>NC_139800.1:60453435-61005935 GCF_965231275.1 Zosterops lateralis | reverse complement strand
GTGCTCATCAATTGACTATTTCTGAGACCTTGTGAATATCCTTAGTTAGCTAACCACTGATTTCAGGAAAAATTGAATCCATTATGTTTGTCACTTTTCTGTTATCCCATAAGCCTGCTTAGGACCTGGGCCAAAACTAACATTTCTGACCAACCTAAGTTTTTCAATTCTCAGTTTAGTTCCTGCATTTGACAACCAGTCTCAAGAATGGTTTGTAGCGATGCACCAAAGCAAATGCAAAGACTTAAGTGCTGTAGTAAATGTTGATCAGTGTTTCCACAGCCATGTTAGATATCTTGTCTTACAAAATTCCTAGTTGTGTTAGAGATTTTAGTGGTATTACATAAACCAGCATGATTTACAAAATAACCTAAGTGCACTTCAACATCTGGATCCTCTTGTGGCCAAAAATGGAATTTTCAGTGAGAAAACTCAAAAAAATATAACCATATCTTCTATCAACTAGTAGACACAGTTCAAACTCACCCTATTTCTGTCTGTCAAAGATTAAATTCCCCTTTCTGTTCTCCTTTCTTATCATTCCTTAACAGAATCAGCCTAATCTGGAAAGTCAGGTTGTAGCTTGGAGTGAGTAAGAGGAGAAATGGGTAACCTGCAGCCAACGTGAGCCATCAATCCTGAGTGAGCTTCCTGTGGACTTCTGATCATTCTCAGTTTTTCATTCCTATAGTTAAACAGGTTCTTTTCAGAGGCTGTAATACAGTTGAAGAGACTGTCATTATGCTGTCCAGCTGCAAACCATGCACAGTTCATGTCAATTACTCACCCAAATAAGCAGAATTTTATTCCTGTCTTATCTCTGACTTTTGTTTTTTCTCTCTAGCACACACATATGCACACACGTCAGTAGCAGCATTTGTAGACACTCACAGACACATCTGCTTTCCCCATGCCTGCCATTCCTGGATGCCAAGGGTATGAAAGATCATGAAAAAGACATCTAATTTTAAACAGAATATATATTTTTTCATGGGAGAAGAAATAGCAATAGGGTAAAGGCTCATACATGACCTGACATTATAAGGAATACCAAAAACTATCTGCAAAGAACCACCGAAGTTACCAGTTTCTCATAGCCCAGTTCCTGCTCAGTGAGTTGGAGGAAGGAGCAGAGACAGAGCACTTTAGAGGACCAGAAGAATAAGATATCTTGTTGTCACACAGGCAAAGATTAATTCCTGTGTTTGCCTCAAATGCAATTCAGCTTCATTTCTTGTAGGGCTGTAAAAGCTTCACAATGAAGCATGTGACTTTCTGTATGCTTTATGCGATTTTGCCCTCTGAAGGACCACATCAAACACACCATGTTAAAATAATACAGGCCCTGCCACTTCTGTGCTCTGTACACTGTGGTTTCTAAAGACAAAGGAATGGACATACCCAGTGGTGCTCACAGCTATTGATCATACAGTAATTTCATTTACAAGGAGTTTCTGGAGGCCATCTAATACCCTGTTCAAACCAGGCTCAGTTCTGAAGACTTATGAGGCTCCTCAGGACCCCACCCAGTGCAGCTTTGAGTTCCTCCAAGGATGTGGACCACAGTGCCCTCCCTGTGCAATGTGCAGTGTGACTCCTCCGGCCTCAAGGATTATTTCATGCAATTCTCATCCCTTTTGGCTGAAGCTAAGTAAAATAGCATGTATCTACCCTTATTATGCAGTTCAGAATCTGTGTAAAAACCAGCTAAAGGCTGATGACATCTGATCTGACATACTGATGATAAGAGTACATAATCTGCTTGTTAGTGTTTTACTTCTCAGTCATGATTATAGCTGTGATAGATGCCTTCACCACAAACCCAGCAATCACCAGTGAGTGATATGTAACTCATGTGGCCACTTTACAGGGAATGGTGCTCACCATTCCTGCATGCTTCCCAAAGGATGCCTATGGCTGCCACAAAGGCAGAGGTAGCTCATCTCCCAGGATTATTAACAGTAAAATCTGCTGCTCTTGGGCTTATTTTAGGTAACAGAGCACAACACAACTGAATTAGTGGAGGAACACTAAGCTTTGGAATTTGATTTGACAGGGAATTGGCTTTAATAGCAATAAAAATTTGCTATTGATATGTCACTTATAATTACAGGTGTTTTGACATACAAGACACTATTACTTACTCCATAAGAGTAAGGGTTAAAGAAGTATCTACTTTGCATTCTACACACCAATCATGTCTGCATTCATGTCAGAACCCAAACTTACTGTGTTTAATATTCAAGTTCATTTTCAAATTTTTGTCCATTAACATAATATATGCCATTTTGCAAGCCTGGTCAGAGAAATCTGTAACTAAATAATTTTCAAGTTTCCTTCATATCCAATGCAGTGTGAAATTATTTCCCTACTCTGTTCTTCATAGAAGAGCAATGCACAATTTACATGATTTTGTTGTAAAATGTATTACAGACTTCAAAAGTTACTATATGTGTGTGCACAGCCATAATAACTAATCCTAATGACCATTTAATTGTCTAATATAAGTTATACTTGATAGGCTATTGCTAGTTAAGTGTTCAAAACTTGCAAGAAAAGAAATGTATGAATGTTATAAAGAGTTTTTATAAAAACCTTCTCTTTCTTTCTCATGGTCCTGCAGTACAATGCTTCTTATCCCAAATCCTCTTGTGGGTATACCCATTGCATGTCAAAATTGTGAGAAGCATAATCATAAAAGAAGCTAAGAATTCAGGCCATGCCTAATTCATAAGAATTTCTTGTTTACACAACAATTTCTAATAAAAATTTAGTGTGAAAATCAAAGATGGAGAGCCTGAGAAATTCATGCAGTGAAACTAGGAGTCACCCAATTATGTATGTAGTGGTCTAGAAAACCTATACTCAGATGGATCAATCTAACTGTTCACTGAGTTCACACAACACCTTCCAGCATGCACAGCAACTTCTACAAGCAAACCTGCATATGTATGGAAACTGAGAAAAAAATTTTCTATTTTTACTGAATTAGCTTTGAGGTCTAAGGAAATTCTAAATTAAAGATGTAGGTAAATGTATAAAATAAACTAATCCCCTACTCTAAATAGACGTCTCTAAAGTTATACCTATTTATACCAATGCTGATGTTGAAATTCTGTTAAACTTCTGAGACAGGAAAAAGCATTTCACACCTAAAAAATCCAAATTCCACTGCAGAAAACACCACCATAAAGTTTTAATTGCTAAAGCCACTAAAAATTTGCACTCAAGTGAACAGAGATCTTAAATTTCTGAACATTCCAGTTTCAAAAAATAATTAAGTGTATTTTTTTCATACATATTTATATCAGTTCATCTTTCTTTTCTTTTAAATTACAGGATTCAAATGAATTCAAGTGACCACTGCAAGCTTAAAATAAATACAAAGGTAGGTATTTTTTGATCACACTGGCATAAGGATATCTACAGCAGTGATATTCATCTAGCATGTATTATTTCAGATAGGTGCTTTACTGAGCTCAGATACACTGTACAGCAAAATATAATGAAATTCTATTCATAATAATATGCACACATAGTGATTTTCAAATTAAAATATATTCCCAGATCCAGGTCCTGCTTCATAGATAAGATCTAGATTAATTAAAGAACTTCAGTAATTCTACTGTACTGTTACACAGATCTTTAAACCAATCAGCATGTTGTATGATTTACTTCAGTAGAATTACTCACAATAGTAACCCTTCACAAGATCAGTCTCTAAAATTCTTTAAATACACTAAACCATTTGTCCCCACTGAGCATTAAATCTCTTGTCAGTTGAGTACTTTTAATGAATATACTTTTGAGTTTTGTCATCATTTGAATGACTCAATTAACAGAAAATCACCTCCCCCACTGGTATTACATACCACTATATTCCAAAGATGCCCAGAGAAATAATATTTCTGGTTGTTTCTAAGAAACCATCATGAATAAAATCCCTGGAATAAGTACAAGAGTTTGACAGAAATTTATTTTCTTCTGAAATATATAAGTGAGCGCACTTCCTAATTTTTCACCAACAGCCATCTCAAGAATTTTTAGTCCTGATTGTCAATTAGTCACACAATATCTTGTGTTATTCTTTTGAAAAACATTTGTCTCTAAAAAATAAAAGTACTATCTAAAATAAAAATCAATTCATGAATATTTTGAAAGGTGTTTGTCCTGGTTTAGGGCAAATTTGGGAGAAAACTCCCAAAGGGGTCCTTCTAGAAAGCAGATTCAAGCAACCCCTCCCCCTACTGGTTCGGGAAAAGATTTCCTTAGAGAAAAGTGGAAGAAAACCGTTTGTTTAACAAGAAAACTATCCATAAGCATAAAAAATGAATAATATTAAACAATGGAGCCTCCCACTGCTCTGAAGAGATGGCAAATTCAGAAGATCCTTGCTGTGGGGTGTAGCTCAGCTCCTCAGTCTCTCATCAGTCCCTTCGGCGCTGGGAAGTGGCACATCCCAGGCCCCGGTGGGACACAGGGGTGAGCTCCCGGGGCTCTGCTGGGTTTTCAGTGCAGACCAGAGCAGGCTGAGCAGTTCCAAGAAACAGAAAAACCACAGTCTGGGGAACTTCTCTGTTGCCTCTTCACTCAGAGGGGCCACAAGTTGTGACATGGGTGTGGACCCTCACAGAGGGCAGCAGGCAGCAGCAGGGTCAGACATGGAAAGCTTCTTTATTTTTCTGACTCTGTTAACTTACATACACCTTTTACAGAAGGCCAGGATTGGCCCAAGAAGGTTACAACCTCATGACTCCATTGGTCACTCTGACCATCAGTGAAGTTCTCCTCTCAGAGAATGACTATGCAAAATATATAGATAATTTCTAAAAATACATATAGTTTACATGAAACACTGTGAGAATCAAGCTGCAAAGATTCAAACACTTGAAAGCAAAAAAATGCAGGCCTCAGCTAGTTAAAAACTACCTAAAAGCCAAGGAGAGCTTTCTTGTGCTGTCTGTGCTGCAGGCACCATAGTCTGTAAGAGGGAATGCAGGGGACTGAGTGCAGGCTCTGAAAACAAACTGCATGCTTCTTCTCTTGGAACCACTCTTAAGTGCAGAACTTAATATCCATCATAAACAGAACAGACAACTGGGGATACAAGCATCATAAAGTCACCCCAGGACAATGTTTAGGAAACATGTATCTCCATTGTTGTTTGCATGCTATACTATTAAAGTAACTGAATTATTTCCAGTTTCTCCTAAAGATTAAATAACAAGAAATACAATCTGATATTTTTTAACATCCATTTGAAATGTTCAGTGTCTATGATTTTATCCTTTTAGTTGTTTTCTTACAATTTTATTCAAAAGTGAATTGTTTCATTAATTCCTCCTGTTTTGATTTCTGGCAGTATTTTTCATTGGAGGCCTACTTTCTCAAACATTAAGTGCTAAAAGATATTTCTCACCTTGTGAAATCAAATGGATATGTGGAACCAGCTTCCGAGTCCTTATAGCAGCTCTTCAGTCATACCATGGTAAATATCACTCTGCATTTTATTAGCAGAACTTCATGTATTTCCACTTGTCTTAAATGATGTCCATCAACAAAGTGACAAAATCCTAGATACTCTATATAAAAATATTATGTTAAAATATTGAAAGGATAGTTGTGACAAAGACAGGAATTCTTCTGAAAAAGAGATTCAGACACGTATGTTTCATTCCAAGGTTACAAATCCCCTGCAAGGTCCCTCTTGTAGTCCTTGGCAAAAAACCTTTGAAGGAGTCAAGTATCTTCTGTGGCTACTCGTGAATGTTTGCACTGCTGGGGTGCCACAAAGATGGTGACAATGTGTGGGCAAGCAGTTCAGGACACATCTTTGCAGAAAATGTAAACAAGGTAAGCCCAAGGTTGCCAAGGGTGTCTGTTAAGCACCAGGATGAAATATCATACCTTTTAGACACTACAAGGTAAAATACAATTCGGGAGAAAGAAAAAAAAAAAAAAAAAAAAAAAAAGAAAGACAAAGCTGCCTTAATATTGTACTTGCTTGCAGGGTTAAAAAGAATGTTGAATTCCCAGGTCTGTGAGACATATACAGTTGTGCTTTCTGAAAGTATATATCTCCAAAGGCAAGACTAACCTGATGATGGCTGCTATATTTTACCCTCCTTTAGGAGGATGATCCTTTATCTAGCTTTCATGGAACTGTCCTAAAAAAAAAAAAAAAAAAAAAAAAAAAAAAAAAAAAAAATTAGCAATAGAAATGGAGAAAAACAACCATTTTACCAAATTTATTTTTGCCTAACTTGTTGATTTAAAGCAAACATATAAACAAAGATAATGCAATCAGTATAAATAGCACGCTGAATAAGGTTTTTCTCCATTGCAGGTAGGGGAGAAATGAAAGCATTTTTAAATACTGCCTAAGAAAAAAAAACCTTCACAGAAAGAGCCAAATCCTGCTTCCTTTGCTAAAATGAGTTCACAATGGAATTACTTACGGATAATTTTTTTTTACAGTGAAAAGAAATGACAAAAATTTTAAGTACTTTAGTCTTAAAAGTTCCTGTTTAGTCTTCAAAACAATGACAAGTGGATCTCCATGCAAGGGTGGAATTTTGCCTTGCAAAACCCCTCACAGCTTCTGAGCATTAAGATCGATGAAAAAGGGGATACAACTGGAGCAAGGAAAGGAAAAAGAGAACAGAGAATTCTACAAAAAACAAGATTCAAAGGAATTCTCCTCACATTTTAAAGTGGCACTTGCATAATCTTGGTTAATGTTTCTACCATTAAAGATTTACAATTAATCAAATTGTAATTACAATTAATCAAATTGTAATTACAATAAATCAAATGATGTTCCACCAGTGATATTGTTCTCAATAATAATTGCTCTAGGTGAAATCTTGCTTAGAGAAATGAAAAATCACTTTGAATTGTGAATTTTGAATAAAGCAGGATTATATTTTTTTTAGACCATAACATTACTGTCTCATTTTTAAACTGAATAGTTAAAAGAAGACTATTAAAACTCTCTTCGCATATTTGGGGCACCAGGCCAGTTTTGTAAGGTGTTCTCACCATTTTCCATTCAGCAGCAATCTCAGTCTGGCCTGGTTAATAACATGGTTCAAAGACTCTGGAGATATTTTGCTTCTGTGCAAAATGTTCTGTGTTTTGCTCACTGTATATCAAGGGAATTAGCATTCTTTTAAGCTCTCAATGTGTACAAAGATCTCACCCTTAACAAAGCTTCAGTTCTACTAGCAAAAAGAAATTGAACAAAAAACCCCACAAAAACCAAAACCAGCAACACACCAAATAAAAATGCAAATAAACGAACCAACCAAATCAAGCAGAACAACAAAAAAAAAGGCAACAAAAAAAATCAAACCCCAAATCAACTAAATTGTCACATTCTTTTTTAACTCAAAGAATTTCAAAAACAAAATCTATAATCTTCAGAAATTTCATTATTTTTGGAAAATTCATTCCATAACAATGACATACTTTTTCAAGCTTTCTTCCATGCTGATCTTTTATGTCAGTTCTCACTGGAACACCATTTAGGGACATTACATTCGTTTTGAACACCTTTTTTATAATCCTGTATGTCAAGATTTCCAAGTCTTCAAAACTGAATTTTAAAGAACAGAAAGAGTTCTCCCCCATGAAATTGGTCCTCTGCAGCCTCAGCTATCCTTTGACATACTCAGAAACATTGTTTGCTTTTGCCTTGTGATTTCTGCTTGAGGCCACCTGGCTCAGAAGTTTTATTCCCCATGAATGTCACATCAGATCAGTCTTCACTTACCCGTTAAAGGACATTTTGATGCTACAATCCATTAATATGATTCTTTTACCTGAGATTTTTTTTTTTTTTTTTACAGAGTTGTGTTTTCCTTACCATTATTACAACCTTTTTAATCTCCTGGGGAAGAGCAAGGTTACAAAGGTACAGTTCGTTACAGGTAGCATCTACTTCAAATGTTTTTATGTACAAAGTAAATTCATTGGTTCTTTGTTAATACTGAACTGAGGTAATAACAATATTGAGAATGCTCATTTTTAACAATGTTCACTGACGAGAGAAGATATGAGGGAAGTCCAAAAGAATTAAAAGCAACTAAACCAAAAGCATTCCAGTAGTAAAGTGGGTATAAAATCTCCTCTTCCCTTTCTTTCTTCTCTTTCTCTCTTTCATTTAATTCAATTTAATTTAATTTATAGAGTTATGCCTCAGCCTTGGAGGTTTCTACATTTAAATTTTTCTGCTTTCTATTTCAGCAAGTATATATACATTAATATATTAATATGGTATGTAAAGAACATGTATATACTGTAAATGAATATTATATAGAAAGAAGTGGACTTGTAATTTACCAGCACAACAGAAGAAGGTGGCTCAGTAGACATACCAGCTGAACTCAATAGCAGTGATGTTGAAGTGACATGGTTTCCTAATGGATCAGCAATGCTAGAACACATCTGAAGTCTGTTAAGTCTCATATAGACCATGGTAAAGTATCTGCTGCCACATTTTTTCATGGTATTATTTAATATTAACAGAACAATGATGTATCTACTTGCTATGAATCCTGTTTTAATTTGATTTTATGGGTACACAGGTGGAGACAACAGAGGCAGAAGGAGCAGCTGATATTACCATGGAAGACAAATGGAGTTTACTATATTTTCTATCTTCTATCAAAAATAAATATTGGATTAGGAAGAAATATATTTTGCAATCTTTTAAATAAAATAGCAGATTTAATTTCATTGATTGTGGACTTCTAAAATTTTACTCACTTTTTCCAAAGATATTTTATTTTGACTACTGCAAGTCAAAACCCAGCTTAGACAATTTCATTTGGTTTATTTGTGGCATATTTTCACAATATCAACATTTAATCAGCATTTTCAGCTCTAATCTGAGGTACTTGACATGTTCAGATTCCAAAGAAAAGTTAGGGTCTGCAAGCACATTTTAACTGAGGTCAAAAAAATTTTGTTCTCAGGAATCCCTGTTAACTAAAGCTGCTATGTTTCAGAGAGATCTGAAATTAGCACAATTCATGTTCAGACAGCTTTTCCAAATGTCTTCTCCAGATAATTCAGCTAAACTGTCATATTTTTTAAAAGTATTTCAGAGTTGGTACAGAATGAGATCATTGTTAGAAACCTCTCTAATATACATGTGCATTCATATGCATTTTTCCCCAAGGTGGTTCACACAGCTAGCTGTGGAATACATTTAGTAGACTATTATACATAAGGCTGTCTTTCTGTCACAATCTTTCCTTACACAGGACAATTTGTGGGACTCCATGATATGCAGCTAGCAGTGCCTCTACTCAAATGAAGTGATACTGAATTTCTATTATGCATGTGCCTTGGAAACCTAGCAGCTCGCCATAAAGATTTTATTCACACAGCAGATTTGTTGTTACTTAGATAGTTTCAGACAATTTTAGATTTCAATGGACATGGCAGGATCTGACAGCATAAAAAGAAATACCAAGAGAAAGAAGCATGTAGAACCAAATGATATATGATACAACCTAGAGAGCAATAAAGCAGGCTGGATGTTAAGGTACTCTTGTAAACAACTATCTTTCAAGGAATTCAGGTTTCTTTTCCATAACACTTTTAAAATATTCAGTATGCATTACATAGGGAATAGATAGATGCATAGATAGATACATACGCATACACGCTCTTGTACACAGATGCTGCGCTTGTCAAAATCCTTTCTTGTCTTGTAATCTTTCTAGGATCACTTTTAAAAAATTCTGTCTAAGCTGCAAACACAGGATATGCAAATCTACATATCAACCAAAAGCACGCACACAATTTTCACTTCTCCCAAAGTTTTCTTTCCTGCAACTAGATGTACAGTTTTGTACGTACATTGAAGGAGGAAGTAGCATATTATTTTTAATGCAGACCTAGACTCTTTATTTCTCACCATATTTAATATTTCATTTTCCAGTATCAAAGGAGTAAATGTTTTTATATATCTATATCTGAAGCTGAAATCCTGCTCATTGCAAATCATAAGAAAGAGATAAACGTATGTCAGAGAAGCCCTTTCCTCCAAAGTAAAGGAGCAGAACAGTGGTGGCTGAAAGTTTGCTGTATATGAGAAGGGGAAAAAAAAAGAAATTATTTTTTAGAGGAAGTTGTATTTAATTATGTTTGTGGATGGAGGTATCAGTGTCAGAATCACCCCATACAACCAATCTTCCATCCTGGATAAAAGAAGAAAAACGATAGGATGTATCATAAGTAACTTAAGCAAACTACATTTTTATTAACTGCAGCAGTCTGGAAACTGAACCATCAACTACATAACTCTTGTGTAGTTATGCCTATGTAATATTCTGCCTAGGTTTCTCATCTCCTCCCACCTCCTCCTAGCTCATGTCAGCCCTCCTACAGTGATTAAGCACTTGTCTCCTTGCACCAGGTAGTGGGACCTCCAACTGCTTCTTTTCTCCTTTGATGACATCTCTTCTTAACTCTTTTTTTTTAAACTCAAGAAACTGAAAAAATTATACAGTAAGTATATTAATTATTTTTGGCAATTGGTAATTCAATTATTTTATACCCTCCCTGACCCTCCATTTTCACTAGCTAGAGAAGCCAACAAGGGGCCACACAGGAGAAGATGTTCCACTTTTCCTCTCGGAAGCATTTATTTTTTTGTGTATAGAGAGAGAAGAAAAGGAATCTCAGACACCATAGAAAAGTAATCCATTGTGTGCAACATGATTCAGACATGACCTAGATTAAACCTTAGTGTTTTATGTGAGAAAAAATAACTACAATAAGGAACCAAATCCTTCTGTAAAAATAGAGGACCAGGAGAAAATAAAAGAAAATGACACAGCAGGAAAATAAACACAAAGCAGGGGAAAATATATTTTTTTAATTTTTTTTCCCCCAGAATTGCTCTGGGGGAAACTGGTCTCCATGAGTCAATACCTCTCTGTAAGGGAATATATCATCACTAGCAACTGAACCATTTTCTATATCCTTTTGCAAATCTGAACAAGAATGCATTTTCTGCAGATTTTTTTCCCAAATATTTTAGAAGAGTGGGAGTGTCATGGTTTGACATTGACCAAATGACAGATATCCATAAAAGTTGTTCACTCACCTTCTTTTGCTACAGTTGAGCAGAGGAGGGAGGAAAAAAATATTAACAAAGGGCTCATGAGTTGAGTTAAAGACTGGGAAAAAAACCACTTTTAGGGCAAAACAGGTTCAAATTTAAAGGTATAAAGTAAATTTATACAAAACAGAGTCAGAGGAATATAATGAGAAGTACAATAACCCTTAAAAACACCTTTTTTCCCCCAAGCACCTCCCTCTTTCCCACTGAGTGCAGGGAGAGAGGGCATGAGGGTTTCAGTCAGTTCATCACTACAGATCTTCTTCTGTTAGCTCAGGGAGAGGAGTCTTTCCTCTGCTATGCCATGGGGTCCCTCCCAGGGCCAAACAGCCTTCCCAAAACTGTTGTGGCCTGGGCCACTCATCCACAGGGTGCAGCTTTTCTCTCTCTCTCTCTCTCTCTCTTCAGGTCTTCCACTGGATGACAGCTTTTGCTGGTATCTGCCCTCCAGCATTTCCCATGGGCTGTGGGTGGATTTCTGCATCCTTCCATGGACTTCATGCATTAGATGGGGACAGTTTGTTTTCACCATAGTCCTCACCACGGCTTGCAGAGGAATCTTGGCTCTGATGATTTGGAGCATTTCCTTCCCTTCCCCGCTGTGCCTTCTCCATGGTGCCCCAATGTTGCTCTCCCTAATGCGTCCTCACTCCCGTCTCTTCTCTGGCTAGAAGAAAAACTGCTGCTTGTAGATACCACTGACAAGTTCCACTAATTCAAAGATTCTTGCAAGATCCTGCAGCGCTGAGAAGTTCATCTCGTCTGGGTTCCGTGTGGGGAATTGTTTGCCATGTTTCCGCTGCCACCCGGCACGGCACGGCACGGCTGGCTGGGGACAGCCCGGCAGGCAAGGCTCACTGCAGGCCGTGCCAGCATGGTGGTAGCTGCAGCAGTTCCTCCCTGGAGAAATAATAATAATAATAAATTAAAATAATAATAATAATAATGATAATGATAATAATAAAGGGCACTGTTTTGATTTTCTTCCTAAATGTGTCATCACAGAGGCGTTACCAACCTCTCTAATGGGGCCAGCAGCATGTCTGTCCTCAGAGCCGTCAGAGATTGGTGCTGTCAGACATTGTGAGAGCTTCCAGCAGCTTCTCACAGAGGCTCCCCCTGTGCCCCCCTGCCCCCCCAGCCACTAAAAAATCACGGTGTGCCAAATCAACACAGGGGGGGTCACATCACATTACAGTACACAAAAATTTATACAGACCTGTAAGAGTTTAATTAAAGGGAGAGTTCCATGGTGTACACGGGCACACCATGGTACAAGGGCAATGGAAAGTACAAGGGCAATGGAAATTATGACCTAAAGTGGCCTTTCTAGTGCCTTCTTCATCTGTTTGGATGAAGTTTGATGCTTAAACACAGTGAAGACATGCTTTCATAGATCTCTTTGCTTGCTTACATGCAGAAATATGTTACGTAATTTCTGGACGACCATGAACATAAGGACAAGGATGCGTCTCAAATCTCACCTTAAAAGAAATGTATTTACTCTTCATTTGTTTTAGTCGTGGGCATGACTGTGAGTGAATTTTTGAGTGAGTAATCTCAAGTATCTTTTTAAGGCTATGCTGCCTTAGAATGCCTAACTACATCTATAAAAGCCTTGTGTAATGTTCTTTCTGATTTACACACAGGACCTACAAGTGTGCAGAGCAGGCCCTTTGGTAGTAGTTGCTAACATATTTATACTTATGAAATCCGCATTCACCCTGTTCTGCATTCACTCTCCAGGTTTGTAATCTATCTCTGAAATGAGCAAAAATATTCTTTGATATTTTATTGTCTGGAAAAATGTATGGACTTGATAACAGGAGTACTCCTGCGCTGAAGAAATCTGGGGAATACTTTGACAGCAGGTAATCTAAATCATTCTCCAATTGTATCATCCTGATTATTAAAGGGAATCCAACCTCCAAAGTCAGGCCTCCAAGCCCTTGCCCTTCTAGTTGTGTATCTGAGAAGAAATTATGGTAATCTTAAAATCCTATTGATGCTGAAAGGCATTTCATCAACTGCAAAAATTAAGAGTGAGATGCAGAGGATGTTTTTCTATTTAGAGGAGCTGCTGCTTATATGAATAGACTTCATGTGGTGACTCTTTTGAAGCTGAGGACTTCAAAGCAGATCACTGACTTCCAGTGGGATAATCACTTAATGCAAAAGTGGGTAGATGGAATTATTACCATGCAGTCAAGATAGATTTATCCCTTCTCTCCTCCTTTAAAAAAAAAGAAAACTAAAAAAAACTAAAAATGAAATAAAATTAAAAATTAAAAGAAATTAAAAAAAAAAAAAAGCAATAAGTGAAGCTTTTGGATTCTTTGTCCCCATGGTTAAAAGGTAATGATAATGGGGTACTAATACCACAGGAGGCATCAGCTGAAATGGAAAGTGGGTAAAAAAGCCAAAAAAAAATCTGAGACGCATAAGAAAAGTCACTAGCTTTAATTAGTTTATTAGAATAACAGTTTTTGATTTCCACCACAGAAAGCTTAACATTGCAAATACTGCTAGCCATCTTTGCAAATAAAGTCAGATCAGAGTGCTAATATACTTTCCTAATCAACAAATAAAATGTCTCTTGTAAAGTTTTTTTTTTAATGGATATTTATGTATGTAGGTGGCATCATAACTAAAAAAGAAAGTCGCTGTATAGGAAACAAACTTCCTTAGCTTTTAGAAGGTCGAAGTAACTCATTAACAAATCTAATTTTCAGCATTTTCATGCAATATTGGGCATGCTTTCTAGAAATGTTTAGCCCTGCTGGCTTGAATTTGAACCAGAAGTATCTTTGTCTCTCAGCTCTTAGAAGAAAAGTACACAAGTTACTTGGGAGGATTTGGGATCCTCAGTTAATGTGTCAGGTTATTCCTGTTAGAGGGGATCAGAGTGTTTCCAAGCTTGCTAACATGCAGTGCCTCTATTTGTGAAGAAATATTTCTGACGAAATGGGGAAAAAAGGGCAAATTTTCTTGGGTTTTTTCCCATTCTTTCTTTTTAAAAGTTGTGAGGGAGCATGAAAGCCCAGTGATCTGATCTAATCTCATTATGAAATTTCATTTGCTGAGATTAACCAAGAATCTGATGTCACATATACCATTGTTAAAACTGTAGCATGTGCTTGACAAGTCTTGGTTAAGATGCATCAAGAGTACAAAAAAACCACAAGTATATGTGTGCATGCGTGTGGGTGGCTGGATTGAAAACAGGATTCCAAAAGTCACTAACATATATAAATTTATATACACACTTGTCTACAACTAAGCATGTCAAAGGGAAGATTTTCAGGAACAAACATTGTTTATAGACCAAATGTATATATTATGAGTCTACCACCTGCACAGATAAAATTCTACAGCCATCCAACTCAAGCAATTGCTCACAAAGCTTATATTTTTACACAGAGTCAAACTTCTTTTTGAAATTGCTGAGAATAAGGGACTAAAATCAGCCACTTCACTGTTTTCAGATAGTTATATGCCACTATTCTTCATCATACATCTTTATTCTTTGCTAATAAAACACCCAAAACTGGGAGTTAATGCAGGCTCAGTATTTCAGAAAATTAGCCACATGCTAGTGGCTAGTACATTCTAAAGATTTAAGAGACACAGTTCTTTTGAAATTTTGAGATTAAGAGCTCAGACCTGCAGACATTTCTTTCTTAATGTTCTCCATAGTGGAAAAGAGGAATAAAATTATAAACAGTTATAATTAATGTATTAATAACTAATTATTTAACACCATCTTCTCAGCTTTTTCAACCAGCTTTACAACATTCAAAAATTTTTAGAACATTACTTTGCAAATTATGTCACTCTTCCTACAAGCTGATATTCCCAAACTGCAATGTCCTTTTTTTCCTATACCACAAATGACATGATATGTTGCAAATTACATTTCCTATCCTCTTTTTGTGCTTTTTCCACTAAAACATATTTTCAACTCCTTTTTTTTATAGTGTCTCAGTCCCAGATGCAGGAAAATCCTTTTCCCCTAATTATTCCTTTACTGTAGTTTAAAGCCAGCTGGAAATTAAGCCCCATGCAGCTGCTCCCTTTCCACCTACCCCTCTGGTGAGATGGAGAGAAAGGCTGAGATTCTTAGTTGAGATAAGAACATTTTATTGGAAAATAGCAATGAGAAACAAAAACTAACAGTAACAGCAGCAATACTAAGAAGAACAGTATATAAAAGAGGATGATTACATACAACATATGTGCCCTGAATCTGTGGAATCACCCCACTGCTCTGTTCACCACCTGATCCCCCAGGGAAAGGAGAAAATGGCCACAACTTCTCCATGCCAATCCTTCTTCCATAGGAAGCCACACCTCAGAAGTGAGAATCCCTTTCTTCAGCCCCTAGCAGTAACAAGCGTGGTAGAGAATAAAAACCTGGGGTGCCCATATGGCTCCAGGCTCCACCCCCTCATGGCAACTGCTAGAAAATTAACACTGTCCTTGGCCAAAACTAGGACATGCTTTTATTCTCTTCTCAGGTAAAATGTTTGTACTCCCTTGACAAATCCTAGGAAGCATTCTTGATCCTTACAGTAGCTGTATTCCAAAGAGTGCAGACTTGTGGTTACATGTTTTCAAATTAAAAGCAGTTAATATTTTTGCTCTACTGACTACTGAGGATTGGGTTTGCTTAGCTTTTATATTTCTGTATTTATTAAGATAGCTCCTGTTGATTTACCATCCTGCATGCTATAAAGAAACAAAATAAAAAAAGTGTTTTCACTAAGCTGCATTGTGAGTAAAAATAATTGCATAGCAGAAAATACTGAAGAATACATATAGTAGTATCATTCATGGCTAATGAGTTAAAAGGATATCACAGTGCATTTATAAATCACTACACTGTGTTGCAAAGTTTATTTAAATTCATTGTGTCTCATTATAATTGAGCTATGCACCTTTAGGTCTGAGTTGATTAGGAATGCTATAGCTCAGAATAGCTTTTAATTCAACGAAACATGATTTGACCTTTACCATAATCCTGTGTGGAACACACTATAGTTTAGACATTAATAATGATACTATCTCTTTCTTGTACTGGTAAGATGCCACTTTAAAAAATTGTATTATTAGTTAACAGGCTCAGGACAATTTATCAAAACCAAATTATCCTTCTGTGTATAACTACAGTACTTAATTCCAAGTTCTTCATCTCTTATAACTATTACCTACCCTTTAAAAATGCTAAAAACTAAAACATAATAGTGTCATGTCAGAGTAATAAGTCACATACACATACTTACAGACTCCCCATGGATTTATGCCAATCCCAGCTTAGGGATCAGAACAACATGCTCTACATTATACAGGATATGCTATCTCTTTTGTTTGACCTTTGTCTTCATATTTAAGTGTAACATTTCCTTAAACCACTTTCTGGTAAGTCTGCAGTTTCCACTATCAGCACTTCTCTGCTCTTTTGTCATTATTGCTCAGGTTCAGGCTAATATTCCAAGGATGACCAAAAAAAACGTGTACAGCCTAAACCCAGCAATCAGTCCCTGCAGGAGCTGGACAACCACGTTAGCCTGAGAGAATTTGAATTTCACACACTAAGGCTACCTGGCCATCCATGGCCCCAGGGATCAGAGTGGGTTCTTGGTCCCCCCCACAGCCCTTCCCTATAAAAAGTGCATTTACTGGACAAAGCTATTCTTTAGGTTACATTTGGATGATTCAGTTTCCAGCCTTCAAAGGCTCGGTTCAGGCTTACATGACTTTTCATCTCAAAATGAGGATTTTGTTTTCAATATTGTTACTCTGTTCAGTTTTGGGCACCTCATAATATGGTAAGCACCTCACTCCAGATGTGTCCAGAGAAGACCAACAGAGCTAAGGGTCTGGAGCACAAGTTTGATGAAAAGCTGAGCATTAAATCTGGAGAATAGACCTTATTGCTCTCTACAACTACAGGTGGGGGTCGGGCTTTTCTCTCAAGTTGGAAGGTATAAGAACAAGAGGAAAAAGATACTAAGGGGGTTTTAGATTGGGTGTAAGGACATATTTCTTCCTAGACAGGATGGTCAGGCACTGGAGCAGGCTGCCTGGGGCAGCGGTTGAGTCACCATCCATGGAGAGATTTAAAAGACCTGTAGATGTGACACTTGGGACACAGTTTAGTAATGGATTTGGCAGTGCTGGGTTTAAGGTTTGATTTGATATTTGAGACATCTTTTCTAGCTTAAATAATTCTACAATTCTATGATGTATGATTATGGGATTATATTTTTAATGGCTGTCCAGGTGTCAGTAACATTCTGATTGCAACTACGTAGGATTCATAAAAATTAGTTCTGGTGGAAAAGGTAAGGTTTTGCATCTGTGAACTGCTGTGTTTCTGGTCCTGACATCAATTTGCTTAGAGGATATTCTCTAAGCAAATATGAAATTCATGATAACAAGCATCAATGAATTTAGTATTTCTAAATAAGAGTGTTTAGGACTATATTTCATCAAGCTACTTTAACTTAGTTATGAAACAAAAGACCTCAAATAAATTTATTTGTTCCCACTTTATCTATATAAGAGGAAATCAAGTTCATATTGACCTTAGTTAACATGTTAAGTAATCTAATCCTTTACCCCAGCTGTAGCTGTAGGTTCATGTCCCAGTTTAGCAGACTGAGATCAACACAACTGGGTCAATTTCAATTCCCTAAGCTAAGCTGCGGGAAACACAGCTTGTGTGAAAACAAAAAAATATGTTTTTTTAAGTTGAGATTTAGTAATTGCTGACCTAGTCTCAGTGTTCTTGCTTATAAAGTTTCTCTTCCCAGGGGACTAGTGCTTCCTGAATACTTAATAGAAAACAAGTAAAAATACTTTTTAGTTTCCAAAACTAAAGAAGAAAATTTAGATTGTTTTTCATGACTTGTGCTGCAGGCTGCTTGGGTGTGATGAAGAGGAATGCATTAGTGGTGGTGTGAGCCAGGAAAACAATATCAGTTTAGTATGTTGCTTAGTTCTGAAAAGTGTATGCAAGAATAAACTGCATTTACAACCTAAGTATCTGACTACAGATCCTCTGTCTTCCAGGATGATCTGTCTCATCATTCAGAGCATCCAAAGAAGAAAAAGTAATCATAGTGCAAGCTCTGAAGCATAGACAGAACAAAGAGAAGAAAATTACAAAGAAGTTTGACCCGATAATTATCCACACAGATTCAAATAACAAACACCTATTAAAACAGTTTCTGAAGGCCTGGAGCTTTCAGAAGAAAATATAAAGGCATTTCTCCCTGGAAAACATTATCTTTCATCTTTGCATTCTTTAGAAAACCAAGTCTTTTCAAGTTTTCTGGCTAAGATGTTACTGTGTGATGTATCATGTGTTATATCTAAATGCATCTGTCATGAAGCTTTGAGTTGACACATGTTCCTATTTATACCTGTTCACTCAAGCGGTATTCACTTCCATACAAGATGGTTAATACAGGATCAAATTATAGTGCAGATATTCTTCGTGCAAATTTTTATTACGATAGTCATATTCAAGACAAAGCTTGCTAGGTGAATACAGGGTATAAAAATAGGTCATATTGTGCCAAACGGTGTATTGCAAAAAAGGCATACTATATATATTAAAATTATGGAAATATAAATTAATGAATTAGTTTCCAACTGAACATTTTTAGCACTGTGCAAAGTTAAATTTGCAGAAAAAAAAATACCAAAGATGTCCTTTTGACTCTCTGAACACTTACAAGTAATAAACGAAGATTTCTTAAATAACTTTTTTCACATATCACTTATAGTAATATTTAGCATTAAATAAAAACTCTATGAAGTATTATCTATTGTGTTGTAGATAGTGGTGGAAGAGAACAGCATTTTTTATCCTTGTTAGTGGTAATGCTGGTCTGCATTTGTTTGGTAAAATGTCAGGAGGCACAGAGAGGTGTCTACAGAAAGAAACAACTCAGGTGCCTCATGGTGTTGTCCAGATATTTGTGATTGCTGAGGATTTAGATTCCTCTAAGTTAATGCATGGCTCAGATGGGCTTGAAGTAACACTGACAGACTGCAACATGAGACAAGTCATGTATACCAAGAGATGACAGAACAGATTTGAAGTACAAGGCTTTACAGATAATCCCTTTTAAAATTTACATTGTCTTGCATGTTGCTTTTTCTTCTGTGCTATATGACCATACATAACAATAGGTTATCAGAAGTAAAGTGATTTTATTACATTCTGCCCAAGTGGAGACTAAACAGGAGAGCTCTGGCTGATAAAAGAAAGAATAGAGCAATTTGGGACACCAGCGTGGGATCTAATGGGTGAGGAAAACCCCACACAAAATTACATAATCCCTTGTTATCAAACCAGGATATCTCCTTATTATTAAAAGCCAAATGAATTAGTTAATATATTTTCCATGCCTAAGTCAAATAAAGACATAGGAAAAACCAGCAATATAATATACTAAAAACATTTTAAGTAACCTAATTGAACCAGACTGTTCCCATACCACCAAAACTCAAAAGCCAACAGAAAAAAATTACTGAAGTAAAGGCTGAATTTGTGATAAATCAGTTGTATTTTCTGTGAAAGCAACTGCAGCCGAACCCCAAGTACTAGAGTTTTGCACCAGAATTTAATGGAAAATTTCAAATGAAATAAATCAGTTCTGATGCACGAATTCAAAGACTAATGTCTTTAAATAGACTTCAATTTTATTCAGCACTTTACAACAAAAGTCATGGGAGGATATTGCCAGAACAAAGAAAATCCATTAATACATACATTTTTCCCTCTTTTCTCTCTTTTCTGTGATATTTATAATGCTAAAACATTTATCAATTTCCAACAGCTATATTTGGAAGGTTGGTGGTTTGGTTTTGTTGGTTTTTTGGTGGTGGTTTTTTTTTTTTTGTTGTTTTTTTTTTTTTTTTTTTTTTTTTTTTAATGTATTTAGCTCCTAGGAAGCACTGAGAATTGTCATTTGTAAAGACCACGTAATCCTGATGTTTACCCAAACAAAAACAGAGAGTAAAGCCATTAACGTTTCCCTCTTATTCACATGGATTTGAAAATATATCCTGCAGGAAAATTGTACTATCTTCTGTGGGAATATAAGTTTTTTTTCTGATATCTATGCAAAAGCTGCAAATAAAAAACCCCAAAACACAGTAGTTACTGTAGTAGTTACTGTAATCTCGGTATTGTGAAATAAACCAAGTGCCTCAGCTAAGGAGTCAGTCATACCATTTCACATGGCTTAACAAACAGTTCTGATTTTGTACATATTTTTAAAATAGTAATGTAAAGCATGGTGAAATTAATGAGAGTTGAAAATTTTGTCACTGTGCTACTTCTCAAAGTTCTCTATAGGCATTATACATATTTAAACATGAAAGGCTCCTGAAATAAATATTTTACCTAACCTATTGGGAAGTTGATTTATTTTTCTCAGTTTTTATGCTTAGCAAAATATGTAGGAATCTGTCATACTATTACAAGCCTAGTTTTTAAGCTCAGTTTTATCTCATGCTAGTATAAACAATGTGAAAAACATTTCTTTACTGTCAGTATTTCAGAGTCAATTTCAAAAATGCACAATATTGTTATATCTCTGTCCTACTGAAACAATACAAACCATCAAATTAAGGAGAAAGGTGGTCTCAATAGGATATTCTTCAGGTGCTGTGCGAAAAAAGTACGTCTGATGGGAAGAACTCAAAGAAGGAGAGAAATTCAACACAAAGCATGCGGCAGAGGGAAAAAGGGCTGGCTGCAATCCTGGTGCAGTGGTGTCTGCCCTGCAGCTACCCTGATAGACATCCTGTCCAAGACAATTAAAAGATTGTTAGAAGCACCCAGTACACTGTCACTGTCAAAATTTAGCTTCACTCTGCAAAGAAACTCTTTCCTGAGCAGACAGGGATTGCAATAGGTGTGTGTTGAGGAAAAATTTGTAATGGCAAGGTGATGTGTTGGGGGTTAGGCTTGTTCCTTTTTTACTTTAAAGAATTTTTTCCCCATAATTTACCAGGGAGACTAAGTGATACTTAAAGAGTACTTGACCAAAACAAAGAGGAGGCTAAAGCTCGGTTGGGGAGATTTTTCTTTTTCTGTTGTAACTCCAGAAGGGAGGATGTTGTGGTTTGAAAGGAAAACGAGTGAGAGACTCCAAGTCAGAAATACAATTTAATAAAAAGGAAAAAAGTAAAATAAAATAAAATAAATGCAAAAATACAAACGACCACTGACAGAGGCAGAATACAACCTGAGCAGGGTAGTGGAAGCAGTCTAGATGAGGTGCTCTTCCTGGAGCAGTGATCCTGTAGAAAGGTCTGGTAGCTCTGGTCCTCTGGGAATCCAGTAGGTAAGAGCTGCTTGTACTGTCCCAAATCCCAGATTATATCCGGGTGAGAATGCTTGGCTCCTCCCCCTGGGTGGAGCATCTCACAATGGGATGATGAGTTGTGAAGTGGGTCCTTGATGGCCCATTAAACAGAGATAACTCCTGGAGGGAGTTACCTGTGAGTCATGGGCAAGGCATTGATGGGCCATTAGCAGAAGACAGCCAAAGGCAGGGGGCCTGGGAAGAACACTGCCCCACCTGGTTTAACAGTTCATGAAGATGGTGATAGAATAAATACTTTGTGTACATCCTACACTACAGCCCAGGACAGAGGGGGTAACTGCCTTCTCTGATAACAAGCCAGTTGTTAAAAAATGGGTGGGGTATTGTTTCTTATCTCTTCTCAGTCTTCCACTGCTTCCCAAGCCAGCTGTTAAAAACAAATGGAGTAGTGTTTCTTAACTCTGTTCACTCTTCCACTACCCTCATGGGAATATCTTCTGTTAATGGACCATTAAAGCTCACCAATGGCATGACACATTACATTATCCTACTGTGAGATGCTCCACCCAGGGAAGAGGAGCCAAACCATTTCCACCTAGACAAAAAGGAGCCACAAGTGTCACCAGACACTCCGGTGTTCCCATGGGACTCCCAAAGGAAGACCAGACCCACTTCAGGACCCCTGGCTCCACAGGACCATCTCTGCTTCCAATAGGACACATCTGCCACTCCAGGAGGGCTGACTTTGGACTGTTTCCAATGCCCTGACCAACAGGGCATCAGGTTGTATTTCTGACTGTCAGGGTTTTCTGGGATTCCTTGTTTGTTTGTTTGCTTATTCTTTTGTACTACAACATTTGTATTTTTAATATCCCTAGTAAAGAACTGCTATAACTATTCCCAAAATCTTTGCCTGACAGCCTTTTAATTGCAAATTTATAATAATTTGAAAAGGGGGATGGGGGGGCTTGCATTCCAAGGGAGACTCCAATCTTCCTTGGCAGACACCTTTCTATCCAAACCAAGACATGAGGTCACACATATCTTCAGCACTAGGGTTGGGCAATATATCTCACCTAAGAAAAAAATGGTTATGAAAATCAGTACAGGACTTAATCAATTCTTCTTATGTATTCTCTCCAAAGGCAAAAGGGAAAAATTGCACATCGCTCCTTTTAATTTAAGACCCTAAAAAGTAACAAGGAAAAAGTGAAAGAGTTAATAGGACACTTAAAAATTAAAATACAGGAAGATGGGATGAAATTCTATAATTTCAGAAAAGCTCAGGAAATTACAGGAAATTACATTCTTGAAAAGCTACAGTAGTCTACTGCTCCAGAGTAAACCCGTATTTAATGGACATGCTGATGGCTGTTTGCCTTCTTAGCCATTGTGGTTCTAATCCCATAGAAATATTTTTCTCCTTCTTGAAAAATGTTTAAAGGATATTAAGAGCCCAGTTCTGAAACAGGTCCCAAGTTTTATGTTATAGAACACACAGTTCAGATTTTTTTTAATCACAGACCTTTGTATCTGTGCATCATTTTAGCTTAGCTTAATTTTTTTCTTCATAAATTACATTTTTAAATAGGTTGAGTTGACTTTTTTTGGTGGTGCATGATTAGGAATAGAATTGGTCTATATATACATATACTATACATATATAGTATTACATATCTAATAATGAGTTTGGTGAGTTTATTGACTGAAATATAAAAGAGGATATAATTTTACTTACCAGGTATTTTTGTTTATTTATTATTAAATGTATTGAACATAGAGTTCACTGAAGTAAAATTAAATATATTCCAGTTTTCCTTCTAAGACAGTGACATCCTCTGCAGGCTTTGCTAGCTAAATGTAATATTGTTTTTATTCACATTATTTACTACTCATCCCAAGCTTTCATTTATTTAGTTCCCAAATTGTATAGTAAAGATCAGAGGTCTCCATAAAATAAGACAGAAATATATTTTCTTGGTAAGTGAACTTCAAGAGTTAGATAGGAGATCAAGGAACACCCTACTCTGACAAAAGAACATGTGTCTCATAACAGTACACACATCTTTGAATAGAACTGATTCTCATGGTTAAAAAGAAAAGTTAATCAATATAAGGATTCTAAGAAAGGAAATTGAAATAACTAAAAGAATCATACTAAACATGGTAGTGCTTCTCTTCTGCCCAACACTGGGGTGCACAACTGGTATTCATTTCTGGGGTTCTCAGTACAGGAGACACATGGGTCTGTTGAGGAGAGTCCAATAAAAGCATCAAAGACTGTGCAATTGAAGCATCTGACATACAAGGAGAGACTGAGAGAGCTGGGGCTCTTCATCTTGGAGAAGGGGAGTTTTGGAGGGATCCTGTCTATGTGTATAAATACCTGAAGGGGAAGGAAA
The DNA here is from genome assembly GCF_965231275.1 of Zosterops lateralis. Lineage (NCBI taxonomy): Eukaryota > Metazoa > Chordata > Aves > Passeriformes > Zosteropidae > Zosterops > Zosterops lateralis. Next base: position 60,982,047 of record NC_139800.1, on the reverse strand, counting down.
GAAGACACACCTAAATTCTTCTCAGAATTGGAAAAAGGTTAGGAGGCAATGGGTACAACATGGATAACTACATGAAAACAAACGAAAAAAAACCCAAATCAAACATTGTAACAAGTTGCTTGGATAAGCCACCCCATCTCTGGGGATATTCAACACCCATATGTACCCAACTACATAAAAGTGCAGACTGAGTATATTCTTAACAGAAAAAGAACATGCAGAGAAGGGCTTTCTTATTATGTAGGAAAAACCTTAACTCTGCCTAAAAAGTGCAGAATTTTTATGTGAGAGATATTCATACATTTGCTGTATTTGATTTGTAGGCCTAGTTTTCACAGATGTTACAAAAATAAAAATACACATTTATGTTCAACCTGTACTCTTCTAAGTTATTCTGAGATTGTTTTCTGGCTTCTGTTCAACACTCAAGATAATTCACAAGTAAATACATAAAACTTTTGAGTAGCATGACAAACACAAAGGTTTAGATGAGATTCTGGTGTCAAAAAAATTTCTTTTTTCAAAAACTTTTGAACATCATGTAAAGCAATAGCTTCTTTCCCAGAGCAAAACAGTGATTCAAATTCTACATTAGTACGTGACCAAGAAAAAAAAACACAACAAAGGTGAGGGGAATTTACAACTAAGTATACATACAGATTTCAGTGAATTTGTGGCCATACTTAATGTTTGCCTCAGTAAATAGAGATAAAGTACAACTTTTTTTTAGGTTAGTAATTTATCTCGAGACTATGTCTAAGTGCTGATTCTAGCCACTTGGACTGGTAACAACACTGGGATTTTAGGCACTTGGCCATCAAAAGATGTGATGCAAATATTTATAACCAGGAGAAATGGAAGACATTAATGATGCTGAATATTAGGTACAATGAGAGAACACATTTAACCAGATTTCTGCAGATGACTAACAAGGAAGGTATAGAGTGCAATCTTTTCACAATGGTATGAATCTATTAGTCACAAAATGTAATGAAGTTTTTAACCCATTTAAAATAAAATAGGCTGAAGCTAGGGTATAAAGGAGTAACATGTGACCCACCATTACTTTTGGCATGCCTATGTGAGGTTAAGATGAACACAAGTTATGAGTTATGATTGCTGAAAGAATCTTAACACAGACACTTCACACAGGAATAAGCAGGAGTTTATATCATCTTTAAATCTTTTAGTTGGAAATAGGATACAAGTCTGAGAGACATATGATATTTGTAAATGCACTCCAGAATATTTACCAAAAGCGTGGTTAATATCCAGATAATCTGTTTAACAGCTGTACATATTAAAATAGCTTTTTTAAAAATTGATCAGTTTCAGGAAAATAATGTGAACTGTGACTGCAAAACACACTGCTGGTGATGAAACCTTGTAGAAAATAATTAAATGTATCAATAGAAAATCACAAAGACAGAGTTTTTTCTGCTTGTTTGGGAATTCTCAGTATTATACAGGATTTTTTTAAAGTGAATAAAAGCTTCTTGCTAAGGAATGAAGTAAAAAAGATCATCCTCTAAGTGTTGAAGAACAAAAAACTTTAAAAATATATACAAAGGATATGACTTTAAAGATGTAAAATTGGAAGGTGTTAGAGAGGAATGTGCTCATGCTAGACACATGCATTCAAACATTGACTAAATAAAAAAGACTGTCTTTGAAATCTGTGAAGAATTAACTTGTCATGAAGTAGACAATAACACTATTTTATCAGAGATAGATCTCAGAAGCAAATAAACTTTTAGAAATGTATGGATCCAAATGCCACAGTGTGAATATAAAACTAAATCAAGAAGTGTGCATGAAGATATATTGGTAGTTAACTGTCAAGAAGAAAGCACTTTACAGATGTATTATGTAATATTGGGAATATCTGTGTAATGAAATCAAAGGTATATATAATACATTTACAGATTCCACTAGGGCAACAAGGGTTACTAAAATCTTTTAAGATGATTTTAAAGTTTAAAAACATCTTGAAGAACTGGACGCATAATCTGAAAAATAAGTTCATTTTCAATAAAGCAAATTCAAGATGTTATAGACAGACAGGAAAAAAGTCGGCTATACAACCTGGAAAAAATGGGTAAACAAAATATTCAGCATGAGAAATTAGAGCATTTTTTGTAGATAATAATTTTAATCTTAAAAAAGCAATCTTTTCTATTTGCAAAAAAGGGCAGTGCTGACTTATGCTTCATAAATTGTAAGAAAACATCCAGATTATATGAAATAATTTTCTTTTTTTTCTGTTCTGCCATGCTAATTTTTGGTCAGTTAAACTGTATTTCTAGAAGAGAAATTGAGTGCTTATATAAAGTCCAGAAAATATGAATTAAAAATAGCAGACATGTAGATAATAGTCTAGAAGAAAATATATAATAAATAGAAACTGGCGCATATAAAGAGGAGGAAATCAACAGGCCACACGACAAATGTTTTCAAAATCATTAACAATCTCTATAGAGGGAAAAGAAACACCATTCTCCAAGTAAATAAGATAAAAGGCCACAGGCTTGTATTACAGTCAGTGTACATTTACCGTGGTAAACACCATGATAAATTAGGTTACAAAGGCCTTACAGAAAGTTTAGACAAGACTATACCAAAAATTACAAGGGCAGCTGTCTTTCTCTTGAGACCTGAGCTGACTAGATTATTTCACAAGGTACTCCCAGCCCTATGACAAGGCATAAAAAAAAGAAAAATAAAAAGTTGGTAATTGATTATTACTTTAACTTTCATGTGTCAGATTCACTAGAAGATTCTATAATTTATGATGGCATCAAACTTTTCTTAATCATGATTTATCTAATAGCAGCTTTCATTAAGCTGTCTTCAGTGACCTGCTAGTTAAGTCACGTTACTTTCCACAACCCCATGGAAACCATAAACCATTGACTCAGTTTAAAATGGCCTATATAAGGATACAAACTCAGATTTCAGCCTATAATTAGTATCATGAAAATCCAGAGACATATCAATGAAACATGGGTCACTGGCTGCCGAGATTTTGGTGAAAAGGTGAAGAGAGGAAACTGTATGCTTGCCTAATTAGAAATTGAAGTCAGTCACTAATACTTGCAGCTAAACACTGCAATAATAAAAGCCATAATATGATGAGTTTGCAAAAACTGATATTCACATTTGTATTGATAAACAAGGCTTTTAAACATACTGTGCTATCACAGATATATTTCTATAATCCTGAGAGAACATTATTTCACTTTAATTCAAATCATAATCCCTTTTTCATTGTTCTGTATTGGGCAAGTTCATTACTTATCCAGAGGCAGTGGATACAGATGTCATATAAAAGAGAAGAATTCTGATGTAAATATTTGAAAATTAAAATATACTTTCAAAAGTATATGGAACAAATGTCCTATAGCTTCTGATACATAAGTGCACCCATGTCCTTATTACTGAACTATACTACAACTAAAACGTATTATGAAAATTGGAACCTTCCCCAACAACCATCGGTCTCCTTTTTTCCCATAGTCCTCCAAGATTAACGAAACTGGTAGGTAAAATGCAGCATGACGCCTTACCTTCGTGGCCTGTGTGTTCCTGTGTCAATCTGTTAACCTGTACTGTTCAGATGCAGTGCAATGACTGTGGTTAAATCGCAAAAGATGTCCAGGTGGACACCACCTCAGCAGATTGACATTTCCCCATCCCCAGTCTACCCAGATTTCCCAAGCTGACTGTACTCCCTCACATACTTTTCTCCAGAAAACTCCAAGTTACTTCTTGTTGTTAAGGAAACTTCTTTGTCTGACCATCCAATCACACTTGCACTACTTGGGCTGGGACCAAGGACCTTCTGCACCTACAACCCCCATATTCACATAGTCAGACCAGACTTCCTTACTGGCTCAGCCTAAGTGTCCTATAGCATAGGCTGAGACATCTCAACCCATAAAATAATTTCATCTTGGTGCAATAACAGAATAACAGCTCGAGCTGGCACCTTCCAGAAGGTATCTTGAACAAAGGAATCCCTGGGGGTTTGTATCTCTGCAATCTAAGCATGGAAGAATCTGGGGGGTCATCAGCTGCTGCCATGTCTCTGAATGTATTACCTGGCTGTTCCCAAGGTCCAACAGCCTTTCGTTGTGCAAAGATATGAGGCCTCTTTCTTTCCTTGGGCTCCCACCATTTCCCCCATCCAGAGTTCAATCTGCAGCTGCAGACTGAGCTACCTGCACTAAATATATTCCTCAGCATTGTGAAGAAGCTTACTCAATATTGCCCTACAGCATAGGAGGATATAGTTGTCCTACAGCATTGGTTGGATGTGAAGCTGACTTTGATTAAACTATATCCTGAAGTAAATGAAAATGCCTAGGGTTACAAACAATCCTTTTATGTGTTTAGATTTTAGGCAATTTTATAATGCCTAATGAAATGTCATCCAAATCTATGCTCTTTAGCATTTAATAAAAATATTAAATGCTACCTTTGCATGTTGTAAGACTTCACCAGATTGTATTAAAACAGAAGATCGATTCATAATGTTTCTGCCCACATTATGCACTGAAGTTACTAGAATTTCAGTCATTATTCAGTCAAAAAAGATTTATAATAATAGTTGAGGAAAAGTTTTTAGAGGAAAAGCTTTTTAGAGTTTTGATAGACTGTCAATTGCAAGAAATAAATTCCAGGTCAGATAGGTCAGATATTAAATGAATAATGCATATGGACATATAGATTTTAATTGCTGCATTGTTCCAGCATTATTATTTTCACCAAAATAAATTTATGCTTTAATAATTACAAATATAGCATGGATATTTGCACATTATTTGATAATATACTGATAGCATACCACTCAAAATTGGCAAAACAGTGAGAGATATAGTCTCAATTTTAAAATATTGTTGAAAAAACCCAAAAAACATGATTATGCTATTGCATTTGTACCACAGGAGCATTTTCTAAACAGTACTATCATTCTCAGTAGAATTTTATGTTCAAAACAAAGAATAAAGAAAATTATGTAGAAAAAGAAAGTGGCAAATTGGAAATAGAACCAGATGCTCTGTTTTACAGGCGGTTGATGATCACTTTTCTATTTTATGTGTCAGGTTTAAATTTCCCTGTGGCAGCAATTTAAATCTTTTCTTCTTTCCTGAGGCTGCTTAAAAATTTAATTTAGCGCAGGCATGGTGTCTACATTTTATAATAGGAATATAGAAAACTCTTGCAATTTGGGGGATGACCCTTTTAACAGATTAGAGAAATTTAAACATAATTAATCAGCTTTATTCATAGAGTTACATGGGCTTTCCACAATTTACTCATGTAAATTTCTTTGCTTGAGTTACAGTAGACTACATTATAGAAGAGTATTTGAAGGCAGATATTCACAAGTCACACATTCATGTAGTGCATATACAGTGAAAGAGTCATTTGCATGCACATCTACACACACATAGATACACATCCACAAATCCAATAAATCTACATCTCTTCAGAAGTTTCACCAGTTATTCTCAACACACATTAACTCCTTCACACTCAAATTCCTGTATTATTTTTTTTCAGTATTCTTAAAGTCAGAAATTTCCACATGGTATAACTCTTACATCCTTCTCTCCAAGGTTAGAATATAAGTCCTCAATACAAAATGGTTCTAAGAGCATTAGATCATCTGGATATAAGGACCACAGTTGCTTGTTAGTATTGCTGAGTGTTAAAATAAAGTATCAAATTTTAAAATAGTAAAATCAGTACAAAATACATAATTACATGTGGTGGTTTGGTTTTTGGTTTTGTTTGGGGTTTTTTGGTTGTTGGTTTTTTTTTGTAAGTTGTAGCTGAAAAAAATTCTAAATGGCCTTAAAGGTTTTTGTAAATCATGGAGCTCGACACAGCAGAATTAAAGACTGCATTCCTCACAACTTGTATCTTATCAGCAGATGAATTTTGGAAAGGATAAGAGGTGCCTCTGGATCCATTTCTGGCATATCCGCAAATCTCTGGATGACTTTTGAATGTTCTTGGGAATTTGGGGAATTCCCAGTCCATTGGAAGCTGGCTAACATTGTCCTGATATTCAAAAAGGGCGAGAAGGAAGACCCTGAAAACTGCAGGCCACAGTCAATCTCACTTCAGTTAAGATGTTATTTGGATGACTGTTAAGATTATGGAGAAGATTATTCAAGGAGGTGTTGAAAAACACTTGCAAGACAACACCACCAGAGATTCATGAGAGAAAAGTCTTGCTTATCAAACCTGATTTGCTTTTATGACGACATAACCCACCTACCTGATCAAAGGAAGACGGTGTAAAGTTTTCAGATTTCAGTCAAGTTTTTGATACTGTCTCTCACAGTATCCTTATGGACAAAACGTCCAGCGCACAGCTGGATAAACACATCGTGGGATGTGTGAGCAATTGGCTCACAGGTGGGGCAGGAAGGATTAAAGCGAATGAAGTGACATCAGGCTGGTGACTTGCCAGGGCTCTGTCCTCAGCCCTGTGATTTTCAGCATCGTCATAAAGGACATGGATACAGAAGTGGAAGGGGTACTAACCAAATCTGCAAAATTGTGAGGAAGTGACTCCCTCAAAAGCTGAATGACCCTGCAGAGAGAACTCGGCAGATCAGAACACTGGGCAGTCACCAATCAATTTGAAACAACAACCAGCAACCAAGGAAAGTGCCAGATTCTGCTCCTTTGATGGGGCAACCCTGCATGTATGGACAGACTGGGGAATGGGAGGCTGGAAAGCAGTGCCATGGAAAGGGACCTGGGGGTCCTGGTCAGTGGCAAGTTGAACACGAGCCAGCAGTGCCCTGGCAGCCAGGAGGGCCAAGGGTGTCCTGGGGGCATCAGGCCCAGCATGGCCAGCCGGGCAAGGGAGGGGATTGTCCCACTCTGCTCTGAGCTAGGGCAGCCTCACCTCAGTGCTGGGGGCACTTCTGGTCACTGCAATATAAAAAAAGATATAAAGCTATTAGGGAGTGTCCAAAGAAAGGCCATGAGGATGGTGAAGGGCCTTGAGGAGAAAGTGTATGAGGAGTAGATCAAGTAATTTGATCTGATCAGCCTGAAAAAGAGTAGCCTGTGGGGAAACCATCGCAGTCTGGAACTTCCATGAGAGGGAAGAGGACGGGCTGATATTGATCTCTTCATTGTGGGGGCCAGAACATTAGGGAATGTTTGGAAGTTGTGTTCAGGGGAGGTTTGTGCTGGATATCAGGAAAAGATTTTTTTGCCCAGATGGTGGCTGGGCACTAGAACAGGGTCCACAGGGAAGTGGTCACAGCACCAAGCCTGACAGTTCAATAAGTATTTGGACAACATTCTTGGGCATACAGTATGATTATTAGGGCTGTCCTGTGCAGAGGAGTTGGACTTGATGATGCTTTTGGGTCCCTTCCAATTCAGAATATTCTGTGATTCTGGAATGTAATGTACACATTATGGATTATGGCTAATCCCTTGATTTTGGGATTATGAGATTCTAAAATATTCAGGAGAAATTATGTCATCCTGGAAACAAAATATTTGGAGGATATATTTTTTTGAACTTCTATTATATATATTGTTTATTTGCAGTGTTGCATGATGACTTCAAGAATTTGAAACAAAAGAAAAACTGTTCATGATATTTATTAGTATTTGAGTTAGACCCATTTTTGCAAAACCAAGCAGCTATTGGTTGTCTTTAACTGGTTTAAGAGATTTAAGAGTTCTAGATATTTCAGAGTTCATAGGTTTCAGAGTCTTGTAATATAGTTGCTTTGATTGGAATGTTCATCATATTATAAGGCAAGACTAGTGTCTGAACACTTCAGGTATGACCAAGAAGTGATTAATGATGGTAGTGAATGCTATCATAATGCCCAAATTTTGATACATGCCATGAAGATACGTGCATAAGGGCAAAAAAAAAAAAAAAAAAGAAAGCTCTTAGAAACCTTAGAAAAAGTCAAAACTAGATTGCAATTTACAAATCTTCCTTACTCATAAAATTATTAAGTACCATTATTTTAATAGAAAATGTAAACTAGGTAAATGTCTTAATATTTTAGAGATTGAAGAATGGTTTTTATTTACCCCAAGGTGAATTCCTGATGTTTTAGCAATGCAAAATGACCTTTCAAAGTGAAAACAGATACGTCTATACATGCCTCTTGTGAAAATAACTAATAATTAGTAAGGTGTTGAACTGTATTGGTGTATACAAAGATAAAGCCTGAAGTGTTTTTCAGTCCAGGTTTACACTACCTGGCACTAAAAGAAACATTTTCAATGACGCCATGGGATGTTTCATAAAGATATCTATGAGACCCTAGTCAAAGAATGAAAACCTAATTGCTAAAAGATAAAAACATACCCTAAGGAGTTTTTGGAACTGCAGAACAAATTGAGATACTGAAAACATTTCAAGTGGACAAGTTTCTTCCTCTTACTGAAAGTAATATATTCTACATCATAACCTCAATGCAGCCACACTGACAACTTGATGGTATATTGCACAGATATCCACAAGATGTGCAAGTCTAACAGCATTTAATTCAGCCATGCCAGGGAAGTTCCTGCCTGTGAAAGAACAGACTTTGTGAAGCACATTGCCAAATCAGGCTCTGTATTGTTCACACTTTGCAGTGTCTGAGAATCTTACAAGATCTTTTGCCAGCAGCTCTCCATGAATACTGAGTTTCCTTGAAAGCTCTTTTGGCACCTGAGTCACATCTTCCTCTTCTTCAGTCTCAGTTTTGTCACCCCATTATCTGTATTGGTCATTGATTTTTTTTTTTTCTTTTATAAATGGTAGCGCAGTTTTGGGAGTATTTTGGTGTAATTCAGATCAAAAAATGAACAGATTGAAGACAGAATCCCACACATATGTTGCATAGCACAGTCTTCTGACTCAGCATAGCAGGAGTTAGCTGATAAAATATAGAAATGACAATTTTCTTACATTGTGTAGATATCCAAGACAGGATAAAATGAAGGCATAGTTCCATAATCCTCTAAATTTCCTGTGCAACAAATTCCTACTTATGTCCTGAAATGCAGCACAACTTTGAGAGACGTTCTTTTACCAAACCTGGTGCAGTTTCTAGCAATTTAGTAAAACAAGCCTAAAAACCTTTTCCCAGAAGTGGACTCTTCTCAAATTGTTTTCAAACAGACCAGATGTCTTCATATTTTGTAATTTCTCTAAGTACTTTAAAAAGTATTTTAAAAAGCAATTTTTTCCCCAAAATTTACAAATGTACTCACTTACCAGGCATTTAAAAATCCAATCTTACTACATATAATCATACCATAAATATTATCAGATTTCCAGATCAAGAAATTAAATGTGCTATTTCCTCTTTTGTTCACCTTTTCCTGTCTCGTACAGATTCACCACTCCCTTTTTGTTTGACTGGAGGGAGACTGACCTGGTTCTCACAGGAAAGTCAACCCTTACAGAATCTATCTAGACCCATTTGCGTTGCAAGAGTTAATCCATTAGTTTCTCAGAATGTAATATAAACAGTACTGGAGAACAAAATAGCTTTAGATTTGGTGTTATTCACAAATGTAAGCTCAGATTAAGTTTAAAAAGGAAATAAAATCCATCCATACTTCTGGCTGGTTTTAGTGCACTGATAATTTTCTACAATATAATAATTTTGTGATTTGCTTTCAAATTCGGGTCAAGAAATCTATATTGCCTGTCAAAAGAATTTCTAAACTCTGATCTTTATTGAAATTAATTGTGCAATTCATTTAGAAAAGGTAAACACAACCAAGAAAATAAAAAGCAATGCAGAAAAGATAAAAACTATATTAGACCATAGTTTTAAAATTAGTTCAAACTTCAGGGAATTCACAATTTGTAGACATCTAAATTACCTTATACAGCAAATCTGAAGATAAAATGAAGCACAGGTGATGACTGCCACCACCATGCTTTCAGCACCACAAATTCCTGTAAGACCTTCAAGTGAGAAGGTTTTGATACAACAATAATCATGAAATATGCATAGGAACAAAGCCATTGACAAAGCTATTGACAATATATTTTTTTCTTGGACAAAGTCCAAACTTTAACACTAGAATAATGATCAGTAAGTTAAAGTAAATGTAAAAATCTTTTTCACCAAGGGGACATTTTTCAAACCCATTTCTACAAACATCCAGCTGAAACCTGGGCATTATTTATGACTGAATGGTAAGTACTTGGCTCACTTTGGATGAACAGGTTTCAGTGAAAAAGCAATTTAGTCTTCATGCTGATGGTGAAACTAGTTAAATACAAACCTGGTGTCAGCAAAACCTCTGCTCTTCTGTTCTCCACCATCACTAGTTATACATTTTTATATTTTTAAGATAAAATCTGAGCCAACTTGGACCTAAAAATGTCTGAACAAGTACTAGGTTCATGTGCTTAACATTTCATATTCCAACTTAGCTGTTGTCAAATCATTGTTGATTATTGGAACATGATCATTATTAGCTTTACTCTTGGCAATATTCTTGGCAAAATAAAATGTGTAAAAAGAAACTGAACCTCACCTTTCCCTCCCTACTCTGCACTGCTGTGGCCTCACCTTGAACACTGTGCAGTTCTGGGCAACACAATATAAGAAAGATAAAAAGCTGTTAGTGTCCAAAGAAGGGCAATATGGTGAAAGCTCTTGTGGGGAATCTGTACAAGGAACCTTTGCATTCCCTGGAACAGATCTTTTACTCCTTGTTAGCCATCTCTGATGTTCAGTAGACCCTAAGGAAATATTTCCCTAGGGAAACAGCTGGCAAGCTTTTTCATAGGAATAACTAGAAGAGCTAGAGAGAAATTGTATTTTACTATTATTTATTCAGGAGGAAGTTGAGATTTAATTGGAGAAATGGATACTTTGTGCTGTGAATATGAAAGCATTCAAAATTGCCCTTCATTGGTTTTGCTAATAGACAAAGACACATTTATATTTAGCATTTGAATGAACAATTATGTTATGTGCATTTTCCTAACAAGTGAAAAACCACCACAAGTTACTGTCTGAGGAACTTTCTTTTAAAGCTTAGACATATCTTAATAGAATACTAATATTCTGTTAATAAATAGCAATATTTTCTATTAATATATATATGTGTATATATATATATATAATATATAAAGTACACCTCCTCCATTGAAGTATTTCTCTTGTCTCTTAGTGATTTTATGATGTTTGGATCAACAACCATATATAAAAAAAAGCCAAAATAAAATAAAATTGAAACCAGTGAAGGCACAAAAGAACCTGGAAAACTTCACTGGTATGAAAAGACACTTAGCAATGATACTGAGGCAGAACGGAATGTTCTAGATCTTTGTTTTCATTGTGTAATGAAAAATAAGACAGATTATATCCTGTCTTCTTTTTCAGACTTGTATGAAACCCTATACAAACATGCTAATAATAAATCAGAGTAGAGATGTTGTCAGATGCAGAAATACTCCATTAGGTGACATGTCCCTTCTATAGACAACACAAAGATGTTTCCTAGCAAGAAAATTTTTCTCTAGACCATTTTTCAAAGACTCAGACTGTGGGGCTTCCATCACTTCTCTCAAGAGACTATTCCACAATTCTAATACACCTCACTATTAGATACATTTTCCTGGTAATAAGACTAAATTTTCCTTTGCTCAATTTCATCCCTGAAAAATGCATCCCTTGGTTGCAGTATGAAACACTTGCTGGTTCAAAGCTAACCATGCATCTTTTTGCTTCCACATAGCAGCACAACCTAGAGTGCTCTGGTTTTATTCACTTTATTTTAAAAGATTTTATATGCTATAAAACTCACCATTTTAGTACATAAACCACAATTTTTTCCCATTCTTATTCTTTTACACGAGGGAATTCCACTTCTCCATTTTCCAGACTCTAGAAAACTGCACCTTTATGCATTGCTAATGGCATGGGTCCTGTCTGCCTGTATTTTCAAAAGCAGTTCACCATATACAGAAGAGCTTCAAAAACTTTCATTCTCTGTGAGTGAGTAGTTTGACTTCTTTAAACACATAATTTCATGGCCTACTTTCTTATACCAAATGGACTCAGACATATCTAGTACATACAGGTGCATTCAAGAGGAGTTTCTCCATTTAAATTTTAAATATTTAAATACTACATTCACCCTGTGTAAATTCATTTCCTTGAAAAAAAAATTAAAAACAAGGAAAAAAGAGAGAAAAAATTACAGGTATTAGTTCTTAATGTTGAGCAAAATGCTGCATCTCAGTTTTTTAATTTTCATTTTACTACTGCATTATTGCATGATTACCCCTGTAGTGCCACACATACCAGGATTCTGTTACTGAAATATCAGCAGTGCTGCACTACATCAACCCAATGGTCAGCATGCAAACACAGAAACTAGAAGGAATTTTCCCTCTTTTGAAGGCGTTTCTGAACAGCAGTGTACTCACAGCTGGGGTTTCATTGGGTGTTTGCTACAGTCCATGCCTATACATGTATAAATCATATCCATCTCCAAACACTAATATAGACGCTCCTTGCCTCATTGTTTAATATTGTTTAAGGTGTAGCATCTTTGGACCCTCAAATATTTAGAAACATGGAAAGATTGGTGAGAGGTAGATTTCATTAAAAATTACAGGACATGACTTTGGCTCAGCAGAAAGTCAAATCCAGTTCACTGTTGAGAAATTCAGCATGAAAGAGTGCAAAATGAATTAGCATATGGGTGGCAAACCCCAGAAGTGGTTAAAAAGGTATATGTACCAGCAAGGCACATAGGTTTAGGTATTGGAGCAGCATTTGCCTAAGAGAACAGTTTCCTGCTTTGACTCAAGTTTTCCTTAAAATCAGGGTCAAGTGAACTTGTTTTACTAAAATGAGAACTGACCTGAACCTTCACCAGACATGAACTACTTTGTAAATATTTCAGAGGGGCATGAAAAATGTAAAATTCTGCAGAAATGCTTAAGCATGTATTGCTTGATTCTGCCATCATTGCTCACATCAAATAGTCTCTTACTCTTTGAGTAGTCCCACAAAACATATGTATTTACCCAGGGAATAAGATAGCTGCACAATATAATGGTACAGAACAGCACTATTTTTGCCTACTCCTTGCTTTAGCAGTTAGTGAGGAAGATGTCTCACATACCAGACCTGACAGTAATGCACAATAAAATGCCTGGAGAGAGGTAGATACCACTATGTTTAAAGCAATTTCTGAACTAGACCCTTTTCTAATCTCTGCTTTAAGTACAGTACTTAGTAACAATCTGAATACATTTTTTCTATGTTAAAATTTTCTTTTGACGCTGCATCTGTCACACAGCCAGGATATCTGACCCAGATGTACAGAGTGAGCCCAGCAGATTATTTGTCAAACAAATTCTGGAACCTAATATTTGGGCATTTTAATTTAATTGGTATGCAAATCAAAAAACAAGACAGCATTTGTGTTTGATACAGTTGTCACTTCTAATTCTGCTAACATTCATTATCATGCTTACAGATTTTTTTTCTTACACCCAACATCTGCCAATACTACCTAAACCACAGGAAGTTGACAAACCTGTGCAAACTTCTTCTCCGTCTCCCTCTTGCTTTTTGTTATCTGTTCCATGCACACTAATTTTGTGCATCTGAGGCCTCTGCTCGCCAGAATTATGCCTGCTTCCTAACACCTCTGCCTCCAGAGCTTTGGATTTGAAATTGAATAGACACAGAGCCAATTTATCATAGGATGACATGTGTCATGTTCATGGTATAACCAGAGGGACCTACTGTATGCACTGTATTTATCCTTTTGTTGTCAACATGAACAAAGACAATACCAGCAATAGACAGATTTTAAATTTTTAAAATGTAATACATATACTTAACTGTTGTTGTGTTAAAATTGAAATTTTTAAATGTAGTACTAGCTCATTTTGTTTAACACCAGATTTCCTTTGTCAGATAATCATCTGTCATTCAGGCATGCAGCATATTAAAATATGTGAGTACCAAATACCAATGTATTAGCAGCAATCTTCAAAAAAGAATTACATGCATACGATCCATTACATTCATACAATTTCTGCAAGTAAGAAATCATAATCAGATTTAATGACAGCTAACACAAATTTGTACATACTAAGGTTGTTTTTAGCTACATCTACCTAATGATGCATTTGCAAAATAGGTGCATAAATATATATGTGTATATCTGTATATATACGCTTGTGTATGTTTGAATACATAAATAAGTATACATAACATATAGTTGTTACAGATTAAGATGCAGACAAAATTAGTAGCCTAATTAGCAAGAGAAAAAAATACTTTAAAAAAAAATCTCAAAATATTGACAGGAGATTGCTACCAGAAAAGTATGTCCAGAGATTTTATTCCCAGAGAGCAAAAATGCAAGGGGTGATGAAATTGAAATTTGCTTTTCATGTCCTGACTCTGAACAACCCCAGAGACAGAAATATCCCAAGAACCTTTCAGCTGATTTCAGGTATGTTCTCTGATACCTTTTCACTTGCTGTTTGTTTGGTTTTGGTTTTTTTTGCTGAGGAAAGTCACAAAGCAGGGATGAGTCTACTCTTTCATTGCAGTTATTATCTTGAATATGTCTTTATTTTAAATAATATTATTCCTACAACATCCTCTTAGTTAAATCTTCTGGTTGATCTACGATAATAACGAGGTGAGTTTGTTTAACTTGTAGCACAGAGCTATTCAAGAGACAAAAGTTCAATGCTTTCCTTCATGAACAGGTAGAGATCAAGTATAGACTAACACTCAACAACCTGAAAAAAAGGGGATGATACACATTTTTATTGATATATTTCTCATTCAGGAAAACTGAACTATTTTTTTTCTTTTTTTTACTTTTGTTCAAATATGTTTCATATTATGGCATGCATACAAGCTAGTTATTCTGAATTCATAGGTGTTCAGAAGTCATTAAGGTTATAATCTATTACTTCTTATTGCATGAATGAATCTGTTAAAACAGGGGCTTGGCACACAGTGTGCAGCGAATAATGTCCAGAAAAACACATATTTCACACTACAGAATTTTTGTCATACAACTGTTTGAAAGAAAAGAAAATTGGTTTTGAGCATTTTCGTAGAGTGCAAATAATTGCGTAATAAAAAAAAAATCTGTATTTTCATTTGCATATATTATATGATTTGCACTACTGTAGTCTTAATATAAAAAAACAGAAGTGAAAAAAGGGGGAAATCTTGCTCCATATACATGCATTATTGAGAAATAATCTAGCACCACTGTTTTCCAATTCAGCAGACTGTGGGTTTCCCTTTTTTTTTTTTTATTTGCCAGTAACAGAAGCATCCAATTTTACTTATGAAGAAAAGTAAAGTGTTAGTTGAAGTATTCAAAAATTCAAGGTATATTCAAATATTCATATAGACAAAGGATGAAGGGCTTTGATCTTATTTGATACCATTCAGTTCATCTGGTCCTGGTAATATAAAACCATATTAGAAAAAAATATAAGTTGGAGGGGTGAGAGAAAGAATGAAAGAAATAACTGTTGAAAACAGAAGATCATTAACATGAAATAAACCAAGTGATCTCCATTCTTTGTAAAAGTCTTGTTTCTGTAGAAATAAAAAGAAATAGAAAGTTTGTCACTATGTTGTTGCAGTAAGTTAGCATGAAAGATAACCAGAACTAGGCATATTATGCATTTTATTTTGTTTTATTTTTAAACAATTGGAGGGAGAAAAAACTTGGATTTAGCAAAGAATTTGCAACTGAACATTTTCTCACAGTACTGCCTCTGCCCATCTGTGCAAAGATTTTTAGTAACACAAACATAGCAGTGATGAAGAGCATAACATGAAATACCATACATTTGGCTTATTTCAAGATACCAGCCAGGGAGCATGGCTTAAAAAGCGTAGAATGACTGTGCAAGTTCTTCAGCATAAATATTCCAGTGGATAGCTACTAATTGTCAAAAATATCAAAGATCGATTCTCACAATCACATACTTAAAATTTTATAGGAAAGTTCCATTTTCATTATAGGATGGGAACAAGGAATAACAGAAAATGAGGTTGGGGAAGCTTTCCCTATTCACCCCATGCCATCATTCTCCTTCATCTTTTCCCAACTCCACAAGTGTACTTCTCATATATAAGAAATAACTTGGAATAGCTTTGTGTTGTTTCTATTTTTTTTTCACAAGAAGATACTGATTTTATAGGATTAGTCACTAGAGCAATGAGAATGAGATAGAAAAGGAAAACATTATCAGGCAGAAGTAGGCCAGAATGTCTACAAAGTAGAATGTCTTTATCTGTCTTGTAAAAGCAATATAATTTGGTTCTATTTTACACTGAATACAGAAAAGCAGAAAGACACTATGGGGTGAGTTTTATGTGAATGGTTTATAGCTCTAATGATTCAAAACTCCTTGTGCCTGCTATAGCTATCTCTTTGGACATTGATCAAAGGTATATCCTAACCAGAGTCTTATAAGTTACTAAAGTACAAGTTTTTGCTGGTTTTGGTGCTCACAGCTATACATTTGATAAAAGAAAAAAAAGTAAAACACATAATACTTGTACTTCAGTAGCAAATACCTTTAGACAACAACACATTTGTTTCACTGCTCATAGATAACAGGAAGTGTATTTCCCGTTACGGAAGTTATACAGTATTAAACAGTAGATTTTTCTTTTTGAGCAAATGTAACAGACTAGCTGTAAAGGCATGTGAGGACAAAATGTGATTCAAATTCTTGAGCTGTTCCAATGCTGCTGATAGGAGCACCAGGGAAAGAAACTAGAGCCTGCCTAGTCCTCCAGCCTGGGCAACAGTCATGTTGACATGAGAATGACATTCAAGTGTAAGCTAAGCACAGTCAAAGACAAAACATAAAAAGAGGAAGAAAATATATGTACTTCTATGTGTAAAAACTAGTTTTCTCTAGAATTTTCTTTTGAAATTTTACTCAAAAATGCTATCTATAAAATGCTATTTCATCTCAAAAATCTGCTATCTCAGATAATTCATGTGCTCTCTACCGATTTGAAAATGTCATGTTTATTAAAGAAAAAAAAAAAAAGAAAACGTGTGACAAAAAGCAGGAAAAAAACATGGTAGAATCATTAAGGGAGAAAGGTCCAGCTTGCCCCTAAGTACAACCAAATTGCTATTGAACCACAGAGTTAGATGGCAGTTCTCACTGTATAGGAAAGCTGTATGGTCATTAATTCAGACTGATGAGAAAATACTGCTTACAGATTGTTTAGGTGTTTTGTCTTTCTCAGATTATTTTCTTTAATATAAAATATTCTTTCTTTAATTCTTTTTATTGGGATTCTCAAAAAAATTGAGATAAATCAGATTGATTTAAGCAAGAGACCTTACTATTAACACTGGAAAGAATTCTCAATCCCACACCTCCAGCTCTGTACAATAGGTATTTAATTATGTGCAGTGCTGAGAGCAATTCAGAGTAACCTTGCTTGGAAGTTTATTAGGATTCATTTTTGAATTCCACACACTTCATCATACATTGAGTGAAGAAACCCATCAGGCACAGCCTTAATCCATGAAGACATTGATACTTCCCTCTCCCATAAAAGCCATGAATCCCATTATTTGCAGAAAGTTGGCCTACATCGAAACGCTGCAAAACAGTCCAAAATTCAACAATTAAATAAAAATTTCCTTGCTCTATGCTGTTTAACCTAACTTTGTCTTCAAAACACCAAGAGAAATTTGAAACAGCCTATTGAATGTTTCATCTAAGTACAGAAAAAAAGTGAGCAGGAAAGGTTCTGGAAATGTTTATGTGCAGTTTAAATAGACGAGCTCTTCCCTCCCTAACAGCCAGTTCAGCCATGAGTTCAAAGTAGTGGAGAAAATAAAGAGACCTCTCACTAGCTCTTGGATACATGTTGCCCTCCATCCACATTTGATGGTACGCTGGAGGAGTGTAATACCCGTGTTTTCAATGGTTATGTTTCTGAGGACTTTTATTACAATGTCTGATGCAGCTTAACATCTGCCCATGCTCTCAAAGTGTCTCTGTTTTGAAGGAGAAGGAAAGAGGAAAGACTGAAAATTAGGACAGACACTAGTGAGTGCTCACAGTATTGCACATTGAATACCAAAGCAAAACAGGCAGTGATAGCTGAAGATACGGAAAAAGGATCATACAATTCTTTTAATACTTTCTACTACATCTAGAAAGGTATATGAAGGAAACACCAAATAAAGCAAAGCAGTACAGATGTGAAGAGGTGTTTTTTTTCCTGAATTTTTACATCTCTCTGCCTTAATGGTCTGCCAATGTCTTCAGATTTAACATATATCTGTGATACCACTCTTCCTCAGTGAAGGGCATGGACCTCACAAAGGAAGGGAGGTCACAGGCTTCCTGGGGCAGAGGAGGTCTCCTGTATTTCTTGAAGGTCATACCCACACGAAAGTATTATATATAAACAATTACTTCATGATCATTGCAGGATGTTGAAGAAGACCAAAGGTCCTTACCACTTCTTCTCTGAGGCTGAAGTAGTATAGGGATGGTGTCAGTCAGCAAAACTGCATGCAGCAAAGAGATCACCCCCAGCATGTTCTAAGTGCTTTGACTTTTCTTGTCCACAGAGAGGGTACAAAGATGAATTTTGAGTATGATCTAATATGGAGTGAAAGGCCTCTCCACTGCAAACCCTCCAATCATATTAGGGAAGGCTAGTACCAGGACTTGCTTTGCAGTTTTCTACCAGATGTTCTTATCAGATCCATGTCAGCTGAGCCCTGCTGCCGGTTTAGTTCACTAAAATTTGTATTTTAAGGGCTATCTGTACAATGAAAGGAAGTGAAAAACAAATTTCAAAAAAATTTAACCTCACTTTGTTTAAAACAGAAGGAAAAAAAAAGGAACAAACAATAAAACAGTTGAAGGTTGTTATTCTCTTTCTAGAGGGTTAAAGGTTAGCTTTGTTAGCACCAATCTTGTCAGTGACCCTGTTCAAGACCTCTCCAGTTCATCAGTCTTAGAGGAAACAGAGATGGAACCTGTGATGAAGATGGCTAATAAGGAAATATTCATTAGTTAATGTTTTATTGAGCCATTTAAAATATGCACCTGGTGGCACCTATCAGCTAGGTCTATTTTGTAAGGCAATAAGGTTTTCACACTATTACTTTGGCTAAGAAGGTGGTCTATGAATGATTTATCCATTTGTGTAGCTGGTAATTGTTGATAAACTGAGTAATCATGGGAATCCTCATATATCACTTGCCATCCAGCTCACAGAAAATCTGATAATTTATGACAACTGTCTAATCATTAAAAGAGGACAAAAAGTAGGCATAATTAAATAACAAAGGAGGAAAAAAAAAGGCTATTGAAGAAATTCAGAAGACTTTAGGTAAGAAAATCTCCAAACCTTGAGATTAATCATTACCAGTTTCAAGGAAAGATTGGGATATCTAGTCATGAAGATAAGAAGATGGACTTAGAAACAACTGTGCTTCTAATCACCTTGCACATATTATTAATAGGTTAAAATTGAAACTAATTAGAATAATTTCTTTCTGTGAATTACACTTAGCCCGATGCTGTTATTCACACGTAGACTGAATTCATGTTCGTTTTCCTCAGTCACTGATACAACGTATTTTCTAGCTTCTTTGTTTAGTATAAATCATAGAGCAGCTCAGATTGGGTGAAGGGTGACAGGTCTTGACCAGGCTTTTTGCTATAAACAGGATCGTTTGTGCTCAACAGGGTGTTGAGAAGTTGCCCTGAACATCATAGTGTGAGGCAGGTTAACAAAAAAGCATACATTACACACCAGGTAATGAGCAAAACACAACATTTTTTATTTTGATTTAGACATTTTTTACTTGACAGTATAATTTCTCCAGCCTCTGGAAAAGTTGCTTTGTTTTTCTTTACATTGACAGTGACAGTCTCACACCATTGGTCTCTCCAAGTCTACATATTAAAAAAAAAAACAAACAAACAAACATCAAAACCATAAACAAAAAAAACCAAACCACAGCAAGAGAAATTTAATGTTCTTTATTTGGGATAGAATGAGTGACAGTGTCCACAATGTCTGGATTGGATTGCTGCTGTGTCAGAGAAACACCAGTCAGTATAGTAGAGACAGTTGAGTTACCATTGACTTGTTAAGTGTTAACTTTATTTTCTAAGACAGGTTCCAGCTTATTTCAGCTGGAAGTGCAGTAAAAAACATACAGAATTGTTCTATGTGTTGCCACGGATCAGGAATGGGAGCTTTTATACCTGCTCCTGAATCAGATACTTTTCCAAGCTTCTCAATATAGCCAAATTGGTTATATAAGCATATACATAGACAAACGTACTTGAGCCCAGTCCCATCCACGGACAAATTTTGAGCTGTTATTGAGAAGTGGAAAGCAGACACTCAGAGAGTTCAGACTAAGATGTGAATTAGCTAGTGACTGCACAAAGTGTTTCTGCCTTGAAAACCTACATTACATGTGCAATTGTAGATTGCTGAGACTACATCTCTGAATAAAATTAAGGAATCATGTATTAAAAAAAGGCATTCTCTCCATCCTCAGGTAAAATAGCACTAGTGTTTTCACATGTACTAGGTCTAACATTTCTGATGTAATTTTATGGTATGTTTTTAGCTATCTGTCCTTCTCTTTCTACAAGCTTTGGAGTTAAAGCCAAGAAAGTCTTTTGCAGTTCTTGAAGACTATCTTCTGCTTTAATTTCACATAAAGGAACTCATAGGTTTATTTCAAAGGCTAGTTACAGCTCGACATTTATTTTTAATTGGTTTTGTGGCAATAGTACAGTTAGAATCTTTCTGCAGCATCCAGAAGTGTAAGACCAGGGTCCCCTTCCACTCTGCTTGCTGTTCCTGTATGTCTCCTCTTGTCTCCTTGATTTCTGCTCCTGAAATTTTATGATCTGTAACCTTTCAAGTGAACAACTGTCCCAACATTATCTTTTTCTCTGCTCTTCTAGACATTATTAGGTATGTAGCTCAATAGATACAGTGAAATTCTCACAATTTTTTTACCTCAATGATAATATTACCACTTTATGCTGCACAACACCCCCTTTACTCTTCCTGCCACCAAATATTTTCATATTAATCTTTAAAGTGTTTAACACAGAGATTATTTGGTTTTAGTTGTGCAGAAAATAGTAGGTGTTTCTGAGAGTTTGTGTTACAGATATCACGTTATCATGTTAAACTTTTGTGACAAATATTTATTTATGCAACTAAAGGAAAGAAAAACAAGTAATCTCTTAGTGGTGTGAAAATTACTTCATTTCCTATATGTTGCTAGGTTGACCAGAATACAATCCGGAATATCTGAATTCAAATAAACTATTACCTCGTTTCGCTTACTAGAAATGGAATGCCAACATGCATATGCCCAGCTGGTGTTGAGCCACTGCCACAGAGATAGCTTCCCGGTGGTAGTTAGACCAACTACTAAGAGGCAGCAACTATAAAGAAAAGGAGACAAAATGCTGTGTAGCTCAGAGTATGCAAAATGCATGGCTCAGAGTAGTGAACAATATTGAAATGTATTAGAAATAAAATACTGTGCTGTCAGACAATACCCAGGTCACCAGTTCCAAGTGAAATCACTTTCCTTTGATGAATAAAGTATTCATGCTGTGCTATGTATTTCTCTTCCTTTCCACCCAGATGTGTTCCACTATGTCTGCATATGAACCATTTCTTCTCCTAAGTTGCTCTGGAAAGAGGAGGGGTTCAACTCTTTTCATATTAACACAAACTAGTCATTAGACATGAAAGCACAGACTGGAAAAGACTGTAGGGCTAATCAAGGGCTAAATAACATTGAAATGCCTCCTTGCAGTATTTTCCCAAAGAAAATCATCATTCAAATAGATGAAATTTGTTTCTTCCTGCTGAACAGAGGAAACACAAATTAAATCATCAGTACTCTTATAAGCTCTTATGGCCTACTCTCATCTGCTCAGGAGCTATTGTACTGATGCTTTACGCACAAAGTGCTGGAAGTCAAACTTCTCCTGCCCATGGGTTATATAATCATCTTGTTCTTGTTACACCCTTTCCCATTCGACCCTGAGCTACAATAAACAGGCTGAATGAACTGCTCCAACCAGAGCTCCTTACTTGTGTTTTCACCCTTTACAAGGGCCTCTTTTTTTCTTTCTTTTTTTTTTCTTTTTTAATTTGGTGAGTTTTCAACCAATTATACTGTGGGATAGACATGGCAGAGCACTGAAATAAAGAGAAATGGGATGTGGATCAGTATAATTTCTTTGAAGGTGCAGCCTGATTTCCACTCAGCTTTGAGAGGTTTTGTCTGTAAAACCATCAGATCTATTACATTTGCAACAGAGTGCATGTAAACTTTTAATCCAGCCACATGTCATGAGTGATTCCACAGTATGGGATCCAATGACAGCACCAATGTGTACCATTATTTTAAGTTTTCTAGATAAAATAGTAGTCCAACCCATGCTGCTCTACAGAACTAAAAAATTGTACACAAACCCTAAATAAAAACTAAAACACAAATCTTTTTTAAGAAGGTAAAAAAAAAAATTATAAAACATAAAAGTGATCCCCACCTATCCACAAACATCAAGAATTCAGGAGTGGAATAGGAACAAGGGAAAAGAAAAACCAATACAGTTTTACTGAAACCTAAAAATATTCTAATGCGGGACTAGTTAACTGCTATTAAAGCTAAGGAGACAAGAAACTAAAAAGAGGAGCCTGAAATAACTGAAATAATAGTTATCACATGGGAACTACCATAGCATTTCTTTCCCTTTAACACTGAGATCTTGAAAACTTACCTGTGATGAATCAGAAAGAAGACTGCAGGTAACCCATTGACTCCACAGGCCATGACTATGTCCTGAAGTTAATTTGAACAGCCAGAATTGTATTTGTGCTGTCACATTATCTGGTATTTCACCTTTCCCATATCACTTATTTTCATTTTTTGCTTTGTAATTAAAATCCACTTCAGCTGTTCTTCTGCAACACTTATAGCAATCCTGAAACTGAAAAGATAGTTAAAGCCTCCAGCTGATTCAAACTGCTACATCTCTTGAAGGCATGATAAAAATTATATACTTACACTGCTTTTCCAAAGGAAGATGGTTGGAGAAAAAAAATGTAAAACCAAAACTGTATCTTCTCTTCTTGCAGTTCTTTTCATTTTTTACATTCATCTGTCTTTGTCTCAAGGTAATAATAGTCAGAAATCAATAACAATAAGCAACTTCAGCCCTTCTGAATAACGTTTTACTTATTGGGGAGACCTATTCCCACCTCTAAAAGACTGTCAAATTGGAGGTTAAGAAAGAAAGCCCTGAAAAAATATCTGTCAGCTAGAAAATAATAAGGTTATTTACCTTCAAACTTTTATTAATGTTTTATATACTTGATGACTGAAGTTATTTTTATTTATCTTTAGTAAAACTTATGAACTATATTTATTTTAAGATTTCATACATGCCAAGCCATGCATATTCAATGTAATCTTGTCAAGATTTTGACTCTGAGGGCCACTTACTCACAATGAAATAATTCCTCATAACTCTTCATCAATAACTCTACATCAATCATCACTACGACCTTCCTCACATTTCCACAACTCTTCTTCCTTTTCATGGTAAGCCAATCAAAACTATCAAGTCCTCTTCCTGGTGTTTTCTGACTCTTCTTAATGATTCTTCACCTTATCACCCTTACATCTTCTCTTGTCCTGAAAATCTTAAGCCCTGAAGCTGTTTCTGGATGCTAATAGAGAAAAAAGAACCAAAGTAGTAACAAAAGGTAATTAACAAAAGAAAGCAATTTTGCAACACTTCAATATGACTTACTTTGTTTATATTTTAGAGGATTTTGAAAGCAGACCTGAAGATCCATTTGGGTCTTGTAAGAAAGAGAAAGTGTTTTGTCAAAGCAACGAGGAATAAACTTTTTAAAATAGAATTTAAGGACGGATTCCAGCAAACAATGATCAGTGTGAATATTCTTGAAATATAGCCAGCTCAAAAATTTCAGTCCATTTCTCTTGAGCAAGCCTGTATTCAACCTCTGAACTAGATACAGTCAGAAGTGTTAAAAAAAAAAAAAGGCTAAGCCTTGTGCATAGAAAGAGGAATACAAGAGATACTATAATATAAAAATGAAATATCACAAAGCCAAAACCAATACAACAGTATTCTTGTTAAAAAAAAAAAAAAAAAATGCTGACAATAGCATGTCAGCTGCCAACTAAAAAACCATAGTAAATTCACATTAAGGATAGAGTCTTCACAAAAGCACCAAACTCTTTAAGAACAAAATATTTGCATAAGGAACACATTCAATTAAACTTTTCTGATGTTTTATTGCATTTAAATTGGCTCTTTTCTGAAACTAGAGAAAAAATTGCAAATCATATTTCTTTGTGCATGTAATCTGTTTAAAAATATCCCTTTTCTTTGGTCAGTCAGTTGGTTAGGTTTTTTTCTTCTTAACAGGAAATGATCATCAGAGTCAAATTCCACTGAAACTTCTGGGTATTTTTTCTTCTCCATTTTTCTCTTGAATAGGGATGTAAGCTTTCTCAAGCCATTGAGCATTGGAAGTAGGAAAGTGATTACAATCAGAAAAAAAAAATTAGGTTTTCAGAAGTGCAAGACTGTTCACGGCAGTGAAGTGTTTCATGACTAGACAAATTCTGCAGGAGTAAAAAGTTTAGAGTAAGCACAAGAACTGCAGAGATGAAAAAATCACCAAGGAACAACAATGGACTTGTTATGAGCTGTCTATATGACCTTGGATAAAAAGTTGAACAACTCTGTACCTTTATTTTACTCTGTTAAGCAAGACAATAAATTTCTATAATACATGAAAATAACAAACCATTTTGTGAAAGAACACCACTGCACAAAAGGAGAAAATAGTATTTTTTGTGTTTGCAACTGAGTTTCCTAAAACTACTGACAGATCATAGTCTCCTGCATATTTAGCATAAAATTGAAGGATAACTTGGGAATGCAAACAGTATTTTTCCTTCCCTGAGAAGATGATGTCAATATGAACATTTGGACATACTAGTTGATCAGTACAAACACAAAAATTTGAAGAGCGCTGTAGTTCTGGTTCAATCTATAGAAAGTTTAAGGATACTAGATCACTTCATGTCCTCTGGCACTTACTCTATACCCTGAAATTATCTTCTTGCTCCAGTTTTGTATCTGAATTAATTAAACTTACTTATCTTTTTAAGTAGTCCTCTTCCTTTCCTTCAGAAAGGAAAGGAAGTTGTATCTATACAACTATAAATCTTTTTTCTCATCTTGTTAGTGCTCCCTTGAATCAGGTAGATCTTTTGACAGTCCATTAAAGTGTAAGTGCCTTGCAGCTTTGAGATTGAGAAGCTATAAACAGTCTGTTAGTTCAAGTCTGCCTGTTCAAGTGCACATAAGGTATTACAACATCACAGAATTCATCTGGTTGGAAAGGAGCACAGTGGGTCATCTGGTCCAACCTCCCTGCTCAAGTAGGGTCATTCTAGAGAACATGGCACAAAATTGTGTCTGAATGGTTTTGGAATATCTCCAGTGAGGGAGGCTCGACACTTTCTCTGGGAAATCTGTTCCAGTGCATGCTCACCTGCAATATGAAGTCCTTCATATTCAGGTGGAATTTCTTGTGCACCAGGTTCTGCCCATTACCTCCTGTCCAAGTGGTATGGACCACTGAGAAGAGCCTGGCTACATCTTCTTGGCATGACCCCTTTAGATTTTTATACACATTAATGAAGTCTCCTCTCAGTCATCTCAAGGCTGAACAGGTCACCTCTCTCAGCCTTTCCTTGCAGGAGCGATGCTTCTGTCCCCCAGTGATCCTCACAGCTCTCTGCTGGACCTGCTGGAGGAGCTCCATGTCTCTCTTGTACTGAGGGGCTCAGAACTGCTCACAGTGCTGCAGTGAGACTGCACCAGGGCTAAACAGAGGGGACAGAGGGGCATCATCTACCTCAACCTGCTGGCAATGCTCCTCCTGGTACACCCCAGCATTCCTTTGGCCTTCTTGGCCACAAGGGCACACTGCTGGTTCACATACAGCCAGTTGTCCACCAGGATCCCCATGTTCTCCTCCTCAGAACTGCTTCCCAGCAGGCCAGCCTGTGCTGGTGCCTGGGGTTATCCCCGCTCAGATGCAGGACCCTGCATTTACCCTTTCTGAATTTCATAAGGTTCTCTGCTCATCTGTCCAGCCTGTGAAGGTCTCTCTGAAGGGCTGCACAGCTCTCTGAGGCATTGGTCACTCCCCCCAGCTTTGTATCATTTGCAGACTTGGTGAGGAGGCGTCTGTGCCCTCATCCAAGTCATTGATGAACAAGTTAAACAGCACTCAACCCAGGACAGAACCTTGGGGCAGACTCGTAGTGACAGGCCTCCAGCTAAACTCTGTACCACTGATCACAGCCTTCAGGAATCTGTTACTCAGCCAGTTCTCAATTCAGCCTAGTGTCCATCCATCCACCTACAACTGAGTTTTCTAATGAGGATGTTATGAGAGACAATCTCAAAAGCCTTTCTTCATTGATTATCTTTATTGACTTAATTTCTTTTAATCAGTTTTGGAGCTTACATAACTGACTAAGTATTGATATTGATATACTTCACATATTTCAGTGTGGGATAATTCCAGAAATTTCTGTGCTGTATTTTTAAATTTGCACCACCACAAATATGATTAATATCTCATTTTCACTTTAATCAAAATCCTGTGCACTATGCAACAATTTCATCCTAAATTCTGGAGTGTAGAGTGAAGTGAAGACTTTTTGTCCTGGAATTATCTAGTTCTGGATTTTTCAGTAAATGCAGATGCGATAATAACTATCAATAAAATAAAATTATGCCTGTCACTATATTAGATTTGAAATTCACTCATATATTAAGTATATGTACCAAATTTCATATATTGTGACTGGTTGCATAAATCCTTAATATTTTAATTTTTAAATTTAAGTAAAATGTGATTTTGAACACCTGAATCATACCCTCTCTTTAGTATATCAAAGATTTTTATTACCCCCTCTGTTGTATACCAAATGTTGTTATGAATAAAAGAAATTAGAATGCAAGAGAGATATATTGATATATGCAAATATAAGTATGACTTCCAGGTTTTGTCCTGGATGGGAAAGAGAATTATTTTTAAAATCTCTTTATGAAGAAATGATGGGGAAAGAATTCGAGGAAAGAGGGAATTCAAAATGGTAATTTTTAAATCAACATAAAACTGGAGAATAGTTCAACTGAAGGGAGGAGGAGGAGGAAGAAAGACACAGGCATGCCTCTGCACCTCTGAACAATCTCTATTTCTTCTATGCAAAAAATACAATTTTAGGCATGCCTTTTTCATTTCAGCAGGAAATATACCGACTAGTAAGCAGTGCATTTTTTATTGTTTTAAATACCTAAGTACTTTTGACTTTATGCATTAATATATATAAATGAGTTTGTTCAGGGATAATTAAATGGAGTAAAATTAGGCATAATAGTGAATGTAAAAACTCAACAACCTTTCATGAAAAATATCTGTTTGATTACATAAGTGATATACTTTTAGGTAAGTACCAAAAGTGTGGGTTTCTATGTTTGAAGGTCAAGTTGCATTCATTAAGAAGTCAATTTCAATATAGTCCTAGTACTTACCACTGTACCAAGTAATGAATGCATCAGCTAAAATGGCTGAAAACAAAAATAGTTATGAATGGTCACATATGAAGTGATACCAAATAAACTGAAAAATTATTAACTATTGAAATGAGGCAGTTCTCAGCTCTCAGTCTGGTTCTGGATTATAATGTAATGCTTCAAATTCAGGTCTTGTCAGCAGTAAAAGCAAAGAGACTGGGACTCAGAACAGGCATTACCAGGAATGACTAGATAATTCATGCGGTATTAATCTATATATTTATTTATTCAGCTTCCAAAAATCTTTCCAAAGTCTATGCCAAGTTTCATACTATACCTATCAATAATTAAGGAGGTTAAAATAAAATCAACTCAGTGACTGAAGATAATGCAAAGTAGATGCTTCCTGTCTACACCTAGGCTAGAGGAAAAGCTACTTCAGTAGCTTGGCTTATTTCCTCTTTTTGAAAACTGCTTGTTCGATACCTAAGTTTTGTCATTGGAAAAAAAAAAAAAAAGAAAGAAAGGAAAAAAAGAAGAAAAAAAAAGAAAAGAAAAAGAAAAAAATAGGCTTCACTAAAGAATGGCAGGATAGACATTCCTTCAGATAGGTTCTCTCATTAGAAAACAATGAGCTTCCAGTTATTCTGACAGTAACTTTCACTGATAATTATCTGGAAAGGACCACTGGTGTTAGGAAAATTGAAATGAAAGAACCTAAGATTCAAGGGTATAAGGTCAGGTATGTGCTTGCTTGGATTTAATAGCTGATTTGGAATGACTGGAGTTTCCTGCATGAAAAAGTGCACGTTTGTTTGACAAATGCCTGGTTATAGGCACACATAAAGAACTTATCTGTATTCATTAATATATACCTTGAAGTTGCCTTTAAAGCATGAGGAACCTTTTTTTTCACTGACATTTTAGGATTTAATTGCATTTTGAGAACAACAATAGGCTGACAACTTGCAAATAATTTTAATGAAAAATGTTTTGGCCTTAAATGAAGTCTGGGATTTGGGAAAGTTTGTATTGCATGTATTTTAATGTCACAAACCACTGCATTTGTTTGTGGAGTTGACTCAGTTTATTGAGTGCTAAATTCAGTTTCTCATTGACCTGCATTTCTATACGTGAAAATAACAATGGAAAATTCAAAAGAGCATCTAATTATCTGTGGGTTGGTACTGTTTAACAAATGCTTCCATCTACTTGTCTAATAAGTACATATTTTATTGTGATACAATATCACTCAGCAACCTCCAAATCAGAAATAGACCTGTTTTTCCTGCTGTTACTGAACAACATTTTGTTAGCCAATTTATGTACTTTTCTGGGTTTTAGCCTGTTAACAGCACGAAAT
The DNA here is from genome assembly GCF_965231275.1 of Zosterops lateralis. Lineage (NCBI taxonomy): Eukaryota > Metazoa > Chordata > Aves > Passeriformes > Zosteropidae > Zosterops > Zosterops lateralis. The sequence goes on along the minus strand of NC_139800.1, from coordinate 60,952,972 downwards.
GAGGACAAAGAATAGAAACTACATTATTGTTCATTGTTTTTTCTTGAAACAGAGCTCATGTATCAAAGCTGATTCCGTGAAATGTTAAAGCCACCTCATCTTGAGTTTATAGGCCAAAGCAATATCAAGAAAGCTATTAAAACATACAGTATCAGACAAGCCAATGAGAAAAAGTAAGAAAACATCACAGTAAAGATTATTTTTCATCCATTTAATGCAATATGAAACAACAAAAATGTTATTATACCATTATGTAACACATTTTCTTTGTTGTAGTAACTTTAGCATACTTTAAATCTCAAAACACTTATATGTTTTAGATAAGAGTAGGATCATATTTCTGACATTTTCACAAACATATTAATTGACATTACCAAGATGTTTTACAATTCAAGTTCACTTCCATAAGAGTAATAATTATTAGAATTAGATATTAAATATTCAGCATTAGTTCATGCTTACAAACAATAAATGAAGTGTAAGAATTATATACCAATAATAATATAATAAGATTATGAAAGATAGCAGATAGTATCTACATACAATCTATTAATTATTTTAAAAATTTGATTTATCATTATATATTTAGAATCTTAATTTGCACACAAATGCCCTCAATATTAAATGGTGATATTATATTATCACTGTTATAATTATTAAATATGGCACAACAAAAGCAGTCACACTGTCTATTTATAATGGATCACTAGTGCCCCCTTCTGATACAAAGTAAGAGGAAATACCAAATTTTTGCAGAGCACACCTCATGTTATGCTCTAATACCTAGAGATTTGTTCCAGTTATGTGTTATTTTTAATGCAGGAAACCTATTAAGACACTAGTTATAAACTGACCAGCCTTGCATTTGCAATGCTAAGCACTTTCACATTACAAAACTATATCGTAAAAGGGAGAAAAAAGATAAATATGAAAAACTAAGTAATGCACTACTAAAAATATATTGATAATGTATTTTTGAGTCTGTCATTCTATAGTATAACTTTTGGAATAAGTCTCGATTTATATTGGGTTTGGGCTTTTTTTTAAATAATAGAAGCACTTTATGTGTACATCACAAAAAAGAAAGTAGAGCTACAATCCAGAATTAATCACGTTGAATGTCATATTGCCAGATTTGTACAGAACCAGTCCTGAGGAGAATAAAGACACACTCATTCATTATAGTCCCTTTTCTTTGACTTAATATAAAGGCCAGAAGGCAGGATGACAGATTTAAAAGATATTGTCTGCAGCATTGATTGCACTACATCGATACTTTTTTTGTAACTGCATCTCGATGCTGTTTTGTGTGCAAGCTGTATGTTCATTTCTTGAATTATTTGATAATATTAATTCCTTGTTTTGAATTATGATTATTTCTTAGTAATTACCAAACTGAGATCTTAATTGGTGTGTTACAATAGTAAGGAGACTATGTCCTGGAAAAAAAATTTCTTCCTAATTTTAAAAACCATTTATTTTCTCATGACGACATTAAAAAAAACGTTTTTAAAATTATTCAGTATCTTGATCTGGCCTCTTTTTTGTTTGTTTAATATTTATATATATTTTTACACTGCATTAAAGTTCTAGGGCCTTCTGTAAAAATACCACAAAAAAATTAACAGCAGATTTCAGAGATACAAGGAGGATCCTGATACTTCTTTGGGAGCTGTTTGTGTAAAGCTAGTCCACAGTCCTTGAAATTACACCAGGAACAAATTACTGCTGTAATCAGAAGTGTCGACTTAAAACAGGATCTTAATAAGCTCGAAAGCTAGTATTTATTGAGGCTAAGCATATGTTTAGGCTGTGAAGTGCCTCTCTCAAATATTTTCATAGTAATTCTTTGGAGAAATAATGCTCTCTTTTAATTTGATGTTTCCTCTTTCTGCATCTGGGTCTGAACATATTCCCTCTCACCATAATCACTTCACACACAAATATCAAGAGATTCAGTTTTCTGACGTAGCACACTAGCTTCTGCTAACTCTTGCACTAAATATATTTGGATCTGTGCTTCGTGTCACAAATTTTAAGAGGCTGATTTCATGAAACATGGCAAAAGCAGAAGCTATAGATTTCACCAGCAACTGCAGACAAAAATTTGTGGGTTTTTTTGACAGAAATCAGAAAAGTGTTAGTTATTTATCAAAATCTTGCCTTCTTCAATCAGAAATTTTAGCATCTCTGTACTCTAAAGCATATAAGTTCTATGTCAAATCACATTTTTTCAGGCAAATCAAAAATATGAAATACATATGTTGTACATGTGCTCATCAAATTCACCATTTTCATTTATTGGCTGTGTCTCCTTACTTGTCATTACATTGTAATTACAGAAAATGCAAAAGATTTTTTTAAAAAAGAGGTATTTTAAATAGAAAATTCTAGTTTGGAAATTTTCTCTGCAAAAAACAATTGCATTCAGAAATTGCCTTGCTTCATCTTCTCCATGAGCATTCCCACTTACATTTCTAAATCAACTCCAACATTTTTAAGACTACGTGACTGACACATTTTGGAGCTTGGATATTTTTATACTTAGCTAAGTGCATCACTTCCATTACTCCAGAATGGGGATGCTGGTGGGGAGATACCATTTCAAGACAGAAAATATCATATTAAGAGGCAACAGGTGACCAAGCTGTCTAAGCTTGTCAGCTGAGCCTGACCTTTGAATTGTCATGAAGTATGAACACTAAAGGGAATCATTTTTTTACAGTCAAAAGATGCAGAGGGAGCAGTGCAGAGAGGAGTGTACCAATATATTGTGAGTTTTCTTTTTCAGTAACATACTGTCCTTCCAGTTTTGCGTGGGGCACAAGGCTGAAAATCAGATATATGTCTGCCATTCACCTAACAAACAGTTATACTGGAAAAATGCTGTGGCTTAGTAAAATAGCTATTTTAAAAAGAATTAATAGGCTAGGTTGAATTCAAGAAAACAGTTTAGATGAAATTGTGCCAAAGCTGTTCTTCCAAAGCAGGTTTTTAGTAGCTGTATACAGTTACAGAGAAATACTCAAAATGTTCCATATTTCTTAAAAATATCACTTTATATTCTCTCTCTTGGCTGAACTTCCCAGTCTGTAGCACTGCAATTTTTAAGGCTAATTTTAAAACTGACTGAAAAAAACCCCTCCAACAGTGATTGTAGCAATTTGCAAAGAGTAAATGAAAATACAGTTTCAGTGGATGAAACTAGATGATAACACATTATTGCAAGGATCAGTGATCAGCATAGACTATTGTGAAAGACCATATGATAATCAATTAATCTATTTTTTTAAATAAAAAATATCATGGCAAACTTACATAACCTAAGAATTTCTATTTATAACCATCATTTAATTTTGTTTCCTCTGGGGGAAAAAAAAAAAAAAAAAAAAAAAAAAAAGGCCAAGCAGTAATATCTTTATGGAAAAAAATACAGAATCATAAACCAAACAGAAAAATCATTCAGAAATGGCTCTTCACAAACTCATCAATAGAGCTTTGAGGTACAAGACCACAAATCACTTTTTATGTAGGAATAAAAGAAAAGAAAAATGCAGGAAAAAAGAAAAGATACCATGGAGTGCCATATTGGCATGTGGGTCACACACTGGGACCACAACACATTTGATAGAGATTGGCACTCACATGACCTAAATTTCAGCTTTGTAATTCATAGCTACTCATCTGCTGGGGAGCTTGGAGTCCATGGATGACATGGGTGCTCAGCATGTACCAGGCTCACTTCTGGTTTTACATGATCACCATCACTGCTTTGACTTCTCAGTGTCCATGCTGCAAAGAGAAATTAAGATCATAATCATCACATGCTTAAAATTTGATGTGTACCTTATGTTCAGCAAGAACATTTTTAGTGAATCTTGCCTGATCTACTTTCTGTAAAGATTCATGCAATGTGCGGTTCATGTTGATGAACAACAAAAGTGAAAAGAAATAAAGGCAAACTTTTTGCAGAGTTTCACAAAACCAAGTAGCAGGATCTTCTCTACCATCTAAACCTTATCCAGGCCCTTCCATTCTACTTCATCCTCTCCATAAATAACATATGGAGCAGCAGCAGCTCACCTGAGACAACAAAGCTTTTATCCACCAGGAGGAAGCTGGTCCCAAAATGAAAGAAAGTTGAGGCCAAATGTTCCCCAGAATTTATAAGACAGGGAAGATAATGCAATTGAATATGAGTTTATATTATTCTGTCCTTATTGTGCAGTCCCTGGTACAGTCTACATTGTGACAATTAGTCTGTGTGCAATGCCTCCAAGTGGAAGTACAGATTTGCTTTGGCTGACATCAATGGAGTATTCAGAGGAGTCAGAATTTGGTTATTTCTGCTTATCAGCCAAGGTCTGTCAACATGGCTCCATCCTCTTCTCCCATCTTTGTTCAAAGTTTGATAGTTTTTTGGATTTTTTTCACACAATGGCCTCAGCTTTCTCATACGTTCCTGTGCAAAGGGTTGTGTGCCTGAAAAGAAATTAGTAAAGAATGAAAAGGCTGGGTTAGCAAGCCAGGAAATGAATTGGTAACATAAGGAGAGAAAAGGAACAACTAATTTGTTATGGGGGAAAGACCTCCTCACGTTGCCTTGAGCAAGCTTCAAGCTCAAATTCTTCTAGCTCTGAACCATATACTTTCTGCAAATAGATCTCCCTCACAAAAGATCCCAGGTGCCTTGGGACAGCCACACACATGCCAATACTTTGAGACTTTTGCAAATTATAATTGCAGTAGTTCACATGAAAATGGCATTCACTAACCTTATTTTGGTATCTGTAATTCGATCTATTTAGTTTTGAATGCACTGTCAAGGTCGGGGTTGTAAGAAGATGCTATACTGTCTATGACTGTTTTCAGGTGGAGTTTTAGATTTTGAAGGGAAAACTAAGACCTAGATTCCTCTATGACTCTGTAGAAGTTCAGTGTGCATTCCTAGGGTTTGTCCCCCTTCTTACAGTCTTCAAATTTCCTCACCTTTATGACACACCACAAGGTTACAGCAGAAGCAAAAGCTCAGTGTATGTTTTGAAGCTGGCTCTCTGTGCCCAGCGAACAGGAAAAACGAACAGCACTCAAGCTGCTGCACTGAACATAATCACTCTTCATTATTCCAAACAAATTTTAGCAACACTGTTCCCAAAACAAAAGAGAGGACTGCCTGAAAAGGTATTGGGATCTTAAAATCTTTCGCTTGAAGGACTGTTGCAGACTGTATATTGTTTTTCAGTTGGAAATGTGCAACTGACAGTAGGAATTCGTATGTGTGTATGTCTGCTGTGTGAGAAGTCTAGAGGGATTATTCCATGTTAATGAGAGCCAAGGAATTCCTCTACCAACATCTTGTCTAAGTGTGAATCACATAATTTAAAGCTGGCCAGTGGCAGTTTTAACTTACATGCCATTTTCAAAATTGTCTATTTTTTTCTACCTTTTGAGGAAAGAAAACTATAACTATACTCAGTTTTGCTAGCCTCTTTTATTTTGCATGTCCACTAACCATTCTACAAAACAGAGCTGCAACCTTAAATCATGTAAGTGGAGTATGTGCTATTTCCTTAATGAAAAAATACTGATTTTGTGGAATGAAACTGATAATACTACACAATATTTCCCTCAAGTCTATTAAATGAAACTCCTGGCTATATGGTCTGTAAATCACAGCAGATTATGCTCCTAGAGTCTATATTCTTCCTCTTCTCTGATTTCTTCTGTGTTTTTCTGTAAAGCAGTGTGGAGAGGGGCATCTTTCAATAATGAGCAGTTGTTCTTTTTACTAGTTTATTTGTTTTAGTGTCCCTAGCACTGGAAAATGCAATAAGTCTCCCAGCTTATTTTCTAAAACCTGTAAATAAATGTAGACTAAAATATAAGGCCTTTCTCTCTGCAGCCACTCAAATATGTAAGAATTTCTTTCTCTCATCATGCAGTAAATTAAATTCTATAATCTATAACACTTTATAATAACTTAATTCACAATTTCTGCCATTTTACAAAGGAGTTACTTAGCAGTAATTCATCAAGTGTCCAAAACTGAAGCTGCAGAAGAGCTAGCTCTGATTTGTTGAGTAACTCTGGATAAAGCTCTTGTTTTAAGTGAATTTTTTCAGCTTGAGTGTTGCTTCAGAAATCTCCATCTAGTTTAGTCATGGATATAACACAAGGCTACAATCTTTACACAGTAAAATGTGTCACTGAGAACATCTGTATAAGAAAACATAAACTGCAAGACAAAACTCAAGATATTTTTTACTACAGTTTTAATTGGATTTAAAATATTTTTCACTACATCAATACAAATTAATCCACCTTAAAGTGTTGCTGTTAGGAGGAGAAGTGTGTTATTAATTATACAGATTAGCTATTCACGATATTTCAATCCCTAAACTTCTTGCCATCCCAAACACTGAAAAGAAAAGGTGTAGAATACTGCCTTACTGTCTCTGTTCAGCAGGTAATTAACAAGAAGATGGAGCCACCACAGGATTCCAGGAAATCTACCCAATAACAAAAGGTAAGATTCTATGCAGATAAAGGCTTCTTTCTTTATTTGACCCTTGATGAACACATGAACAAAATCCATAACTGTTGTGGCTTACTAAAGAGCTGAGGAAAGGTAAAAAATATTTCCTGCAAAGATTTTAAGGTAGCATGAGGCAAGACTCTTTTTAAAATAGTACCATTAAAGGTTGGCTGGAGATTGCAGTAGCAGAGATCCAAAAAAGCCCATCCAAGACATATTTTGTTTAAAATTATAAAATCTCTATAGAATGATTCAGAAGTAGTGGGGGTTTTTTTAGTTCCTGTACCATAATTTAAATATGAAGCAAACCCTCAACATTTCATACTAACTACCATTTCTTTTATTCTTAAAGTAATCTAAGTAGGTGGAGGGAGGGAGGGAGGGAGAGAGAAGCAAACCTTTTAAGCATTCTCTAGCTTGATGTGGGGGGTGGAAAAAGAAGCTTGTAGAATCTGATAGTGACTGCCCCTCGAAAACAATAATTAGCTTGAGAAAAGCACAGCAGTTTCAGCTGTCAAAAGGCACGAAATCCCAGTGTCACCAGTTTGATCAGCTCATTGATAGGATATGCAAAGACCTGTTCAGAGTTGAAGGAGCAGCAGTGATAGGGATCAGCATGTTTGTACTATGTCAGTTTTAGGCAGTGAAATAATATGATTGTCAAATTTGAAAGAGTAAAAATATATCCCAGAACTTAAACAGAATGAGTTACAGTTCTAAAGATGATGTCTTAGCTAAGCATTGTCTTTCAACTTTCTGAAAGAATAAACAAAATACAGGCTAAAAACAATTCATGAGCAAAAGAAAAGGAGAAAAAGGCAGGACAAAAATTTTTGTAAACTGATCTCACTTGCCTTTTGGACATTAAAAAAATTAGTAACTATGCAAAAGAAATTTTCCTTTAAGTTACTAATAGAAGAAGGGGGGAAAATGCATATTCCAACATCTTGTTTTATTATTTTTATTTACTGGCAGACTTTTCTGGTGCTTTACAAATCAAGAAAGTCACAGTTTCTGCCACTGCAAGTTTGTCACCTTTGCTAAAATATACCCTGTAGAGAGACCGCATATTCACTCAGGTTGAAGGTCAAAACTTCAGGTTTTGTTTGTGTCTTTTGCAGAAAAGCACATTTCTCCTAGTCAGCCAGTTTCCATTGGAAGCCGTGCATTTGTAAAATGGTTGGCTAAAGACTAGAAGCTCTTTGTGCAGGGTACATCGTTTGCTGTATTTTTATAGCATGCTCAGCACGCCAGAGACCTGGCCTCCTGGGCAATGGCTAACCACGGACAGTGCAGTACAAGAAATATTTGGAAAATAAAACCAGGGTGGTAACATGCTAAGGGGATTTCAGAAAATAACTCCTGCTATCTTCCTACAGCCTCTGTGCATGCACAAACACACAGACATCCACAAATAAAATCTGATTTATAAATCAGTGTATCCCCAGCTGCTGGAAAACCACCATCAATATTCTTACTTTGGGAAATGAAACCTCCAAGAGCAACCTGTACCAGCAGTGCCTACCAGCCTGTCATTTCTGCAGTTTAGGGGGAAGAAAAAAACTTTATTGTAGTATTGGAGGAAGAAAAGGGAAGAATTCCTGGCTTTTTTTGCATGGGTGTGAATGAACGGGAGAAATCATAATAATAGCAATAACCTTCCAACTGCAGCTGACTGTCTTACTCTAATCTGCTTTCTGTACAGCCTTCACAATGATGTACAGAATTTAAAAGGCCACAGACCCAGCTATGCACAGAAATCCATGCACACAGGGTGTTGCTTTGATTATATCCAAACAGCACTTAGGAATGCTTACAAACTTTGTTTCTACAGAGCTGAAACTAGAACTCTCTTTTCTGAGAATCAGAAGCATTTTGCCATTTCTGTTTCCACATAAAAAAAGAAATACAAATGTAACACAGATAATAAAAGCTGATCAAATTGTACTTTTTGATCAAAAAGGAACATAAAATAATTCAAGAATCATGCCATTTAGGAGACCTGATGCCTTCTGCATTGAATCAGGTCAAACAGTTGAACTACTACTTTCCTGACACAAACGAAATTTTAAAATGTCAGGAAACCACACTGGATATTTTCTAGTAGTTTTCCATGTAACTCTGGGAAACACAACACATATATAATTTTCTTACCATAATTTTAAAATATGCTTAAAACTTTCCTTCCCAATATAAATATTGCAGGCAGTAACTGAATTTAAGAAAAAATGCTTGTTCTTAGAAAACTAAATATATTTTTTGTGAAAAATAGCCACAACCCTGACCTTTTCTCAGTCAGTTGGATTTTTGACAAAATACAAGTAAATTAAAACACAAGATAAAAAGATATTCCAAGATACTTTACAATAACTCACCTAAACATGAATTTTCCTTTCCACATCTAGTACCAAACACAAAACCTATGAACAATTAAATAGGTAAATCAGTTTGAAACTGCTTTTTTTCCCTTAAGAGAAAAAAAAAAAAACAAACTGATATATTTAATTCTGATTTAGACTATTTCAATTGCAGAACTTCTTGCACTCCAAGTCTGGTGCATTAAGTGAAATGTTATTCAGTTAAATCACAGAATCTCTGGAAAGGCATGAAATCCTTCCAGTGGAAATCTTAATTATTAAGAAAACCCAGATTGTAATTATTTTGAGCTAATTGGAGAAGAAAATATTTTTTAAATCTCCATATTTGAGAAGGTGCATCTATAATATTCCTGCGATGTCTCTTGATTTTGAAATGTGGTATATTATTCAGCCTCAGTCCTTTGATGTGTGTTTTTCCCTCAATCCATGCTCCAACAATTCTGTCATACAGAGAACTGAAAATTAAGTTATTCTCACCAGCAATACTCCCCCACAAAGAATCTATCAAACCACAGATATAAACCTCAGAACAATCCCTGCCAGGTTTCTCATGCAAATGACGCAGAAAAACTTACAAGAGCACTTTAAGATATTGAGAACCCTTCAATACAACCCAGTATAATAACTTTTACTTGCTAATTTCTATGGGTCAGTTGCAAAGGAATAGACCTGTCAATCTTTTTCAGATGTAGCAGAATTTGTCTGTCTGCAAACAGGGATGCTTTGTTGTTGCCATAGATACTAATCCTCCACTTTCCTTCTGTTGACACAGCTAGTCACACTCTAAACTACCTGATCACACTTTTAATAGGCAGCTGACTCCAGTACCATAAAATGCTCAAATCAAGTTCATAACACTTGACGCATCCAGTGTTGCATTAAAAAAACCCAAAACCAAAAAAACAACAAAACCCAAAAATTATAATAAAGCACTGTTTAAAGATAATTCTATTACTCTTGTAAAAAAAAAAAAGTATATTGTATAGAAGTAGTGCCTGTCTTACAATGTCTTTGCTCGAGTTTCAACTTAATTATATTACTCTAAGTGAATAAATTGTTATAATACAGAAAACACTATTTTGAAACTGCGTTTTTTTTACATCTCAGATACGTGTTCCCTTTAAGTACTAATTGATTAAACATGCAAAACAGTATAACAGTTATACAGGAAGTAATTTTTGGCTTTTTTGGCAGAATTCAGTACATTATATATCATTTTTAAAGTTTAAAACCTGACAAAAAAACAAATGTGGAAGTGACTCATACCCTGCAATATAGCTATGTTCTGAAAAAGACAATTTTCATTTGGATTTTTTCAAATTTTGTGATGTCTTAATAAATATTCTAAAATTAAATTTGCTTCAAAGTCTATTCATACCTTTTTGGCTTGCAAATCAAATATTCAGAAGTAAGCCTTTTCCTCTGAAATTAAAGAGAAGAAAAAAGAAAAGTTCAATACATTTTCCTTTGTCTGGGTTCAAATAATTTTACAAGTTTTTCTTTCATTATTCTTTGCTTAAATAAAAGGTGTAAGAGATAAAAACGACAAAATGAAAGTACATTAAAATTAACTGTTTAAATAAAATGAACTTTTTGCTTCTAAAATGAGAGAAAATATTAATTAAATTTTTCACAATGGTATTATTTTGATGTTTATGATATCTAAGTTCTTTTTTCACATCCACAGTAAAATATCTCTACTTCCATTCTTCAAGCCGTCAGCTGTCCTCAGTCCTAAACTGCAAATTTCTTTCCAGGTTCCTTCTAATACAGAATAAAAATTCTAAAGGTAGTTTTCCAAAGCTATTTTGCCCTTCTTTAACATATATTATAAAAAGTTTGTTATGACTCCTTCAATTAACAAGAAAAATTTATGTGTATCATTAATTACATCAGTAGAAATCATAAATCATCAATGAATGGTGCAATTAATTATTTTAAAGTCATGTGAAGAAAAATGACAGGCAGATAAATCCACAGACCCTTCAGATCAGAGTGAAATGGCAAAGAAAATGGATAGGAAAGGATGCAACAAAACCAGCAACAGTTTATGAATCAGTATACCTGAACTGTCTTCCTATTTTAACAAAGTTTATAAAGAGATTATGACAAAACAAACACAATGATAGAAGTCAAGAGTGCGTCCATTGCAAGACTAAATTTTCAAGGTTGCATATTTTTTGTTTTCAGTATTCATAAACAGACTAAATAATATTCTCATACACCGTATTTGCTTTGTGCTATTCTTTGTTTTGGAGAAGGGTAGCTAAAGTGCCAGAAAGATCAAGCACCATTTTTTAAAGTATTTTGCCATCTTTGCTGTTACAATGCCAGTGAATGATATGATGTTTTAACCAACTTTTCTTCTGTTGAAGAAATTGATAGTGTGAATACAAAATAGTAATTTTCTGTATGTATATTAGTCATAGATGAATGATGCAACCTACTAATTTAACTCTATTCATCTTTTTCAAAAATATTTGGACTAAGAAAGGTGGCTCAGAACATCCAGGAATGTGTAGAGCAACAACATAAGTACTACATAACCCAAAATATAGGTTTTTCCTGAAAACTGTGCCAAAGAGATGGGCTTAAAAATACTATGAATTTTAACAAAAGTTACCAATTGCAATCTAAATGTACAGTGTTGCTATATACACAGATACACAGAGGTGCACAAATATGGCTTAATAGTCTCACGAATAATTAAAGGAAGATAGAGGGAGGGAGGGAGGGAAGGAAGGAGGGAAGGAGGGAAGGAGGGAAGGAGGGAAGGAGGGAAGGAGGGAAGGAGGGAAGGAGGGAAGGAGGGAAGGAAGGAAGGAAGGAAGGAAGGAAGGAAGGAAGGAAGGAAGGAAGGAAGGAAGGAAGGAAGGAAGGAAGGAAGGAAGGAAGGAAGGAAGGAAGGAAGGAAGGAAGGAAGGAAGGAAGGAAGGAAGGAAGGAAGGAAGGAAGGAAGGAAGGAAGGAAGGAAGGAAGGAAGGAAGGAAGGAAGGAAGGAAGGAAGGAAGGAAGGAAGGAAGGAAGGAAGGAAGGAAGGAAGGAAGGAAGGACACTAGAGTTTTGTGGGATAAGAAATTTCCAGAAATGAAGATTTAAAACACTTTTCATAGGGATATTCACAAATAAAACTACAGATAATGATTCTGTATGCACCCATACATACTTACATGTGTCTAGCAGCTCACAGAGTTCTAACTTTGTTTTGTAGCTGCAGTCAGAGGGTTAGGACAGAGCCACCAAAACTACATTATAATTTTTTTCTAGTTCAGAATTTAAACAGTTTTTCCAGTTAATTAAATAGACACATAGTATAAGGATTTCCAAATAATTTGCAACATACTGAGATATTCACAGTTGTCACGTGCACTGAGTGATACTTAACCCTTTTCCAATTTTCTTCCATCTACAGGGTATATACAGGGAATGTTAGAGTGAACATGTGTATGTGTATGTATACATAACACAGCTTACATCCTCAATGAATTGCCACCTATGGAACTGGGAAAAGCTCTGATAGGGTACCAGCAACTGTACTTTGTAGAGACAATGAGTACACAGTAGAAAACTTGTGCTTTTCACCTTGATACTTTAAGGGCATGTAGGCTTTCAGACTGCAGAGTTGATTTACAGCTGTGAAGACGTAATATCTGGTTTAAATCACTACATAGGACACCATGCAAAGAGGGAGTCTGCAAAAAGAGAGAGAGTTCTGGGACTTTAGGCTATTCTAATTTCACAGGCACATTAATTTTGTGACCTTTTTTTTAGGTAGGCCAGCTAGTGAAAGAAAACCATGTCTGTTATCATTACCCATCTTTTACCTGCACAATTAAGGCCAGTGCTTTTAAATTCCTTATTTGCTATTTTCTAAAGAATTCTTACCAAAAGCAAGGTTTTCTGTTTAAGTCTCACACCAGTGAGAGCATTCAGCATTAATTCTTGTCAACATCAACAACATTCTGATTTTTTGTATAGTATTGAACTTATCTCTGTACACAGACACAAAATAGATGACACCTTCAGAAGAAGATGAAGACATGTTTATCGTTAGATTTTCCAAAGGTATAGGGAGTCACAGCATTTCCCTTGACCTAAATAAAACCCTTCATTTACAATACTACTCTTCTTTTTCTGGAAAGTGAGCTGTTTTTACTATCCATGTGATAAGTGTTACACACTAAACTAAATCATAAACAGGCCAATTAGGATCAGTCATGAGTTGTGGGTGTCAGGTACAAATTAGCATTTTTTACATTCAGCTGTACCTGACTACTCCATTCCTTGAATAATTCCAAGATAAAATGAATAGGCTTACCACTGAATAAGCTATATGTTAACACAAAGTTAAACAGTGGGAAATTTGCTTTGTATTTCAGATGGAAATCATGTTTTCATTATGTTCCTTTCCCATATAACCTTGTTTGTTGGGGTACACATACTTTTCTTCATTGAAGCAGCAAAGGAAAATTAAGATATGAGATTGTCTGTAAAGCCAGTTTTGCCCATGACGGTCAAGTGCAACTCCAAATGGTCTAACATGGCCCCCAGCAGTCTAGTGTGTGAACAAGTACTAGGATACAAATTCTTAAACTCTTGAACTAGGAGACTAGTTAACCTTAGAGCATGCTTTAAGATGCTGGCTTCAAGTTAGCATCTTCAAGTAAGAAGATGGCTTCATCTTACTTGGATGTTTTAGTAGGCTACTATTCTAGGAATTACCATATCTCAAGCAGTGTAGGCAATACTAAACATACATACAAAAACTGTCATTTTACTCAAATCTTTGGGCAAATCAAAAAAATAGTGTAATTTTTCTGTTATAAGGGATTTATGGGAAATTCAGTCAATTGAGAAGGTCTAATTAAAAAAAAAAGTAAAAATAATAAAAATACCTTAAATTATCAGAATTTTTTTACAATGCATTACTGGAATATTGCTTATTTTCTTTTTCATCACTTCTGCTTCACTGGTAAAGATGACCTATTACAGATCAATTTCCCATTTTTTCCAACACTTTTTCTTCCAGGTTACACATTGAAACTTCCTGGTTTCAACAAAAGGAAGGATTTAGAGAACCAAGGAATATTGATTTTATTCCAAAGTCAATGCCATATATCCTAAGTGTGCATCAAACAACAGAAGTTAATTTAAAGTCATGCACATAAGACAATTAAAGACAAACCCTTCTGTCAGAACTGCTGTTCAGAAACAGAAAATAGGCCAAATAGGCCAAAAGAAACTTCACAAGACATCCAGATTAACTATTGATGGAAAATGGAAAAGATGATCCATCAAAAATTAATATAAATACAACAGTCACATTCCTCCACTTTATTTCAATTCAGTGTTTGCCCTCTCAAGTTTTCTCAAAGCCATCTTACTGCAGCACATAACCTATTTTCCTAAGTTCAGTGTGTTTTGCTTGGTTGTAAAATAATTGATGTGAACAATCCTAATTGTCAGAGAGACTAAGGTCTTTATTGGTCTTTATTAATTTAATTAAGTTCTAAAAGGGCTTTTGAGATAACCTTCTAAAGCAAAATTCATTGCACTCTTCATGTTTCTTTAGTGACGCTTTGTGTATCACAGTGGCCCTCAATCATGGTATAGATTTTCAATCATATATTGCAGATTTATTTGCATTTATTTCTGTTCTGATGTAAAAATTGTTTAAATTATGTTTCTTCTGTAAAATTGCAGCAGCAGCAGCAGCAGCAGCAGTAGCAGCAGTAGTAGTAGCCAGTACTATTTTTTTTCCAGAAAAATGGAGATTCTCCACTAACTTAAGAAAACTCCTTTCTCCTGGGTAGAGGAAGAGAGTCTGAAGGGGAAAAGAGTGCATGAAGGAGTTTTCATTGTTCTTTTGGTTCTTTGTGCTTTCAAAAAATACAGGTTTTTTACCAAAAAGATTACAGAACTCTAATGTGCTGCTAATAAATAATAAGATGCATTTTATCTATTGTCCGAAGAGCCTGGTTTTGTCACTCTCAATCCTCTTGGGCAATATTTTATTTCAAAATTAGATCAGTATTTTCTCTGTGTTAATAAATGGAAGATCAGAACTGGTGTCAATTTATTAAATGCTTTTAGAAGTTTGTTCTTCTAAAATGTATTTTTAAATGTGGAATTTTTTAGCGTTTGCCACAATCCTCTACCATTCAGAAATGAATCAAGATGGTTAATATATAAACGTTCAAGATAAGTGAGATTTCAAAGACTAATCCTTGGGAAAAATAAACGAGTATCAAAAAGCATTTACCCAATTCTAGTAGGTTTTGGGGTGGAAAGAGTAAAACAAAGGATGAGTGTGATGGTGAAGTCTGGAAAGTTACTTAAATGCTTTTCAAACCTACTTTAGACCTGGCTATGAATATGCTATGAATCCATTGTTCAAGAAAGATATTCTTCCTGACAAAATAAGTGAAATCTGTCTTGATTGACAGCTATGACAAAAAGTTCTGCTTGGCATCTGTGGGACCAGGATTTTTCTATAGCGATCTGCCCTGCTTCTTATTTCCTATCAGTTCAAGAAAGAATTGGCCTTGTAACTAGTTGCTTTGGCATGAAATGGAGTGGTATTTACCCCCAGAAAGGATCTGCATTAATCATATTCAGCTGGATGTGAAGAAGACATTCACCTACACTACAAACACTTTTATGTGAGATAGTGAAAGACTTTTGTATCCCCAGATCACTATATCTCCCTGCCATGAGACAACTTGCCAAAACAATTTTGATTAAATATCATGAGCATGAATTAATGACTTTTCATTAATAACATAAAATGCAATGATTTCCTGTTACATGGGCAATAGTGAGATAGAAGTTTAAGCTAGTAAGCTAACTGAATATGAAGATCAGAGGAGGACAATGTTGATGAATTAAATATTTTAGATAAAAGAGGTGTTCTTTCATGCTCTAAAACATTTTGCACTGATTACTATATAACATAAAATTGTCATACCTATGGAGATGCATCTTACTGAAGTTTTTTATATGTATGACATATTTCACATTTGCAGCACACCTCACCTAATAAGGTGGACATTTGTAGAACTGTTGTCCTTTCTGTGCCTGCCTAAGGACACCTGGATCACAACAGTGGTGTCTGACTACAATAATGAATGAACAGATTCATTTACAGCACATAGCATTAGAAAAGGTAAATGCCTATATGGGTGTTTTTGTAAGAAAGCTATTCCCTCTATTTGCATTGGGGTTGGCTAATAACCTCAAAATTTAATATTAATTTTCTGTGTGAGTAGACAGCATTCCTGATTATCAGTTTAACATCTGAGGATATACCACAATTGTCACCCCTCCTGCTGACAAATATAATGTCTGACAAGTTAAGATAGTTTTATTTTCCAGGAAAAAAGACTGAGTTAGTAGTTTTAAAGGGTTATTTTTTGCATCTGGTGAATTAATTAATTCTTTTACTGCTGTATTTGTAGATTTATATTAATTTGGATATAAAAAGTAGAGCTCTGATTGGCATGCAGATAAGCTTTAACTGTATTTCTCCTGACTGTAGTAAACTTTCAGATTACTTTATCTGCCTTTAATACTTGCTACTCTGTAGAAATATGCATGTATGTACAAACATTAACATCTTTACAGTGAAGCACGGATTAAAGAGGCTTTATCCTTTTATCTTTTTCATCATTATCAGCCACATGGTATGAGCTCCTGTATTACATGAAAAAGAACATCCCCTGCATTTAGATTATGGTAGTGTACTCTTGTTATGTGTGCCTAGAGATATATTAAATAAACATAGTCCTTCTGTTTATTATTTCTTTATGTATGATTAATACTGCAACTGGAAAAAGAAAAAAAAAGCTGTTTTAGAAAGTTTGGCAGACAGCACATCCATACGGTTACATGCCAAATATTTGCTGCATAGCTGGTGATCATTTCAGACGAGGAATAGCCTTTCCACACAAGCTTAATAAACAGACAGGTCAAGAAAGGTATGAAAACAATGTCCACACTGTGAAGCTCCCTTTGGGTACATAAAGAAGAGCATTGTATAGTCTGGAGAGACATCACGTCAAGGTTCAGAGTTAGGTTAAATTAGCTGAAGGCCAATAAATAGATTTGGGTGTAGTTTTACATTATTTTTCACCACTTGCATGAGGATAAAATAGTCTTAGAAAAAGGAATAGGTCGGACTCGGGGTTTTTTTGTTTTCAAATGTGACTTGGGCCAATAAGACAAAGAAACCTGCAAGACAAACAATAACAGAGACCCAAAACAAAATTAAAAGTTTGTGCTGCAATTCCACAGATGAGCTGAAGTCCTTCTTGCTGGTGGGAAAAAAACATTTGCACAGTTGCACAGTTACACAATAAATCTACGTTATACAAGATCTCTGTGAACTCCTAAGTAGAACGCTGCTGGGTTAGAAGTGATGGGTGCTATTCTCCAGAATTTTTCTATCCTTTCTGCTCCTAAAACTTCTCATAAGTTTCCATAACAAGTTTTATTGCTATTGTTGCTGTTATTATCATTACTACTAATATTATTATTGCTACATTTGAATATCTCTGTTTTATGAGAAATAAATTGATATTTTCATGTGGGTTAAACCAGACTGATTTTCCTGTTTGATCTTTTCAGTTTTGGGAGGATTTTGTAGATGAAAATTTAGTTATTTCTACCGTGTACTGTTTTCTTTAGATTTCAATATACTTTTTTTTTCAGTATTATTCTTTTGCATGGAGTCTTACGCATCTAAAGTATACTCTGCAGAGAGAATGCTGATATCCAGACAAAAAGCTACATGTGTTACAGTCACAACTTACACAGTGAGGAATCTGCAGGCAGAAAAAGGCAGAACACAAATTCATGAAGCTGAAACAATTGTGAGAAGTGATACAATTCCACTAGATTTTAATACTACAAAATCTTTTGAAGTGGAAAAAGTCAGAATCCTAAACTAGCTCTGTAAACCCTTATTTGTGGTGAGCTTTCCCAAACCGGTTTTGTAAATCCTGCTTTACAAATATGTAATAACAGAGCTAAAGTCAGACCTTGTTTGGTTTCAAAAAGGTATTAAATTCAGGCAACTTTTTGGAATGCAGTTTCAAGCAGGAACGGTCATCTGTTTGTAGACAGACAGTGATGTTGCTGAATTCTATTCATTATACTGTATTTCATGTTTTCTTTACTGTCAACAGTGTAAGGGAAGGACTTATGTACTACAGAAGCACATCTCTGAGCTGCTTTGGGCATACAGCTATGCATGCAAGAGCAGAATCTGTCCTAATGAAACACAGGAGACTTTACTGAAATAATTCTTCTGTTTATCCTCCTCGTGATTTCATTTCTTCCATTTCTTCACTTATTAAAAGAAGCAATAGCTTTCTTCCATAACTTCGGTAGAGTTAATTCCCAAGATTCCCACTCTGATACTTCCAAGTTCCTGGGAACTTGCATTCCTGCCAAGAGCAAAACCATTTAGTAAATCTTTAAGAGCTTTTGTAAATAGGATGCCACACAGGAGATTAATCAGACATTCAAAGCAAATAGCTGAGAGGTTTGGTAAACAAGATTTATAATAAAGCGAAGTGTTTATATATACATATACATATACATATACATATACATATATATATATATAAAAGCACTTGCATTACAGCCAGGAAACTATTCATGCCTGAGACGACTGCATTATTAGTCACAGCACTGTGACCTTTCACCCCAAGTGATAAAGTACACAGGTCAGAATTGACAATACATACTCATGGCTGATCATGGCTGCCAGTTATTGATCCAAAGAGAGGAAAAAAAGAAAACTTTGCAGGAAAAAACATTGGTCTGAATTACAAACATGCATTCTCCTGAGACTCAGCAACTCTCTGGGTTTTTCCCACTGGAGCTGGAAAGCAAAAAGTGAGTTCAGCCAGTATTTAATATCAAGTGAATGTGGTGTTTAATCAATACTATTCTGCTTTTGTTCCACGATGTGGAAAGCAGTGTCTATTCATTCAGTAAAGGTTAATGCCAAGGGTCAAGTGATTTCACACTCTCTGTAGGATCCACAACATTTCAGTAGTTCAGATGCCTTGGACAATGATGACTCAGTTGGACTGATTTATTGCCACTCTAAGGTCCTGCTTAATACTAAAGTGCTATCTTATGATAATACCTCAGAAAATAGCACTGATAAAAAAAGAGGCTATAATTACCTACATTTTGAAGTAATGTCTTCATCTCTAACATCCTATAAAGATGTAAGGTCCATTTAAAATGATCTGCTCCTTGTATTAGCAAGTCAGTTAAATCAGCTATTATCAGTGTTCTCTGGTTTATGAAATGCTATCTATGCAAAAGGAATCTGGCTGATATATTATGAAAAATGCAAATTGCTAGCAAATGTAATACTGTACCTCATTTAACATACATTTTAATATATGTTAAATGTCTACCTGCCCAAATAAAAAAATACTCTTCTAAGATGACTGATTAATAAGACAAAAAAGGGAGGAAAAAATTAAGACAAGGTAGAATAAAAATATAACAAACACAGATATTCTAATGGCCATTCTAGTATGAGAGACCACACAACCAATAGTATGAAAAATTTCTTCTATTTTTTCCTCTAATATTTCTAACTTAAGAAAGATAGGCAAAAAGGGGAAGGCTATAAACTCCCCCTCAATATGATACACTGAAAATGACATTAGGTGAGGTCATTGTCTAAATGAGAATGCATTTGACTTTGTCAGGGGTTCTAATTTTGAACATGTTAGGATCCCTGCTTATTATTCAGCAGTGACTTATTCAAGATGTGTTTTATATAATGAAAGAAGTTCAGATGTCACTAGGAAAATAGTGTGAGAAGAATAAATTGGAAGGCTTATCAGACAAAAGTAATTTAGCATCCAACTCTATCTAATATATCATTGAATGATGAATATACCAATCAATTAGAAAAATAAAATAAACTCTGCAAATTTGACTGAAGACATCCTATTATTATAAGTGGGAGGATATTTGGAACAGTTAATTACTCCTTATTTTAGGTTCTAAGTATGCAAAAATCCTTTATGTGAATTTTCAACATCCTTCTCTCCCCCCAATTACAGATATTTAGAAATTTCTTCTGACTTGTTTTAAATAATGTCATGTTTTCAATAACATTATGGCAGATATAGAAGAAAGACATTTTAATGTGAATTAAAGGGAAAAAATCCTGCATTCTTACATCTGTGGGATACTGTGTTGTCTTACAAAAAAGATTCATCAGTGAAAAAAAAAAAGACAAAATGTTCATTGTTATGTTTATTGAAACTGGGATAGCTTTTACAAAAAATGTACATTACATGGCTACCAGTTTACTCTCTTTGATGGAATAAATTATTACTGATAATATTAAATGTTTTGTCAGTAAATTTCTTTCCACTCTTTGACTGCTCTGAATAGAAAATATCAAAAATATAAAGGGCTAACAACTACAATGAAATAATGACCTTAACCAAAACAGTCTCTCTCCCCGCAAGACCCTTTTCTTTATTTTATAGATTTAAAAAGCTCTAAATAGTTCACAGTTCCAGTCAACAGATTTATATCTGACATCTGTTGATTTTTTCGTGTTGCAATGAGGTTTCAAAGTCACAATCTGAAATAAAAAGCCTTCACTTTTCTAGTTAAGAATTTCATGAGAAGTTTCAATGGCAGTAGCTATCATACTTCAGAGATATCAAAAAACAATTCCAGAAATGTCTAGAACAGAAAAAAAAGAAAAGTTTTTTAAAATAACAGAAATTAAAAAATAAGATCCTTTGTGTTAGAAAGTCTGTCTTTTCACTAGTACAATAAGCTTTCTTTAATTTATTTAAAATAAGAATGCCTTGGATTATCTCAGTTTGTGATAACAAAGACTTTGTCACACTAAATCAGACCACTGCACCGTTAAGTTCAGAGTCTTCCCGCAGGCCCAGTGGGTGCCCAGTCTATCAGACAAGAGGAGCATCTATGGAAGAACACATATTCTTGGTGACCCTGCTGACTGTGAGTCTCCACATTGAAGAAGGAACTTTACTAATATTATAATTTTTTTTCTGCACAAATCTGTATTAGATATTTTTTGCTGGTAGAGTTAAATTACACCAAATTTATATGCAGAAGTCTACAAAACACTATCTGTCTTAATCCTAAATAATTTTATCATGACTGCATACAGGCCCAGATCACATATAATATAGAGTTTTGCTCTGAACAGGAATACTTACATATATCTGTGATATCCCAAAATCATAATGAAGAGCCAGATTTTTTTGAACCACTTAGTGAAATAAACAGGTTGGGAAATAGGCAGATGGAAAAACTGTTGCTAGAAAATTTATCATAACTGTATGATCTAATGATTCAAATATTTTAGCGTAATCCAGCAAGAGGACTGCATTTTCTTTTTGTTTTGGACACTGCAGTGGTATTTTAGTATGACAAGCCTTTTTTTAAATTAAGTTTTTAAAAAGAGTAAGTTGGAGAGAGAAGAGAATGGCCATTCAGACCAAGATCCCTGTAATACCTAGCAGGATACTGAGAATTAAAAAAAAAAAAAAAAAAAAGGTATGCCTAAAATTAGACTTCTGAATCGATATTTAGGCAATTAAGTAAAAGGCCTAATTATTAAGTAACAAGCTGCTAAGCAGCCAGGAGCACCTATTTTACTTGGTGTCATCCTATTGCAGTGAGGGCAGTGAACTAGCCAGCTCCCGAAATATGTAGCTGAGTTTCTAGGCTAATTATGCAAAATACTTGCTTTGTGACAGAGTGCAACATCAGTGAGATTTATACAAGCAGATTTAGCTGCCTTTTATATACTGAGTGGTACAGAATGATTTTAGATCTCCATTCATGTGTAAGCTATATGTGATATGAATGAACACATGAATCAATCATGAATAAAGTGTTTATTACAACTTTGTTTCTATTTCTGATTTATGCTCTTCTGTTCTGTTTTCTTCTATTTTTATCACTTTTTTTTTTGTTTAATCTTCAGCTGCACATTACTTTGGGGTTTGGCAGGCACTTGAAGATTAGTCATGTAACATTATCAGAGCACAAGAAGTAAATTAAAATATTAAAAAATAATTTTTGTCCAAATATTACAAATTATTAAAATCATTATTTAAGAACTTAAATATTAGAAAAACACAAATACTGATTTCATATTACTATGTACCTGAAAAAGACAGTCAAAATAATGGAGAAGTAAATCTCACTAATTTTTATGAAAAAGTAGCACATTATTATAGATGATTCTGTTTCAGAAATGGTACTAAATACAACCATAAGTAAAAGAAAACAAAACCCAAAAAATCCCCAAAACAAAAACACCTCCAAAAAAAGTAATCTGGATTCTGCTTCAACAGCTAGAGTTTCTCTACAGCTGTAAAGTACAAGACAGTAAAAGAACCCTGTCAAGGCTCAGAGTTCTTATGGGACAGGTTTCCCTGCAGGACTGAAATGTTGATTTATAGTAAACTTAAACAAAAGTATCTTTTCTAAATGAGGCCATCACCAAACCTTGACATGCAATCTTTCCTTCTAGAATTATTTTGAATTCTAGAAGGAAAGTGTTTTCACTGAAGTATGGAATGGATTTCACATACTCAGGTGCAACCCGTTGAGAGCACATATATGCATCTCTAATCTCAAAATTTTCAATTTGAAGTCTTCAACTGCTTAAGGTTGACTTTTAGTGACCTAGAAGATTCAACAGCTAATGCCAGCATACTGAACAAGACCGGCATCCTAACTGAACCCATTGAGGGACTTTGGAAAGACAAGACCGTTTATGCTTCCAGCTGCACAAGAGTAGAGCAAATGTGGCTTTTCATAAAACTATGAGTAGCAATGGACACCACAGCAGGCTGAAAGAGATAAGAAAGCCCTCATAAATTACTCAGCTGATATCATACTATAGCTTATTCAGTAAGAACTGAAACTAAGACAGATTACCAAACCTAACTAAAAAAACCTAAAAAAATAGTAAAGAGTATATATATACTACTTACCTTCTTATTTTCTTTCTTTCAATAATTTCTGCAAGCATTTATTTATTCAGGAAGTGCTGATCACCATGAAGGAAACTAGAGAAAAGAATGATTTCCCGTTATCTTCAATCCTAATGAAAACTCCCATCTATTTTCAAAACTCTCATACCATTTTTAAAGTGCCATTATTCTCTACACTGTGTTCACTGTCCATAATGTCTGAAACAGGAACTTAGGGACTGGTAAGCCAAATCCCCTAGTTTACTCATGGTTTTAATATTACATCTCTCAAGTATATACCCAGGACTAGCTACACTGGGTGCCTCCAGTTGGCACAATTTCTGCTCAGTTCCCTATAATTTCACTTGCTCTTTCCAGCCTCTTTCCATCCTGCTGGCCTTGGCAAAGTATCCCTCAAAGGCATGGCACCTGTGGCTGCTCCCTGTCTTTATACATAACAGGGCCCACTGGAGAGTGCAGCATCCTGAATCCTTAACTCAGATATATTCAACAACCCTTCAGATTTTCCTTACCTGTGAAGTAGAGAGGGAAAAATATGTCACATGCAGCTGTTTTACCACACAGCCTTAATCTGATTTTAATATCTTCAGGTTTTGAATTGAAATGTTATACAAATATGTCATTCTTTATGACAAGAGCCAAATAAATGCAAATACCATCATTAAACAGAGACTTGAGTCTGGGGCATAATGGAGAGATCAAATGACAGAGTCAGTAGCTTTTGCTCAAGAAAAGCAAATGTCAATGCTCTTTCTCTTAAAAGAGTAATGCCACTGCAGCACACCAGTTGGGTTACACTGATCTGGGTGTTACATAGCATAAATACTCCAAACCAGGTCCCCAGCAACTATCATTAAATACAAAAACAGTGATTCATCCCCAGACTGAAACAATACACTATCTAGCTGCTATGATAAATCTCTTATTTCTGCTGTATCCTGGGCTTCCCTGACCACATTCTGCAAAAAAGCCTCTAACTGCCCCTCAGAGATGAGACACATGCACACAGTCTCTGTGGTGTAAAATACATAGTTTTTAAATACCATTTTTACCTGCAATATACATACATGGCCTATGACTGAGTCCTCACAATTTCTTTCTTGGCTGTGATTCTCAAATAACACACACTTAAACTGGATGTCAAGAGGAACCATAACTCTCCTTGAGTCAATCAAAGACAGTATGGTTTGTCTAGCTTGGATAAAGAAGCCTTTAATCTTTACATGCACATTATTTGTTCTGCTATTGCACAGTGCCCACCATGGTGAGACCCTCATCTAGAGCTAGAGCAAACAGACAGTATAAAATAGAGAAGCTCTTACCTCCTTTCATAACTGATGATTTACCATCTTCTCAGGCATCTAAATACTGTGCTTACTCATAATGCTGACTGAAGATCAAACGAGCGTGTAGACAGCCTCCCCCCACAACCTCCCATCCCTCTCCCCACACAGCTGTTCACATCACATTTGAGGTCAGTCTAGTCAAAGCTACCTCAGCTTTGCTACAATTTCTGACAATACTGTAGCTTTTGGATGCCAGTGCAAACAAGCTGCCATCACATTCCCAGGATTAGGAAAGATTTTAAATTTCAGTCAACTTGGCCTTATTTGTTTGCCTTAGCTAAGATGAGGAGATGTCAAACTACACAATTTCCATAGCTGTCAAGGATGTTTTTGAACATGAAAATCTGCAGTATATTTTATTGCAAACATTGCAAAAAGCTTTAAAACCAGGACATATGAAATATGTATACTTTTTTTTGTTAAAAAAAGTCTCTATCTCAGCATATAGGCCTTCACTCTGTATATCAATGTATTGCTGTCTCTTTTGTTTTGTAGCCAAATGGAAACAATAAAGCATCAACAGCATTGTCAGCTCCTTCGATTTATCTTGTTTCAGCCTTTTATTATACGCAGGCATGAAGAATGCTATTCTTACTCAGTTTTTATTTTGCTTGGAAGCCTTGAAATTTTCTGATGATGTGATCTAATCTCATATACCAGACTTAATTTACCCTATCAAGCAGGCGTCCAAGAGAGGTGGGTGTACAAGGCAGCTGCTTGCCTAACATCCTGAGGGATGATGAGCAGTCTGGAGAGTACTGGGTTCATCTATCAGTCGTCCGTTATACACTAGTCTTCCTCACTCGTGATCACACTGTCAAGCCACAACCCAGAAAACATCTGACTATGGTATGTGCAGCACATTAAAAGTGAGTAAAAGATGCCAGCATCTTAGAACTTAATGCATGACAAACAGTTGACAATAACTAGATAATTACAGCTCACCCTTTCCAACAGCCATCACCACTACTGGAAGTTCATTTGCCCAAACATTAATGAACTTATAATAAAATATTTTTTTAAGAAATGTGTGTGTAAGCCCCAAATTAATTTCATTTTGGGGGTTTCGAAAAAAAGATGTATAAATGCATATGAAGTTAAACCTATTTTATTTACTTTAAGTGCACAGGCATCTCCTTTATATCTTTTTTACCCAACGCTGTGCTCTCTCCACAGACCTCAGTCACTGTTGATGCACTCAGGGGCAGAGCTGAGGGCGATTCATCAGCCATCAGGTCTGACGCTGAACTTTCTTCCAGCTGTGTTATAAACCACACATAAACTGGTCTTGCACTCACAACAGAATTCTGCCCTTTTCATAAGAAAACACTGAGTTTTACCTGCCTAGGAGTTTTCTTCTTGGTTTCAATTGCAGGTTTCATGTTAGATGGGCTTCAACAACAAGGGAAGATTTGAAATGCTAATGAAAGACCCAGACAAAACAGACTGAAGGATCTGTTAGAGAAACTGCAGAATCAACCAAGATGCAGAGAGAGACAGTGAAAACAGTACAGTATTTATCACTACTGTGGCGTGTTGCCTTCATCAGGCAGAAATGCTGAAGACTATTCTCTGGTTTTGAGCCTGTTGTTTAGGTTAATTTTGAATCATTTATTTTGAATAAGTGAGATCACTGTGTTCTGGTTACAGGACCCCCATGCAAAAAACCATGCTTCCCCACTTCCCACATGAAATAAACATATAGGAACAAAACAGACAAGATTTCATATTATATTTGGCAGTTAGTCTAATGACTCATTGCCAACATGTATTTTTTCTAGAAACACATTTGTTATAGTATATATAGAATGCTAAAACCTTTACATGCTAGAATATTATAAGACTAAGATGAGCACAGCTATTTCCAGTACAGAAATACAGTTGACAAAAAATAAGAGTGATTCAAACACTGCCCTTTTACTTTTTTTTCTTAAGGACAAGAATCCTCTGTGCTCCCTCAGACATCTTCAAGTGGTTGTTGAAATGTATTATTCTGCATGTTTAATACCACGTAGGACTCTGAAGAGATGAAGTTATACAACACCTTAGGCAATTACGAACAAGGATTATAGGGAAAAAGAAGGCTGCAATGTAGAAAATATAAGCATGATATAAGTGGAATATTTGATATTTAGGGGAACAAAATAAATACTATGCTGTCTTGAATCTCAAAATGAAAGACACCCTTTCTTTTCTATGCATCTCTGATCTATTTATCTGAACGAGTAATGTTCAAATTCATTAATGAAGCCATTATTGATTTCTGGAACGTGACTTAAAATCTCAGCAAACACTGAACAATCTGTGAGAAGCTCTTAAATACTGAACGTATGTAACTAGACATCTCAATTTAACAGCCAGACATACATTTAACAGCATTAATAGCTAGGCACTTAATGGATCAATTCCCACTGTTTGTGTAATGTGGAAATAAAAAAAGGTTTATTAAATGACAAGCTTTCCCTGGTTTGTGCTAATTAATTATACACTGCATCTGACTGCTAATTTAGTGGGAAAATGCAGCCCAAAACTATGGTTTCTGCTTGAACTTTGCCTCAGCACCACCTAATTCTGCTCAGAGTGCAGCTGCGACCTGCCTCTGAACGACGGCAGTATTAAATTAGAGCACAAGGCCATCAATTTAATAAGTACTGTAGCAGGTAATTTGAATAAGGACAGTATTAGTATTCTGCCAGTGCACAACTAAAAGCAGCTGACCTTTCAGACCAGAGAAGATCCTTGAACACATCTAGCTGAATCAGTGAACACAGTAATAATCTGACCATGTTAAGAGTGCCAAGAGAGACTTTTACAGCTCTGCACCCATTACTATATATCAGCTATTCTACAGTATATAAGAACACTTTATGTACAGAAAAACAAGGTTATAAATAGAACAAAGGCAATGTGAAAGATATATTTCAAGTGGCACATTTGAAAATTTTCCTTATTACCTTGATTTATGGTATAAAGAATGTAAAATTAATCAACGCACATAAAAATGCACTATGAACACCCACATAACAACCCAGTGACTTTTTACCACAAATTTAGTACTAGAAAGAACACAAATATGTGTTGTATAGCAAAAGTGAAGCATATAAAATTATTTTGCCATCATATCTGTTTTAAAAAGAGAAATATAAGAAGAACATAGCATTTTGTCAGGAAAAAGTGAATGTTTTTCAGCTAATTGACAAGGTTTTTATGAAGTTTATAACTACAATAAAATTTTCATATCAACAGACTGTTGGTAGCACTAAGTGAAATTCCTTTAAATTCAGTGAATATAATTTGAAAGGAATAAGGAGGGTTTTTTTGCAAGGGTCTGCTTATAAATATTAAAGATCACACATTGATAGGAACAAAGGAAAAATCATGATCATACTCATACGATTGAGGGAAGAACAATTTATATGAAAAACCAGAGCAACAATTTTCTCATTTGTTCCTTTTATGAGGAATTGGTGGCAGAGGGAGGTATTTTCTTTAACTGTGAGAAGGGAAAGTTTTTAAAGAGTAGATAATTCCAGTCTGCAGGCATCTCAGAGATATCTTCCAGAAGATCTTTTTAAATAGGAGTAGGGCTTTCCATATGGTTCTAACAACTAATTGTCAAGATGCCCCTTTAAGTAATTCTCAGAATGATATAGTGGAAAAGCACGCTGCCATTCCAGAATGGCTGCAGAAGCTGGGATGTACAGTAAAATGTGACTGAGGGTCCCGTTGTTTATTTCCATCCTGAAAGATACAGGCCCTTAGGTCCTGCCATATCCACCAATTATTGCAGAAATGGTCATGCATTCATGTACTGTCAGTGATCATACAAAAAGCTGTTTACCAATGCATGACTGAAATGTTTAGCAATACTTGATGCCCCTCAAACTGGCAGGCCATTTATTTTCAATGACATAAACCTGTTTAACATGATTTTCCTAGACCTTAACATAGAATTGCACAAAAAAATGTGAAGTTTAAAGGCAACTGTTCTGTGGACATAGGAATTGCTAAATAGCTATGAAAGAATTGATATTTATTTTGTGTCACAGTGCATGCTGGTTTTTGAAGAATTGCTTGCAAATATTTGACACAGTGTGAGCTTTTAAACCTGTTGTCACAGCAAACAGATATAAGTTCATTTTGGATGTTTAGCTTTTATCCTCTCAAGCTGGAGCTAATGAGAGCCACCCGTTCAGGTCTGCAGTAAGACTCAGCAGAAGAGCTATGCATATTTATGAAGACTCCTGGAAACTGACACAGTTTGTGACATCTCCTCAGAAGCCAGTTCAGAATTTCAGACCATTTTTACTTTCCTTATCACTAGGAGGAAAATGGACTGAATTTGGAGGGACAATTTCAATAATGTTGTGATACTGAACACAGTTTTCATGGCAGTAACCAGGCATACTGACAGACAATTTACAAAATGGTATTGTTCCGTTAAAATATGCATAAAACATTGTGGGCTATATAAAATATTTATGGTACAGATGCAAATGGCAGGTTAGAGGACCCCTCTGGGGCAGAAGTAGTCCAGTCTGGAAGGAACACAAAAGAAAAACAACATGGAGGATAAAACAGTTGATATGGAAATGGGGAGGATAAAGTCACATATGGAGGTGACTTGCTGCCTTTAAAATAATGCTATCCTCACTTGTGGTTTCACTAAGTCCCACAGTATTGCCGCCATGAAAACGTTTTCGTTTTATACATATTTCAGATTACAACATGGTATTGTCCCAGATTACAAGTTTAACAAGTATGAAAGTGAATTCTGTGGTGGGGGAAAACAGGCTCAAAATTATAACAACATATTAAAAAACAGACCAAAACTGAATGATGGCCAGGGGTTAGACTAACAGGACCACATGATTTCAGGTTTCTTTGTTGTTCATCCCAAATTCTAGTCTAATTCATGCCTTTACTTAGTAACAGGCTAAATGCAATGAATATATTTGTACCCAACCCATCCTTAATGAAAAGATCCATGAAAACAAGGATTAATAAAATTAGAATAAAGGAGGAAGATGAGAAAGAATAAGATATGTAGGGCATTGAGATACCTAAGGAAAAAAAATAGTCCTTGCCTCCCCCATCTATTTCAGCCTGTGCAGATTCTGCAGTTGCCCAACATCAGACAAGCTTTCTCCTAGTTTCCAGGGCTAAATTAATGCTGGAAATTGAAAAACATGAAGTAGACTTGTAAATCAGAAATTTTCAGGAGAAAAAAAAAAGTTTAACAAACTCATTTGAGTTTTCTCTCTACTTTACTCATCTTTACAGCTCCTTACTTTTGTCTTTCCTTATTTCCCACAGTTTAAAAAAAGGGTATCACTATATGTTTAAGCCACAGTGGACTGAGTAACTGAGTAGTGATGATAAAACATTAAACAAAAGACACATGGCAAGGTATTTCCATTAAACTTACGCTACACAAAAATGGAGGGTAAATGGGACATGATTCATTCATGAAAAAATCAGAGCCTTTAGTCTGATTTGTGGCAGTAAGCATGCTGTCATAGGCTAAGAATGTATCAAATTACCTTTTCTGCAATTATTAAAATTTCTTCTCCACCTTACAAGTGAACTTAATTTCAAGTGCTAAGAGACTCCCCAGTGAGCTTTCCCATCAAATATTTCATAACTAAAAAGTTAAATACATCTGCTAAAAGAAGACAAGTAATATATAATCCATTTTATTTTAAAAATACATGCAATTTCAGAAGGTACTAATACTAATAATGTAACCACCTAGTTTAAGTGTGATACTGTAAAATACCTTACCTGCCAGTCTACATATCTAGCATCCACAGTAGCTGCACATACAGATGGTATTGCTTAACACAAATTGCTTAACTTTAGAACTATAGTGTTTGAGATCAGTTTTAAAACAGCCAAGCAGAAATGATAATTACTGCAATAAATACTGATTTTCTTCAGGGCATGCATGTCATATTAGAAAAAATTCAGTGTCTTAGCTCTACTTAATTAGGCAACTCATGTTTTCACTTACTGAAATGGGAAAAAAAGTAGTCTGTAAATTTGTTAATTAACTAAATGTATTCTGGCATTTCTGACATAGCTACAGTTCTGGAGAAAAGGAAGCAAAAGGGTGAAATACGGTGGAAATATAATGATGAACCTATCTTTCTAGACAAGTATATTATTTTTTATTGCTAAACCTGAAGCTCTCACAAAAGAAGCAATGACAATCAGATCTTCTTCCCCACAAGCACTATCTCTTTTAGAATTATTTCTAAGGGTGAGATTATTGGCTGCAAGGGCAAAAAGTGTTGAAGTAGGAAGAGTTTCAGAATGTTTCAGTGTAAAGCAAGTTTTGCATCCAGTCTTGAATATAGCAGAAGTAGAAATTTTGGTGGCTGGCTTTTTTAGCTGGCTGGTTCTTCTGGTGTCGCTCCCTTGTTATGGGGTTCCAGACACTTTGGATGTGACTGCTTTGAAGGTCTTGGCTCTGGTACTACAGCTGCATTGACAGGACATTTTATTGCTTCAACTGAGCATTGCAAAGGAAGGTTGTGATTGAGAAAATTTCTATTGGTGTGAGCACTAGTCCCTCACCAGGACTTGTAAATCATATGTGTGAATGGATCTGTGTTCAATGGAAAGCCACTACCATATCACAGTATAGTATTTTTATGATGGTAAAACAATTTAATTATTTTTGTCTCTGCATTTAAGCAAATAATAGAATCCTATTCCCTTTATTTCTTATAGTCAATGACCTCTCTTTTCTGTTTCTGTGCTAAGAAAATTTAATGAGGTTTTTACATTCATTGTATAATGGAATTAATCTTATCTGAATCCAGCCTTGATAGTCCCAATCACACTTGCACCACGGTAAGAGCTCTGCTAGTCTTTAATTAGCTTTTCCTCTTCATCCGTATTCCTTTTCACACAATAAATATCTTTAATGCCATCAATGACACAGTCTCTTTGGCCCTATTATTTCTGTGACTCACCACAGGAGGAAAAAGCTAATCCTCATAAACATCCCTATTCCTTGGATCCATGTTAGTGCTTCTTGGAAAAGAGTCCTCTAAAAATGCTAGGAGGAATTAAAATTGTTAAAAATTAAGACTAGATAGAGAAACAAGTAGACAATGGGTAGACTTAACAGAAAATAATTTATTAAAAAACTCATATCTTGAATATAACTTCAAATCTAGTCACTGTGACTCAGAAGAGTGTCAAAAAACAAGGCAGAGCTATGGAAAAATAAAAGATCCAATGCAGGGAAAAAAATTCTATTGGGAAAGGCATATTAGCTTAGGAATGGTATCAGGAAAGAAAGAACCTAATAGTAACAAGATGAGGGATCATTACAACAAAGATCTTTACAGTCATTAAGGGTACACTGAGATGTTTAGAGAATAATTAATAGTTATTTCATCCTGAGAACTAGCAGACATTTAGGGAACCAGTTTTAGTGCAAACGAAAATAACCAAGTGCATTATGCAAATAAACAGATGCAGTCTCTGGTTCGGGGTACTGTCAAGTATAAACAGATTCCAAAAGGATTCAAGGGGCATAAGCCCAGATTTGCATCCTTCTGGATGTCCAGTTTTTAGCATATTATGCTCAAAGAAAACTCCAAAGAAAACCTGTCCACATGAGTATGCCATCATTAACCAATACATGGTCAAACACACTAAATCATTGGATTTTTCTCAAAAAATCAAAAATTATAGGTTTTCATGGCTTTTATGTTCTATTGCAAAGTATGAATTAATGAAATTATCTTTCTTCTCAAATACTTGAAGTTTATAATCATGATCCAGGTCCAAATCTCAGTTTATTAATTTTAAACAACAACAAATCACAAATATTATATGTGCCTGAATTCAGACCTTGGGTTTCATTCAAGATCATTCTCTTCTCAGTGACTGTTGAAATCACCCCAGTCCTGTTATTCACACTGATTCCTGAATGATGGCATCATTGCCATTGATGAATTCTGGTATCATTTTTCATTAGGTCCTCTTCCTAAGGCTTCGCTCCTAAGCTTTAGCTAAGTGTGCTGATTTTTCCTGTCTAAGGAAAAATCTTCAATATATTGTCTAATCTATTCAGCCTCATAGCTAAACCACCTCACATCTTGATTACTGAGACATCATCTTGATCACATTGTTAAATAAAACCTTGTCCCCCTCATATCCTTCAGAATGCTACTGGAAAGATAAAATATAATGCTTTTTTACATATGATCTTTGTCTATTTATAATACAAACAACCCACAATAATATAACTAATAAAAATAATAATAATATCATGGTAAATATAAGAATAATACTTAAAAGTAATTTCATAGTGCACACTACAACAGACAAATCTCAAACAAATATCTATTCTCATTTCAGTTTCATTAAAGTAGACCCAAAACATGACTTGAATAACTTCTTTGTTTACAGTGGTTCTCACAAGAGGAAATGTCACTATCTTCCAATCTTGGCTGGCCCAAAGACCCTGTAACAGGCAATTCAAAAATATCTAGGGATTTTCCTAAGGATTGCCTTATTCTATTCTAGCTCTTGGGTTTATCTGAAGCTCCCAGACCAATAAAAGACAAATATTGGGAATGGGAAAAGGGAATACGTCTTATTTCAGTGTTTCTTCTTGGTTTTAAAGACCTGTTTTAGAACCAAAGAACCATAGAACATCTTGAATTGTAAGGGATGTTTAAAGGTCATCTAATCCAACTCCACTGCCATGGGCAGGAACACCTTCCACCAGGCCAGGTTGCTCAAAACCCCATCCTGCCTGGGCTGGAACACTTCCAGCTGGGGCAGCCACAGGTTCTCTGGGCAACTTGTTTTACTGCCTCACCATTCACACAAAGAATTTAATCCTAGACTTTAACCTAAACCTTTCCTCTTTCAGTTTAAAGCCATTACTCCTTACCCTACCACTCCATGCATTTAACAGAAGGTCCTCTCCTGCTCTCTTGTAGTCTCCCTAGGCACTAGAAAGGGCTGAGCCTATCCTTCTCCAGGCTGAAGAACGCCAAGTCTCTCAGCTTGTCTTCATACCAGTGGTGCTCCAGCTCTCTGATCATCTTTGTGTCCTACTCTAGACTATTTCCAACAAGTCCTTATGCTGGAGGGGTAGAGGTAGCATTCTAGATGGGGTCTAAGAATAGAGGAGCAGAGTACAGAATCACCTGTCTGGCCCCACTGTCCATGCTTCTTTTGATGCAGGCCAGAACACAGTTGGCTTTCTGGGCTGCAGATGCACATTGACACCTCATGTCCAGGCCCTCATCAAACAGCACCTGCAACTCCTTCACCTCAGGACTGTTCTTGATTTGTGCATCCCCCAGCCTGTGTTAATACTGGAGATTTCCCTGACCTGTGTCCAGGACCTTGCACTTGGTCCTATTGATCTTCATGAAGCTCACACAGACCCATTTCTTCACCTTGTCAAGGTCTTTCTGAATGTCATACCTTCCATATGTCTCTAATCAACTACTTGTCTTTCAACACCTCTTCCATGAGGATCTGTTCTATGATCCTACTGGGCATGGAGGTAAAAATGACTGGTCAGTATTTCTAAGTATTCTCCTTTTTTAACTCTTTTTAAAAATGAACATGATTTTTCCCTGGTTTCAGTCATGGGGGACTTCACCTGATTGCCACAAGTTTTCTAACTTGGCAACTACGCAACTACATCATCAGGACTCTAGGATGCACCTCATCAGGTCCCATGGACTTACGTATTCCTCAGGTAGTCTTGAATCTCATCCCACTTACAATAGGAGGGAATTAATCCCTCAGATTTCTCCCTTGACATTCAAGGGTTTGAGAGGTGTGAGAAATTATCATTGAACACTGAGATAAAATATTTTTGAGTACCTTGTCCTTCTTTATGTCAGGTCTTACTGACTCTTCTGTCTTACTTAGCAGTGGGATACATTCACTTAAGCTGCATAAAGTAATAAGTGATGGAAAGACCTTAAATCAAATACACTAAGAAAGAGAGCTCCATAAACTATATTCAATATAATTTACAACTTTTTAACTAGTAAATTACATTTCTTAAACTAGCCAATACACACAGCTTTGTCTCTAAGCATACAATTAAATGAAGTGTAAAATTATATGCAATGAATTGACGATATTGTACATAGTAAGTCACTGAAAATGAGAGGTTTAAATTGTAACTCGTTGAACAACTCTGAGATCATATTACTTTGCATAATTTTAAAAATTGAAGTAATAAAGCTTCTTAGGCTACCAGACAATAATAGTTTTTGAGGAATTTTAATGCACTGGCATGAGACAGTGACAATTACAAAAGAAAAAAAAAAAAGAAGGAGTGTACAATTAGCTTAGGTAAACCTGTGGAAAGGCAAGCTGCTTTCCACTGATCAAACATGTAATTTTTAAAAACAATTCATATGTTGTTAATTCTGTTCAGAATCAAATAAAATCAAAAAATGAGGTGTTAAATTGGAATAAATATCAAACAATATCATAATATATTAAAGCCAAAATCAGTATAATAATGTTTTCTAGTATCGTATTTCAGGTTTTGGGATGCAGGTCCTATAGAACCAAGAAGAGACATAACCGGTAAACCAACAAGTCAATAAAAAATTATAAAAGTACCTTAGATCCTTATGATACCAAACCCAGAAGAAAAACAGGAAATTATAATATAAACATTGTATTTGTGTTTTTTATTGCCATAAATTTTTAATGTCTCTAAATTAACTCTTTACATGCTAAATTTCTTAGATCAATCATTTTGCAGGAACTGTCAGAAGCTTGACTTTATACAATTTTCACAACAGCTATGATTAGAAAAATAAACCTCAAAAGACATGAAAAGAAAAAAATCACCATAACAGGTCAGACCAAAGCTGTCTTTAAAACAGAAACCTGTCCCTAGTACCAGCTCTAGAGAAAGTGTACATGAAACAGGAGATTCATGGAGAAATCCTGGTGTGCCATTACATCTTTAAGCAGTTACATCTTCTTGACTGTGGGTTACATTCCAATCATGTTTACTAGCCATGAGGATTTATAATTCATAAACTTAACCAAATGCAACCTATCACCACCTTTGCCTCCATGATATCCCATGGCATTGAGGTGCACTGCACATTTAAGGGTTGTATGAATATTGTTTCCTCTGTTAATTTTTAGCCTGCTACCTGAATACTTCTTTTAATAAAAGAAGCAGAAAAACAACAGTAGAAAAATAATTTTTTTCTTATACCCTACTTGTCATCTGGAACAGTAACTAACAGCAGATGTGCAGTAGATGTTTTACATCATGTTGCTGTTACCTGGGGATTATCACCTTCCAGATTAGTAACAATACACCACATCACAACATGGAGACTTTAAAAACAAATGCTAAAACAAAAACCAACCAAAACAACTCCCTATTACAAAGGCTTCAAAACACAGTTGTTACAAGACTTTCCTGCTTCCAGTAGGAGGATTGCTTTCCATTTAAAGAGAGAATTTTGAGTTCATAAGCATGAAAAAGGATGGTGCAGACACTTGTAGTGAAGTGTCTCTGCCAACCTCAAGCCCAGGCAGTTAATTACAGACCAGCACAGCCTCTCTGTTATCCCAACCCCTGCAATGCTACAGAGGATGGATAGCTGTGTGAGGCAGTGCAGTGGCTTTCATTTCGTGAACAAATAGGGCAAGAGGGAGAGCAAAACTCTTTCTAATTGACACCTGTACGTGGAATTGAGTCTTGGAGGTGAGAGGCTAGTCTGGCAATTCTCTACTGCAGTCCAGCTCCAGCTACTCTTATTTCTGGACCTAGATGGATAATGATTGGACTATGGGAAGGAAAAAATGGTAAGATCTGAGCTATACTATAGACATGAGAAAATAATCATTTTTCAACTAATGGAAAAGTGCAAGTGGAAAAACAGGGCAAGACAAAAAATAGTTACTTTATCCAGTAGTCACATGATGGCATACACTGCTCCAAGTCCAAACTACTTCATCAGAGTGCAAAAAAGATTCCTATCAAAACCAGGTGACTAAAAGGCAACTAAGACTTACTTAAAATATACACAATAAATACATAGATATTTAGACCCTTATGTGAGAAACAAAACCCAAACTGAGTTGACACTAACCCCATTAATCACAGTGGTTATTGTTTCTATGTCACATATTTCTATGCCAGATAAGTTATTCTACAGAAGATTGAGTTAAGTTGTCAAGTGGCATTCCTCACCATGATACTATATAATGGAGTAGAAAAATAGTGTAGAAAAAAGAACAGCATCTTTTAAAAAGTCTCAGAAAGCAAGTTACCTTTTAACAGGCAGAAAACAACTTTCATGTCTCAGATGAAGCATTGTGGAAAGAAAGTCTGCACATGGAATAGACTATCCATGGAAGTGGTGGAATAACTACACATTTCTTGTTGGAGTGATCTGGATTTGTTATCATTTCATATACATCTCTTTTGCTGTACAATTCTATCCAGAAAAGAAAGATTGGGGTTGAGAGAATTTTAGATCCCCTGAACTTCCCTTCCATGTTCAAAAGGCTTGTGGTTGTGGCAAATGGGGTCACAGGTCAGTGGTGAACATGAAGGAGGCTAGATTAACAGACTTGATTTTATATGGTGCAGGATAAAGAAAATATTTTTTTAATTAACTAATTCATTCATTAATATGAACTAAACTTCAGAACTTCATTTACTACAGTTACAACAGTGTGATTTTATATGCTAGTGCAACAGCTATCTAAGTTTGCTTATTACATGCTAAACAGTAACTATGGTTTTTGTTCAATTTGTTATCCATGTCCAGACAAAACTTTGTCAAAGTACATCATACACTCTACTACAGAGAGCCAAACATTTTTCAGGAAAGGAGAGATGGTTAGAATTTGGAAGGAAATCTGTGAGCTGGCAAAAATTATGTAGTACTTTGGAATAATGCATTGGAATAATGCATTTCTCAGGTGTTAGAACAGAAACAGGTCCAAGCTTTGCAACTGTGTGGCCTGAAGAATTTCTAAAGGCAAAGTATACATAGATCTAACCACAGGCTACCAACAGCTATCAACAGGAGTCAAATTATGATCCGTTCTGAAAGGTAGCTGTAAAATTTACCCTTTTACAAGAGAATTCAGCATGGGAAGAGAGGAAAAGAGGCCAGGAAGCTGTATCATCCCATAGCTGCTGTACAGCACCTGGCCTGTAACAGCAGGTCCTGCCTTCCACGCCATTTATCACTGAGCAGCAAAATCATTTATCAAATTTATACAACATAACAGAGAAAAAAAATGGTCAATGGCAGATCCATTCAGAGCAGGGTCTCTTAAGAGGACTGGATGCTAAGGAAAAGGGCCTGAAGAGACAGGGCAGTATTGCACTTCCTGGCACTGCCAGAGAGCCTTCCAACTACCACATGGACTCAGAAGGCATTTATATCCACATTTTCATATAAATTTAAAGCCAATAAATACATTTAAAAGCCATTTATAACTTCTCCCTTGCAGGAGAACCTGAGCTCTAACCTTAATCATGGGAGAAAAAGTGAGGAGTTCTGTCTGTTTTGAACCTAATGTCTCTGAATGCCAACAAGAATAGGCATCTACTCTCATTCAGTTTAGCTCCTCTGGGATCAGCTTCCACGTGCCACAAAACCCTATGCAACCCACCACATTCATTGTGCACTCTGCTGAGTACCACAGGAAAGAAGTTTTGCCTGTTCACCCATTTGTTATCAAGCACTGACCAGGTGTCCTGGTTTAGGGCAGTTTCTCAAAACAAGCTCCACACTTCTTTTCCCTCTTCACTCTTGGAACCAGTCTTAAAGGTACAGAACTTAATATCCTGTATAAACAGAACAGATAGTTGCGGGTACAAGGATCATAAAGTCATCCCAGGACACCAGGGTAGTATTTCTCACATATCACTTTTGGCCTTTTGGCTTATTGTAGTTGGTTTTGTGCGGGTGGTTTTTAATTTGTTGTGGGTTCTTTTGGCTTTGTGTGGCTGGTTGGTTGGGCTCTTTTTGTTTGTTTGTTTGTTTATGGGAGTGGGTTGGTTAGGTTTGGTTTTGGTTTTGATTTTTGATTTGTGATTTTGGAGGGCTTTGGGTTTTTTTAGGGTTTTCTTTTTTTTGTTAGGGTTTTTTATGTGCTTTATTTTGGGATTTTCTGGGACATTCTAATTTATAAATTAGAAAATTTACTCCTTGGTATAGAGGAAAAGCTCGAATTTCATTCCAGATGTACAGTAGACATGGCTGTACACATTTTTATTGGAGTTATAATGTGATCTGGATTTGTTATCATTTCATATACATCTCTTTTGCTGTACATTTCTATCCAAAAAAGAAAGATTGAGGTTGAGAGAGAGTTTTGGATGCCCTCAACTTTCCTTCCATGTCTCTCTTGTGGCCACAAGAATGCATTTTCCCTATCTATAATTTTAAGATCTAGTATTAGTGTTTAGAGTGTATGTATAAATACTTAACGAACAGTTCTAAAAAAAATTGTGTTTATAAACCAGTAAAAGAATTTTTTGTGGCAGAGAAATTCTTCAGAAATGCTTGATCTTGCATTGCTAACAAAATATTAATAACATATTCATCATGCAGTAAAACACATTTTATCTTACTCAATTTCTGTAAATTATTTCTATCTGTGCTCTCAAGCATGAAAAAGTTTGCACACATTCTTGTGTACAAACTAGTCCTATTTGCATACACAGTTTCTGGGGAAGGGTTAATTACTACTCAGTGTTGATCAGAATGGAATATCCTTATTGTTATATTAAAAGTCAAAATTAATTTAGTAAGGTGTGTTCTGGATGAAATATGTAACTCTATTTACAAACCAAAATCTGAAAAATATGAGTTAAATTCTAAATACAATATTCCCAGAATCAGCTATCATCCTTCACAGTTTATCCAACCAAAAGAAATCATAAAAACTATATTCATAGGCAACATATACAAGACTATAAAAGTAGTATATGCCTCATAGTAATGTTAGTGAATATATCATTAAATCAGTTCACTTGGTTTCTGCATTAAAAGAAAAACAAATCAGCATGTTTGTGTTCAGAAATTAGGCTTATACAAAGCAATCAGACTCTTAGCTAATCCTATGCTTGTAATTCACTTATTTGAATACATGCATTTTGTTATTTGGTGCAGATATGCTCAGAATCTAGCACCCCCAGTGATACTGAAAAGCAATATTCTCAGCTCTCTATTGGCAATGAAACAGTCTTCTGCTTTAACTCATTATTTCTTAAATTATATTTCTGTACTATTGTAATATGATTTATTCCACAAATACTAACTTATCAATTATTTAGGAATTTTACGGCTGTTTTTGTTTTGAAAATCTCAGCCGCACAAATATGAGTCAAGAAATCCACAATGTTTTCCAAAGTATTAGAAGTTCCTTCTTAATCTCTTTATAAAACATTTCTTGTGTATTATATCACCTTTTCTAAACACAATTGGTATCAAATCTTTCCAGTAAAGTGTCTTCTCACAGATAGAATTAAACTGATAGAATTAAAAAATTATGTTAAGAAAACAGCACAATAAACAATAGAGATAGAGCATTTGGTCATATGAGGAGACTGGGCCAAAAAACCAGAAATTCACTACATTATGTTATCAATAAATATGTAGGCACTTCTTTTTGCTGCACAACACTAAATAGGTAAGTTTCAGAATATTGACCAACAGAAAAATGATTAAGTTGAAAACAGAGTTTTTAGGCAATAAACAAGAAGAAACAGATCATTTTTTTAACAATTTATTAAAAATCCAAATCTAACTATAAATGTGAGAGACTAATCTAACTAATAAATGTGAAAGGCTGCACATTGTATATGGTACTTTGAATATACTACCTTATCTGTATCTGAATTCCCCAAAGAAAGTATTTCACCAGTTAGGAAGATTTTAACAATCAAGGGTTGCAATGCAAAGATGGGGAGTTTACACTTCAACTATTGGGAGCAGGGCTGTGTTCCATTCTGAAAGGGATGCAGCACCCAGGAGGCCCTTGCAGAGGGGAGACACTGGAGTGCACACCTATTCAGGGGCTGTGGCATCTCTGGAGGTCACAGAGTAGCAGACACAGGTCAGTAGCAGGCAGTTCTCTAAACACATTGCCACAGGCCATTTTTATCATCATTTTCCTTTCTACCTGTTTGTATCTATGCACAGGCCAAATATATCTTATGAGTCATGAAGTGCACATATTTTTAGGCACATACCTTGGGGTGCAAAGGAGAGCTGAGGGAATAGCAATAACAGTAAAACCTGCAGCAACAAGTATGTGTTAGTCTGACACTAATGGGTACAGTATGGATTTTGTGTCATTTTGCCAGAATGGAGCAGGAGTGTCAAGGTAAAATTCAATTTGCTGCTATACTCTTGAAAGAATATCTGCATAACAAAAAGGTCAAGTGGCCCAAAAGAATATCTTTTAAGGTATTAAAGCTGAATGGCTTGCACACTCTACCTAGCAAAACTCACTATATCCCATCCAGTCTCCCCCTGCATTAAATAAAATGGAGTATATTCTGCTGCTCTGATCTTTTAAGTTACTCTTTTTTTTATTAGAAAATTAGAAGTGAAAATGGATCTCGAAGAGATGATTTGTGACAGCCATGGCAGATTGTGCATCTGACAAGTGTAAGCTCTAAGAATAAAAGAGCTTTTGATAATTTTATTCTAAGTGACATTCGATGGGATTTAGGCTTCTACATTACTCAGACACTTTCAAAATTTTTCCCCATAAAAGGAAAAAAACCCAGAATCCATTCATCAGATGAGAATATTTCAATCCTAGCTCCAAGCTGCAACCGTTTTCAGGGAGGCAAGATGTAACAGTGGTTCATACCAGAAATGACACAGCAAAAAAGCCTGCCAAGCAGAGGCAAAACCTTCCCTATTTCTGCCACTCAGATAAAGACACTCATCCAAACTGTGAGGTGCTTGGGGTCCTTAGTTTTCATGGCTGATTCAGCCTCCTGCTGATTGTTAATGAAGCGTGGATCAGAACCATACTATCTCCCATTAGACCTGAAAGTTGGGACCTGAAACTAATAAACATAGAGGAAGAAACA
Source organism: Zosterops lateralis (assembly GCF_965231275.1). Taxonomy (NCBI): domain Eukaryota; kingdom Metazoa; phylum Chordata; class Aves; order Passeriformes; family Zosteropidae; genus Zosterops; species Zosterops lateralis. Next base: position 60,911,573 of record NC_139800.1, on the reverse strand, counting down.
ATAAAATCACAAAGACATGAAAATTACTGAAAAAAAAAATAATGTGCTGACATTATTGCATAAGTGGATGATATGTTGTGTGGTTTGTTTATTTTAAAAATACTTAAATAAATTGCAATCCACTCTGACCTTTCTTCAAGTACTAAAAATAAGTCAGGAAAACCTGAGACACTTATTTCCTGCTGGCAGCTTCCAGAATAAAAATGCTGTAGAGAAAAGTCAAGTAGTGCAATCACATTTAGATAAGATGCATAAACAACTAAAACATTTATGCTACCCATAAAAATCTTAATCTCCTCAGGTCCCTTTGGACCTGTTTCTTCTTGCTCTTTGCCCTATAGAGCTACTTACACAAGTACAGAGAGGTTGTAATGTTTGGGCAAAGACAAATTAAGTCTCTTTAACCAAAGTGAGAAGTCTGTGCAGGTGGAAAAGTGGTTGATATTTTCACACTCAGGTGTTTAGCCGCACAGTTCCCGCTGAAATTAATTAGAAGTGAGTGGATTATTCTCTCATCTTGCTCAAAGAAACCTCAAGCACATAGTATTAATGAGTAAAGGGATGGGAGGAAAAGAAGAAAGTAAACTTTTTAAAGAAAAATAGTCTAAGCTGAATGTGTGTTTCAGTTGTAACAGCCAAAAGATTTGGATGTTTTGTGTAATTTAATGCATACCAATACACAAAGCTTATTAAGAGTACTCAAGCCTCTTGGGTTACTTTATAAGCATGAATTATTTCATAAACGTATCCTGTAGCTCAAGGTGTATGTAGGCACACAAGGGAAAAAATAAAGGAAGGCAATAAACAGCAAAGAAACCCTTACAAATTGAAACTTAAGGCTGTAACATCCCCTAGTTTTTGTCAGAGATTGGTATAAAGCCAAGTATTAAACACTAGCTTTATTATTTGTGGTATAAGTTAAATATAGATATACATTGTTGTTCCCTTTCCTTGTAAATTCAATGCCACTCATATTGAATACATTTGCAGTTAAAAACTATGAAGATCGGGTTCCCAAAAAATGCTTTACTCATTAGTTGTACAGTCAAAGGGCCATCTTTTAGTAATTTCCCATTTCCATTGGGATATACTGGTGTATTTTTATATTTAAAAGATTTAGCTATAAATCAAAGGATTATTATCCTCATCTTTAAAAAAACCCTATTTCCCAAAAAGACTATTATTGTCACTGGATTATCTCTGGAACATGGCTTTCCATGGAAAGTGATAATCTCTTTCCAACATCCACCTCAGGTAAGCAGCAAACTGATGGATATTGCACTCATTTTTACTGTTATCTTGAAATTCATGCAGAATTTTTTAAGTCCCAAGCCTTTAAATTGCCCCAGTTTACTTTGAAATAAATAATGTTGAATGGCCAATCAGAAGTCAGATAAGGTTTTCATTTCTGTTTTGTGGAAATAAAAAGCAACAATTTGGGGTACTAGAATACTTTTAACTGCACATATATATTTTTAACTAGTTGCTCGCAGCAATGAAAACGAATGGTTTTATTCCTCTTAGAATTTATAAATGCATCTAACTAAAATAGGGGAGACCTTATTAAGCAGTACAGAATGTAACAGAGCATTCATTTAAGATACGATTTTTTTCTATTAGAAAAAAATAACTCTTTCAAAATCAGACATGGTGGCCTCAAATTTTCTTCTTTCTTTCTTGTTTTCCTTCTTTTCTTGAATATATTCTGAAATTATTTTCTGAAATCCAGTGCCCAAAAAATACTGAAATAAGGTTTATGGCTTCCTAATTTCTACGATGATGTGATTTCATTGGTAGAAGTGGGAGGCACTTTAGAGCTTCCTTCAGAAACATGACACTGTCTTGGTCTATGGGTCCACGCTACTGTTTTTATTCATCTTTTGCCTCCCACTGTTTCTGCATTAGATAATCACAGCACCACTAAGGATAACTATCCAATCAAAAGATAAACAAATTTACTTTAAGGAGCCAGATGTTCCACCTACCATGGTGGGTTCTGATGATGCAAATACAGAAAGGCTTCCTCCAGGTTTTTAAGTTAACACAGAGCTCCTTGTCACCCTCAGTCCACAGAGCCACACTTTCATAGATCAGACCTATATTCTTGGTTATGTTTTGTGCATCACCATAGTTGGCTATGCTAATGAATTCCAAAATAATGTACAAGAAAAATGAGCAGAAATATGTAAGAAAAAGCAGATAGTCCTTTCCCATTTTTGTTGTTCTAAATGCCCCAATTTGTTGGCTTATGGCAACAGCCTGTCTTAACCCTCATATATAGAGAGGGGAAAAGTTCAAATACTCCCAGGACAAGATTAAGACACAAAAGAGGCCAAACATAGGTAACCAAGAATTGTAATTCACTTTTATTTTCTGTTAAGAAAGAGAGCAAGGAGGAAAGATGGGAGAGCAGAGAAAATCAAAGGATGACAGAAAGCAGATGCCAGTCACCAGCACGGGTCGGAGTTGTCCCACAGACCCTTTCTCCCCAGTCTAAGGGTGGGGAGAGTTGCCAGACCCACTGTGCACCCAATTATACAGCAGCTAAGTGGTGCTTTATGGCAACAACAATCATGTCCCATTACCTTCAACTGCAGATCTCATTAATGGCTGGGCAATGCTGAAACAAGTTGCTCTTTAACATTTCTCTACACAGCCTTCTTGAGAATAAGGGGCATGGATCAACAGGTGAAAAGTCACTTTCACTTCTTACCATTTCAGTGTCTTTTTGCTATAAACAAAATCTGTTACATGTGTTCTGCATTGTGACAAAAAAATCTACTAAGATCTCTCTACTACAAAAAGATTTCTGAAAAGTCCAAGACCAATGGCAATTGTTACAAAATAAAGACATTTATGGATAAGTCTAAAGGTAAGGAAAGCAAAGTTAACAGACAGGATTTTACTGAGGATTTTACTCAGTTCTCAAAACTGAGAACTAAAATACAGCTTCATGTTATTAATTATTCTTTTCAAATTTTATTTAAAAGAAAAAAGAAATTGTCTATGTTAAAAATGTGGTTATTTAGGTGCTGTCCTAGGTGCATTAAAGCACAAATAAAAGACACACCCTCTGCCAATAAGAATTCTTGATCCAATTTTATGTCTCCCAGATGAAAAAAAAAGGTGGAGCAAGGCAAGAAGAAAAGACTTTACAACATCAAACTTATGCAATGTATTGGAACAATTCATGTTTCCTGTTATCTCACCTACAAATTGTTTGTTTCTCTTGTCTGGATACTTTTCTCATTTACTATTTGATGCAATCATTTGGCAAAGAAAAATTGACTGATAGAACTTGGATTGGAAGGGATTTGTGTTTTCTGAAAAAGAGAGGCTTTGTCTCACAGAACTATGGAATATTTTGGCAGGCAGGGGATGGGGAAGCAAGAGAGACACACAGCACCCAAAGAAATTTCAAAGGACCCAAAGAATTACTGAAAAAAATAAGGGAAACTAGAAATAGATGTTAAACAACGACATCTGATGGGTAGGTCCAAGCAAAATGGTGCAGAGACTTTTAAAGAATACACTTAATAGCCAGAAGAATAACTGGAAGATTTCATGACATGGAAAGGTCAGTAAAAGGATAGACTTGATGAAGTGGAAGGAAGTGTGGAGAACAGAAATGAGGGGGGTGAGTATCCTGTGGAGAAAATTACTGTATCCAAATTATGTTTTGATCACAATGGCAGTGGTAGGTGAATTAACAAACGGACTCACCCAAGAAAAATCAGAAACATTTCAACTCCTCCAAGATTGACAAAAATCCATAGCGAATTGTCATTGATGTCATCCTTGGGAATAAAAAGCCCTTGGTAATTTTATCTCTTTAGGTGCTCTTTTTTAACATAGTAAATTTGATCTTGAGCCTGTTTGTGAATACAAAAAAAAAAAGAAAGAGAAGAATGAAAGTAGGAAAAAGCAGGACTCTCTAGGTAGCTGTTACACAGAGAGGCTGTATGAATTTCCCACTTTCTGGAATGTTTATATATTCTAAACATGCAGAGCAGACTGCTCCTGTTTCCACACTTAATGAGCTTGCTTTTCGACCTCCACATGACCTTGCTTAAGTACTTTTTTCTTAAAGAAAGAAGTCTAGATGCTTACTTCTAGTAAGTTTAGTGGAAAAGAATCATGTAATTTCTTGGCTCATAAGAATTCAGAGCTGTATGGTTATTTGCAACTCTTTGTCATAAGCTTATTGTTTTACCTTTGGGCAACACAGAGTTTCCCTTTGTCTCTGAAACCCTGTTTTTAAAAGGGAACAGATCCTCTAGTAAAGTTGTTGGTGAAACAAAAACCACTAGATACCTTGAAATACCAGCATTTAAAATGCTTCAGAAGTGCTTAACTGTGGTACAAATATAAATTGCATTTGACAACAGAGGTCTAAGAGCCAGACGTGTAAAGGAGTAGAGATTAAAAGACTGTGCTCAGCTAAAGACAAAAAGAAAAATTTGTTAATTCATGTATACATTTTGCAATTTGCATTGACATTTATATTTTCTCAACCTCTTATCTATTGAAATCTCTTACTTGTCCTATAATCAAAGCCTTCCTTTGTCTCATTGTAGGTTGTCTTGGGCTTTCTTCTGCTTCCCACGTGTATGTCAAGTGCTAGCAAAAACATCACAGGCTCTAGAAGACTTCCAGACTCTTTTCCCATCTCACAGTACAATTTGCTGAAAAAGAACAGAAAATAGTTTAAAAAACAGCAGATACAACATAAACTACAAAAGAAGAGTAGTGAAAGTAGGTACAGAGAGACAGCAGGGGTACCCTGGTGGCTACACAAGACTGCTGGGTCAAGTTATGGGGTTCCTAGTATGGGAAAGAAGTGTTCATTTTGAACAGAGTCCAACAAATCTCCACTGAGATAAATAAGGAAATGGAGCATTTCTCCTCTGAGGAAAGGTTGAGAAAACTGTGACTGTTAGAAAGTTCAGGGGAATTTTACCCATGAGTGCTAATACCCAAAGGGAGGGTGTGATGCAGACACAGTCAGGCTCTGTTCAGTGGTACCCAGTGAAAAGCCCAGAGGCCATGGGCAAACTGTGAAACAGGTGAGATTCCAGATGGTTATCAAGAATTTTACACACTTTCTCACTCTGAGAGTGACCAAACACTGTCAGAGATTGCTTGGAGAGCTTATGAAGCCTCTACTCTTGGAAAGATTCAAAAGCCATCTGAACATGGTCCTGAGCAATAATCTTGAGATTGCTTCCTTCTTTGCTTGCGGGGAACTTTGACCAGATGACTTCAAGTGTTCCTTTCCAACCTCAGCCACCCTGGAATTCTGTGATTAAGGAATTTAGGAGGAAAATTTGGTGTCAAATGAAACTTAAAAAGCACTAGCAGAACTTCTGCACATAAGATGTTTGTGAAGTTCATAAATTTGGAATATAGAAACAAAAACATGTTTGGACTGAGATTAGGAGACCTCAAAAGGGTCAGATATTAAAATTTTATATTATTCCATCAGTGCTTCAACAACAACAACAAAAACAAACAAACAAACAAACAAATTAAAATAAATACAAAGAAGATATAAGGTATAGCTATCAGACGTGCAAAGAGTCTCACACAGTTAAAATTAGTAGAGTATCAAATGAAGTGGAAAATGACTGTAGCTAAGTGTTATTACTGCTCATAGCAAACAGGATTTTAAATTAATAATCATGAATATATTACTCCACTGTACATCGTGCAATAATGAGGAATGTTATTGTTACACATGCATCAAATGTCATATCATGGTGTGGCAGAACAATTCTCAGCAATGCAGAGCAATGTGCAATAGCCCAAAGACTCCACTGAAGGAGTCGCCTAATGTGAAATCACCCAAATGATCCCATCCAAACTGTTTATTCTAAAAGCTATTGTGAAATCTGAACTTGCAGAAAGAAAAAAGATCAAAAGAGTAACCACACAATAGAACTTATTCTTCCTCATCTCTTCCTCTTACAGAAAGAGAAGAAATGCTTTCTGACTCTCAGAGAAATGCTTTCCTGTGTTTTCTGTATGAAGAGGGAAACCTTGTCCATTTACTGCTATTCCAGGGCAGTAAGGGAGCTTCTTATAGTGGGGCACATCCACAATACCAGGAAGAGAAATATTATCTATTTTCAACATGTGAAGGAAAACTTCCAGAATCACATAGTATAAAAGCTTGCCATCTATTTTTCTTATCTGGTGCCACCATTTGGCTCCAATCCTGCAAGCAGCATAAAGCTTATGGTCTTAATTAGACCTTAGCACAACATTAGCCTCAATTTTCATGAATCTGAAAGCAAGAGAGACGCCCACTTTGAGTTTTGAATTCATTCATATAATTTAGACCTTCCAAAATTTCATTTTCAAAAAGTGCAAAAAATTAACAATTAAAATAGTACACAAGGATGTCTCAATTTTTAATCCATCTAGAGTGGTCCAATCTAATATCCAAGGTCACTTGTCTGAAGCTTCAATGTGACAAATGCCATAACTAAATATATGTACTAGTTTGCATCTATTTGTGTTGCAAGCCAATTGCAGATTGCAGATTGTAGATTTGCATCTGCGTACTTACATAATTTGACAACTCTGCCCATGCTCAACTAGCTTATTTTTAACTTGCTTCAGCGATTCAGAAATGGTAAATAGTTACTGCTTACACTGCATTAGTGTGCAGTCTACTGCATTCAACTTTGAAAATAAGACTGAGCCACCATTGGAGACTCCATACTGTGAGTTCTTTGCTCCAAAGAAGTTTAAACATGAAAGGATGAACAGAAATGAAACAGCAGCACTAAGGAGTGACTTGCCTCATTCATCATATTCATGTCCTCTCTGTTAGGCACATAATGCCTCTCAAGTGTTGAACATTTTTTTCCCCTTTACTTTTGTATTTAACTTTCTTCAGCTCATTTTGTGCAATTTCTTTTTAACTTTTAAAAATATCATTTGACAAATTTTGAGGATCTAAACAGTTTTCCAACAGACACGTTTGTTAAATTAATTTCTAATTCAAAATGTCATGCTTTTGCACTTCATGCATTCAAAATGTCATATACAAGTGCCGTGGCAGCAGACTATGGAAATCTTGGCTTATGGAGGGAAGAAGGGAAGGAATATAGTAACAGATGCTCACACATATTTATAGACTATTGTACATAGAGACAGATACACAGCAGGTAAGGCTAGGACCAAAAGAGATGCACTCCTTCTCTAGAGCCTCTGCATGATCATTTAGAACTGCTGAAATACTGTTGGTTACAGTATGACTTTAAGTTTATTTGCCAGTATGACTGGAAATTTCCAGTTCTAGTCAGACAGTCAATTTTCTGTACCTTTCTAATACCAGGTCTGCTGTCTCGTAATGGCACAGCTAACCCTACTGCAAAGTATCCTGCAACGCTGTGCTGTTAACAACAGACCTGCTGATCCACAGCAAGCTAAGCAGAGGAGGCCAGGGATACAGCATGGAACAGCATGTATTATCTATTACTTATGGAGCTCAAGGGCATTTGTTTGACTTGATCCAGCTTCTCCACATAGATCACTGGTCCAAAATAGCCATAAAAAATGGTCTAATACTTATGCACTTGGCAGTCCTGGAAGAATTCTCAGTATTCATCTTTTCCTCCACTCCATGCCTCTCCTTACTTCTCTAGACAGGAAAGCCAAACTTCTCAATAACAACAGGAATAGCCTTTGGTTGTTGCTGGCAGGTGGCAAAGACCATGAAGTAGCTCTAAGACTGATCTGAAGTATCAGCCTTTACTTGAAATTGCCTCAGTTGCCAGCTTCTTCTGGTAGGTGTCTAGAGCCTCCAGAGAGTGTTTAAACACTTTGCTAATGTTGCTTTTTAATTAAACCAGTCACAGGTGCCCACAAGAAACTACATTAAGTTTTTTTCCCTGGGATTGTATGAAGCAAATATATTCAGGTGATGTGAAGATGACCACAACCCATGGCTGAAATGCAAAGAGTAGATTTATTGGATCTCACTGGCTGGAGGATTCCAAAAAACCAAGCAGAAACACTTGCACTGCCAAGTTCGTTTTAGCAGGGGCATAAACGACAAGGTCAGAGCCCTCCATATCCAAGAGCCTGGAGCATGCACAGATCTTCACTCAGCTGTGTTCTACAATCTTGGAACACTCTTCTCTCCATTCCCCACCTACAACAAGGCCCCAGTCTGGAGGAAAGGCTTTTAAGTCTTTAACATCCTGTTATCTACTTCAAGAAAATTCCATTTTTTTTTTCAGCAGACAGAAAACATCTCAAAGTAAACACAAATGCTGAATTTACTCACATTGAGTATTTTCTAACATCTCCCAGGTGCAGGGTTAGTCTTTAAAAGAAAATAATTCTAAAAACAACTCCTTTTTCTCTCTCCTTGCCAATATTCAATTTTCCAACCCTTTCCTCCCCATGGGGATAATTTTAAACAAAATGGTGTATGTATTAAAATGCCTAGGAAGCTATTGTCTATGTGGTTTCAGTAACCTTCATTAAGATGTTTGGTTTTGAATATTCTCAGTCTGAAAGAGAATCATAAAATGTTTACTACTCACAATCTGACTGGGGACTTCAGAAAACCTATTCTAGAAACAAAAATACTGGTAAACTTTTATTTTTTCGTATTGTCAGAACAGGATTGCAAATTTTCCCTCTAGAAACTGGGCTTTTTAAACCAACAACAAAGAGTCAATAATCCAGAAACTGAGGTAGCTTCTCAGTCCATTTCAGCACAGCCTTGAGTGAAAATAGAATTTAGCACCCTTCCTCTTAAATACAACTTCATGGTGGCAGAGAACAATAATGCAGACAGACAAAAAGTGACAACCTTTCTCACCTTGGGGCATTGCAAGACTGTATTTCACAAGATACAAAAAGATGAGAGAAAAGGTCATTTTTTGCTGCCCTTTTTTTTTCTTTCTTTCTTTCTTTCTTTTTTTTTTTTTTTAAATGTTTCTAGTCCTGAAATTCATCTGCAAAGCAAGAGAGTTTTATTAAAAAAAAGAGGTCAAACACAAGAAGAAGGAAAATGAAAACCTTCTTTTTTTATGCGCTTCTCCCATAATTTTCATTGTATTAGAGTTTAGATGCTAACAAAACCACTACTTTGGAAAACAAATTGATACTGGATCACTTAACACTAATGCTGTAACAGCCTCTAGTAAATAATAGGGCCATCATAGCTGTGATTTCTCCATGAATGCTTATAGCAATTCAAGGTATTGCTGGTAGTAAGAGTTTATTGAACAAGTTCAACACCAAAAAAAAGCAGGAAAAACAAGCCACCATAATCACAATTCTTTCTGAAACCTTTAGTTTAGTTTCAACACTTAGTTGTTTAGTATGTCTTTTTTATTATACATGTGTGCAATATAATTCCAAATTTCTGTAACATCACAAGTTAAAACTGTATTATGACAGCCACATAAAAATAAATTGATAAAAATTTCTTGCTCATGACTTCATTTGGCTCTCACATACACCCTATCAGTTGTATACCAGAACTTGTCCCAGCCAAAAAATAAGGGACCTGTCTAAATTAAAATTTAAGAATTTTATTGAAAGAAAAGCTCAAGAATAGTATTTAAAAACAAAAGGTTAAGTCTATCTGTAATTAAGGTGATTTATAATAAATATACTTTCTGTATACGTGTACCTACATACTTGCATCCTTGCACACATGCACACAGATCCCTCATTTTTGTATTTTCACATCTACATTGCATTTAGATGAAAATCTCACTATCCATTAGAAAGTAAAGAACAAACTAAGCTAAAACTCAAGAGGAAGAACTGGACCTCTTGGGGCATTGAAATGTTAAGGCTGAATAAAACTTAGGCACAAACTGATTTCCAGCTATATCTTTGTGAGACCGCACACAAGATCTTTTTCCTCTCAGGTCACAAAGAATATAAACCTGAGAATCCTTAGGATACTACAAAGGTTCTCTGTGTCTTGGTGTGGAGTATCGTTTTGGAGGTGACTATTTATTATAGAAGCCAAATAGAGATGCCAGTCCAAATGGAGAATACCAATCACTGCTGTTATCACAGACTCAGAAACAAAAGGGCATGTTTGGGGTTTGAATGTGGCCCAATCTCTAAAACAAGGGAATTGAGAATTCTGTGAAGCACCTGCCTTTACCATCAGATCTGTTACCACTTACTTAAATTAATTTATGATTCTCCAGGTGTTTCAATAAAAATAAATATCTACAAATGGAAAGAAAAATAAAGGATAAGAGAACAATCTCTTGTCTTTTCATATCAAATGCTTCAAGACCAAAGGTAAAGGAATAAATGTTCAGGAAAGAAAGAGGAGGGGCAGAAAACATAAAATGGAAAAAGGAGCATACCTTTGCAGTGAATGTTTCTGAAGCTTATAGCTAAATCTGCTTCTTGTGGTTTATTGAACTGTGATCATTTTTCTTGAAGGATTAGTGGCAATTATCATTAAGGCTCAAGCGTTTAACTGTGACTGCTGCAATAAATCTTATTAAAATAACTGAAACATACTTTTTTTGCATGTGGCAACCTGTCTCTGAATCACAACCATCTGTACAGAGTTATTGCCTGGTGCACACAGATGGCAGTAAAACAACTATAAAGCTATACCATTCTTTAATCATAACTTCTAACACAACTAAACAAAGTGAAATTGGAGTCAGACCATTAGCATTTGAAAGACTATATGATGGCTGTAATTAACAAGCACACTTTAGAATCCCTTTATAAAATGTTTTATTGATTTCTGATTGAAAAATAGTAATGACACTTGCAGTGGGCAAGTGTTTCCTTCTTTGACAGCTGACTTAGAGAAATCATATGTTAACAATAGAATCTCAGTCTTAAAGTTTTTATATACTGTACAGCTCTCTTACAGATTTAAAATGACAGTGAAAGGTAGTAGAATAATTTATTCCTTCTTGCTTAAGGCACAAAATCATGAATGCTTCAGGTCAGTAACTGCAGGGCTACACTAAACCCCTGTCACTCCAAATCAGTTACAAAGTGAGCATCTGTACTCTCTGCGTAGCCCTGAAGGAGGAAAAAAAAAAAAAAACCCCACACCCTCCACAATATGTACAAATGCTGGGGCTCTGAACATGAACAGCTCCTAAATGAAGCAAGCAGACAGCTTCACAAATGTCTCTCTTCTGCATAATACCATAATACCTCCTACATCCAGTACCATCTCTTAGATAGAAGGCACCCTAGCATTTCTACTTCAGATGCCTGAACTCATACTGTAATTTTGGTTGGAGGTGATATGGGAATTTATATTAGTGGCTGTTAAGCCATTCAAGATCTTAACAACGCAATCACTGTTTTGAGTTTTGAGACAAGTTTTGAGACAAGTTTTGAGACCTGTAAGACTATTAGCAAAATATGCTCTCCCACAGAGACATAATAATATTTCCACCATAGCATGTCTTTGCTTTATCTAATAAAGCTTATTTTTTAAAATACTTCATCCTTCAGCTCCAGTTCACTTCCAAAGAATCTATGGGCATCAGACTTCCTTCAGTTTTATTACCCCACCTTTCCTTTACCTCAAACAGTATGAAAAAGAACAGGGAAGGACAAAAAAGTGTGTTTCCCTGGTTTAAAAAATTACCATTTATCATCTGACCTGCATCAACAAATAATGGAATGCTTTTACTCATTACAGAAGCAAAACCAAAGGCAAATCTTGCTGTATATGAAATGAACTAGAAACCTGCTCGTGGTCAGTTGCATAGCTCACATGAAGAAAGGCAACTTGTAAGCCATGGTGACTTGCTGCAAAACTATTAATATTTCAGAAAGCATTTTACAGCATCCTCTGATTGGTTCATTGTGAAGAGAGCTCTCAGAGAAACCAAAAAGGAGCTGAAGAAGGCAGCAGGTCCCCAGATAAAGGCTGCTTGTACTATGTTGTGAGATTGTCAAAGCACCAGATGAAAATGAACAAATTTAGATTTAAAGTACTTGAATAGGCTGTCTTGGTATTTAAATAGATAACTTGATCTCCTAAAGTATGGATCAGCTACAGAAACATTTCACAGAATATACAAAAGGAGTTTCATTAGGAAATTATTCACCAAAATGTCTACAACGTTTTTCTCTTAGAAATACCTTGTTCTTGTATTAAACAGGCACATGTTTATCTCAGTCCTTTGTCAGTTCTGAGTACAAATAATAGGAGACAGATGTGGTGAATGTATATGTATCTTGTGAAGCATAATAGCAAATCCTTGATGGGCTCTGGGTAAGCATTTGCCCTCCCTGGGGCATACTTGAACTGTTTGTGATTCTTTGCTGCCAGCTACACAGCTTGCTACCTGTCAGGAACTGGAATTGGCAGAAAACAGCTGGTAGAAATCAATGGATGTGCCAGTTCTGGTTCATCCAGCAGAGATACTGTGGAACAGTGCCGCAATTCTGATTGGAATTAGGCAGCACAAACAGGTTTTATTTGCTGATAGCTTCAGTGCCTTCTAAGTCAGGGAATATTCAGGTTCAGATGATGTTAATTGATTATCAGGTTTTAAAATCTGAAAGTCACATAACAAATAATAGAAGAAATCAGATGTAAACTGGGAAAAAAACACTTGCTCAATAAGTTGCACCACAAATCCCATTGTGAGTCTGTGTCAGAAATGCCAGCACTGCTATTGGATGTGTTTTCCTCATGAAAGAAGAGCTCAGGGAAACTGTAGAGCCCTAAGGATGGCAGCATTCAAATGTAAGAACAATGTAACCTAATACTCTGTAAAAAGATAGTAATAAGGAGACCTGTAAAGAAGGCCTGTAGCTTGTTTGCTCCACAAACCCAGTAAAGCTAATTGCACCAACTTTGGTTGAATGACACCAATTTTTCATGGATGAATATGTGCACATACACATGTACATACACAAGGAAAATAAAATCATGAAGTATACAAGCTCTTGTAATTGGAACATAGAAATATGAAAACTGCAATTTACACTTTTACAGAACCTCCTGTAATAAGGAGACCAGTCTGCCCTGGGAGATAACTCAAGATAGGGTTCCAGAGAAAGGGTGGTAGGATGATGCAGGGATTGGCTACAAGAAAATTTGGAAGCACTGCCTGGGCATGGTATTAGGATGCTATAGGGAAAACCCCATCTTAATTTGATATTTGCAATAATTTCAAAATTGCAAGAAATTCCAAAACCAAAATTTCAAAGGCTTTTGTTTTACATCAACCATAAAAGTCTGAACAAAGAAAATGTAGAGATATTGTTGAAGAATGTGCGTGATTTCCAAGACCAGACACAGATGAGGATGAGTTACTTCATTCCTTCTTTGTCACAGTTATCCCATCAACTTCTCTCAGGCCTCCATGCTTAGGGGCAAGATTCATGGAGAAAGATTAAGACCAGGGGATGAGCATCAAGCCAGAGATTACCAGAGACAACTTTATCCATAGAAATCCACCTCTCTAGATACAAAACCAAAAACATTCAAGTAAAAGTGGAAAGTGGCTGATGTTTTCACGAGGCCAACCTCCACTATCCCTGAAGGATGATGGCAACCAGGGAAGATCCCTGACAATGGGAAGGGGGCAAATATCACATCCATCTTCAAAAAATACCAAAGGGAGCCTTTTTTGAACATGAGTTTGGACTTATAATATCTTAAGATCCTTTCCAACCTGAATGATCCCAAAAACCTTTAATAAAATAAGTGACCCATGGTAACAAATGTAAAAAAAAAAAAAAAAAATAGGAATAAAACATCTTTACAATATATCTAAATAGATAGTTTAGATGGAATAGATAGAGATAGATAGATAGATAGATAGATAGATAGATAGATAGATAGATAGATTAGCTAGAGATAGGTACCTACCTATCTGTTTAGATAAAAAATATGTGTACAAATAACCCTTTCTGTCAGCTTTTATACCTACAGATTGGTTCAGCATCACAGACTCAGCTTTAAAAAGAGAGGGAAAAATATATGAGAGAGAGGGGAAATCAATTTTAAAATACTTCTATTACATCATCCCCCATCAGATGTATACACTCGGCATAAGCTCCCTACTTAGATACTCTAGAGCTGAAAATGTCATTTTCACACAGGATACAATAAGAAAAACAACATCTGCACATTAACGGAGGAAAACAAACAAACAAACAAACAAAAAAAACTATGTAAAAAAATAGGGAGAGAAGATTGGATCAGATTGGAATTAAATGTAGTTTATTTGTTTTATTACAGAAGTTATAGATTTAACCAAACTTGGCCAGGCCAAGCAAAAACAAGAAAGAAAAAAATGAGTACAAAAAAGAAGACCTAGAGATATCGCAACTCAGTTTGAAAGCTAAGCAGAAGGCCAAGTTAATAATTTCTAAGTGTGAAATTAAGTGGCTGCCTTTCAGAACTAAACAGGGCAAGCTGACCCGATGCTAGTGTGCTGGGTTGACCCTGAGCAGACTTCAGGTGTCACTCATTCCCCTTCTCAATAGGACAGGAGAGAGAAAGTATAACAAAAAACTCAAAGGTCAGGACAAAGACAAGGAGGAATCACTCACTAGTCAACATCATGGGGAAAGCATACTTGACTTTGGGAAATTAATTTAATGTATTACTGATCAAATAGAGCAGGATAATGAGAAATAAACACGAATCTTAAAACACCTTCCCCCCCCTCTCCCTTCTTCCTGCGCTCAACTTCACTTCTCAGTCTCCCCCTTTTCATCCTTGAGTGGAATGGAGAATGTGCTTGGTCTATCACAAGTTTGCTCTGTTGTTCTCTCCTCCTCGTGGAGGATTCCTCACTCTCTTCCCCTGCTCTAGGACGGAGTCACTCCCATGGGATAGCAGAGTACAGTCCTCCACAAACTGTTCCAACATGAGTCTCTCCCACGGACTGCAGTTCTTCACAAGCTGGTCCAGACTAGGTCCTTCTCATGCAGCATAGTCCTGAAGGAACACATGGCTCTAGCATGGACCTCTTCAGTGGGGTGCAGTCTGCCAGGAACTGTTTCTCCAGCATGGGTCTCCCCCAGAGTCACAAACCCTGCCAGCAGGCCTGCTCTAGTTGTTGCACATTTTTTCCTCCTTCTTAAATGCATTATCTTAGAGACGATACTACCATCACTGATGGATTTGGGCTTGGCTTTGGCCAGCCACATGTCTGTCTTGGAGTTGGCTGGCTTTGCTGCTGTTAGATATGAGGGGTGCTTCCAGCATCTTCTCTTGGAAGCCATCCTGGTAACCCCACAGCTACGAAAGTTTGCCCCATAAACCCAGTACAGCTAATTGCACCAACTTTGGTTGAATGACGCCAAGTGTTCATGGAAGAACATGTGCACAAAGACATCTACATGCACAAGAGAAATAAATTTATGAAGGATACAAGCTTTTGTAATTGGAACATGGAAATGTGAAAACTGCAATTTACACTCTTATAGAACCTCCTTGTCTTCATTGTCAGCACTGTGGTTCTAAGGAGTCAACTCTGAGGGATTCTTCTGTTGTCCATGCTAAAAGCACAGTATCTATGCATTTCATCTAACCTATGAAGAATGCAGGTCAGATGCAGTCCAACTCATATACACAAACAAACTCACATTAAGTATCATAAACACCCACAGAGAACTCAGAATCTGCCTAGGTAAGCCTACTGGTTTTGTGGTGACCTTTACTTTATCAATAGTCAGTAGACATCTGGGAGCTAGAACATCTACTCACTTAAAATGGAGCCCTAAGTTTGACTGATTTGGTAGTCAATTATTTAATAATTATATTTATTTATTATGTTTATAAACTGCCATAATGTTATTATATAAATTTATATTTAATAATCAATCACATTATTGAAATAAAATAACTTGTTGAAGAGAATGTATCACAAGTGTTGTCTCCCAACCATATGTTCAGTAATTTTGTAAAGACTGTTGAAAACTGATACCAGGTGAAAAAGAGATGTGGTCATTTTGACAATATTTATTTTATGGTTCACAGATGGACAAACAAGTCTCCATTCTTTCATGCATGTTCTTTAATAAAACAAAGCTTTCAAAGCCAGCTGAGCTGTAAAGAGCTATTTTCAAAATACAATTAAGAAACAACAAAAACCAGTATACAAACCCTGTATAGGCCAAGGCAGGTTTTTTTAAATAACTGTTCCCTGGTGAGAGACTTGAGGTGAAATCAAGGTGGTAATATTTCCCAATTTTCCCAGGTCTAAGGAGAAGGATGTGGGAGAGACTGTAATGCTGATGGCTCAAGCAATCAAGGGGCAAGATGGCCACATGCACAGTAACCCAAGTGCAGAAGGAGAGAACGACCCAGCTCAGGGGACAACCTGGGTGTTGAGTAAGATAAACAAAGAGGCAAACCCTGTGAGGCAGGGTACTGTATCTTTGTCTTTACTCAGGTGAACTCAGTTGTGATAACTCCCCTATTATGGCCCCATAATAGGCTATAATTGACTCAACTGCACTGGTGTAGCAGTCAGCTGTAATGTATCAGAGGGTGTCGGACTCCTGAAATGTCCCATCATCCAGGATTACATCATCCAGCATAAAACTCTTCACTCCCCACCCCGGGTACCTGGGTGTTTCCACCTAGCCTAAGCATAACCAAAACCCAATGGACTTGGTGCTTCAAGGACTTCTTCAGTCACCCCCAATGAATCAAGAGCATCATTTCAGTCAACAGACAACTAAATTGCAACAATAAAGTTTTGTTGCAAGATCTGTGGGTGATGATATGTTTTTACTCCTTCCTTTCTTTGTTCCTTCCTTCCTGTAATATTTTTATGTTTTCGTACTGCTATAGTACTATAGATAGTAGTAAACAAAATGGCTACAAAGCTGCTTCCCATTGCAGCCATATTGTTCTAAAATAAACCCTACATAAATATATTTATGAACACCCATCAGTTCCATTCTGTTAACAAGAACCTGTGTTACCCTTGCCCTCTGAGGCAGAACATAACACCTGGTCTTCAGAGATCTCTGAAATACTGTCCCAGATGGAGGACAAACCACAGCATCTAACTCATCACCATAGTGCACAACACAATAACGAAATCACAACTATGAGGGTTTAATAGAAAAGAGGAATCTCCTTTTTAAAAGATTGTAAGGGACATCACTAAAATAACCTGATGAAAAGCCATGTTCTGTGAGATACAAGATGTAACAGAACTTAACTACAAGCCTCAAAAATCTATGAAGATACAAAAAACTTTTATTTACTTGAAACAAAACATTAATTCAGTACAGCAAAAGACCAAGGATTTCATTTGGATTTTGATAATGTGAATTACTGAAAATCCAGCAGTATTTGTGATCAGGCTGCTATTCCTTGTTTCCATCTGAAATGTACTATATTTAATACTAAAGTGCCTCCCAGTCTCCATGCCAACGCTTCTCTGCTTTTGCATCCTTTGATACTTGTTATTCTACCATGACCTCCACAGTCAGTCCAGCTTAATTATGCTTCTGTCCTTCTATGCCTTCTTTTATCAAGATACTTATCGCCTTCTAAAACTATGCATCACATCTTTTTCCTTCCTCCATTAACACATTTGTCTGTAAATAATAGGTCCAATTAAAATGAAAACTCATACTACCCAAAAAAAAAAAAAAAAAAAAAAAAAAAAAAAAAAAAGTCCAGATGTGTTTGATAGCTTCTAAGGTAACCATGCAAACTTAGAGGCCTCTCCTTTGTCTCCTTATCAACACATTACCCTCTGCAGCTACTATTTGATTTCAGGATGGTAGAACAGATTTGCAACAAAACCAGTTTCTTTTTGTTTTGTGGACTACTAGTTGTGTAATTTGAAATCATGTGAAATCACAAGAGCTATGCTTGTTTATTCTAACTGATGGTCTGGCCCTAAAATGCAGCATGGATGTTTTTGCTTTTTCACACAGAGATGTGTGACAAATCAAATCATTTACTCCAGTATTTACTTCACCCAATGCAATGAAGAATATCTTTGCAGAGATTATATCTTCTAATGTAAGGAATTCTTCACTAACTGAAGAATTGGAAAGAAAAATACACACCAGGACCTTGCATTTTACGAGTTTTAGAATGAACATATGGCAAGAACTAGAACACAAAGCCCAGTAATCATGCAAGCTGAAGTTACTAGACTTTGGTTTGGGGGAAAAAAAATTATGTGAGGCACTTAAGCTTGTAGAAAATAGCCCTTGACTGGTATGCACAATTCTCTAGTAAATCTAACCACCGTAAGCTAGGTATGTGGAAATAGTTTTCTATTAGGTAATGAAGTTAACAATGTGTCTGTAAAATGAACTGCTAGGCAACTAATCTGTGAACTCTCTACTTACAAAAATATAATATAAGTTTTTCATGAACATTCTTATCTTGGAAACAAAAATCCAGTTTTTAACATTTTAAATTTTATGTTTTTCTGCAGAAATTGTCTAATGTTAAAAAGAACTTCAGATACTTTGTCTGATGCTGAAATGCCATAATTCAAATATTCCAGGAATCATGAAATCTATTCTCTGCAAGAAACAAGTTCCTCTATGAAAGCAACCCTTTTCTTTCACATATCCACTGCCCAGTCAGGCTGTTGTCAAAAAGTTTGAATGACAGAAATTTGAAGTTCTTGAAAAGTTTTTCCTCGTTCTTTTTTTTAATTTTTTTTTTAATTCCTACTAAGTTCCCTTGCAACAAAGCATATTCTTTGAATGTATGTGAAGTTCTTATTTCTAAGTCAGGCCCTTTCTAGGCTGGCATAGAGAGATATTTAAAGGCTTGCAGCATTTGCATCATCAGTGGAGTCTCAGCACTGCAGATATTCACATTTACTCTTGCTGTGAGAGTAATAATCATGGCTAAAATGGCAGCTCTAGTATCCATTACTGTCCAAGTGAGCAATTCTTGTGTTGGTTTTTGCCAAGAAGAAAAGATTTTGCAACAGCTACTGAATATTAGCAGCAGTAACTAACACAAGCTGTTCCAGATTACCTTCCCTAGTCATTTCAAGTACAGTCAGTCAGCCCTCAAATATAAACCTTCTTCACCAGAATGTCACACTAATTTCAAATATCTTTGGTAATATCTTCTTTATATTGTTATTTCTTCAAAGAGAGTAAAATAAAACCATTATTTGCAGAAAACACACAGAGGAAAATAAATTTGAGGTGTCTATACTCTATATTTTTTAATTCTTTTTCCCTCTAAGGTGTTATTACAAGCCAAAGGGGTTTTGTTGCACATTTACCCTTTTTTTTTTTTTTTATGTTTAAATGTTTATTTGAATGCTGTGAAACAAAACAATGCTCCTTAACTAAAGATTGATGAAGGATTAACTGAATTTCTAAGTGAAAAGCAGACTACAGCTTCCAAGTTTCAGGATTCTTGGGGCAGATGCTCAGCTCAAAGCCAGCCAGTTCTGAAGATGCTCTCCGAGCAGACTGGGTACCCTCCCAAGGCTGCTTGAACAGCTGCTTCAATTCCTGGTCAGAAAGTCACCCCCTGTGCAAGAATGGCAGAAGTAATGATATATCTGAATAACAGACACTTTTTCCTTCAAACCTCTCCTAGTCACCAGCTGTAATTTCCCTTGTAGCTCTAAATAGCTTTAGCATATCTGATAGAGCAAATGTGCTCCACCAGAACTACCCAACAGGTCTCTGTAACTCAAGGAAGTTGAACAGGAGCTGAGGGTTCTTTGGATCCAATTCACTGAAGTCAGCAGTGCCATCTAAGCAGCCTGCACAGAGGTCCTTGAGCGACCCAAGGCAACTCCTCCCTGTTTCCCTGGGAAGCACAAGGGAATGCATGCAGGCAGTTCCAGAAGTCAATTCTTACACTGAAAATTATTCCCTTTTCTTATTTTACCTTATTCTGTTTGGGTAACTAGCCCAAAGGTATGAAGAGGTACCATTTGTGCATGATCACCTTGCTTCAGGAGTACCTTAAACTAATCAATTAAGAATCAATTAAGTTCTCTGAAAAAGGCAATGGATTTGTTTCTGATCTGTTTGCTTGAGGTTTTTGTTGTTGTTGTTGTTGTTGTTGATGTTGTTGTTGTTGTTGTTGTTGTTGTTCCGGAAAAGCCTGATGCATTTTTATGTGGGGTAGCAGAAGAATAAATTGCTGTATTACATTTCCAGAGGCATTTTTCTCAGTAGAAAGTAATGTACAAATAAAGTAGAAAGTAATGTGCATATACATGCAAAATCATTTTGGTTTTTAGTAATGAACTGAGGTCCCCTGGAATTCTCTGGGTAAGTGCTATTTATTTCATTATGACAATATACAAGACTATTACAAATAACTATTTTGACTTAATTGGAGGTTGTAGAGGTTGGTATCTCTCTCATTTTCCTTAATATTTTGGTTATCTCTATCTTATTTTTACTCCATTATTTATTTTCAATTCTTGCTCTTCAATTAATTTTAGCAAGGATAATTGTTTAAGATCAGAAAGCAATTTTTTTTGATACATAATTTTTTGCACTTCCTTAAACTTTCTGTGCTGTTTTGATCCAGAATCTCATGAAGTTTATTCTTGGAAAACCGCAAATTCTCAACCTGTAAAATTACTGCAGACCTCCACAGAGTTACATGTCCATAGAAGCAAAAAAAATACTTAAATGAGAAAATTTGGGTCTTTTTGTAAACCTTGGCCAGTAGAGATTATGAGATTCTAAACAAGAGTAATTAAACTAAACTATTGACCATATTGTCCTCATTGATAAATCTAATTTTATATAGTATGTGTTGTATATGTTAAAAAATTTTGAAACCAGTAAGACAATGAAAAAAGAGACAGTACTAAACTGCATATTATTTAGCAAAATAATTCAGAAGACATCTATTAATATTTATTTCACCCCCACAAATTTTGCAAGTTGGAGAATGGACATACGCATTCATTTTATTCACAAATATATCTGGTCCTCCAGGTGGAGTTTAAGTGTTGTATAATAGTTTAAATCAGGTACACTAAAATCAGTCTTGTGGACTACCAAAGGGCTGAACCAAGGACAGTATTTATTTCCATGCATTTCACCTTCATTCATGGCCTAAAATGTAACTTTAAAATGTTCTTGAAAATATTAGGCATATTTCTGCATTAAGAAGAATAGAATCGAGTACTCTTGGGATCAAGAATTCTTGGTGTCAAGTATGTCCTATATATTCATATTTCCTTACCTGGCAGGAAGGAAGGGTAAGAACACAACACAAAAAATGTAGGCATGAAGTTCCCTGGTATTGCTGATGAGGGCAGAATATCTGGTATTCTGATGATCTTCTCTGCTGTGACTTACAAAAAGGCAGGAGAAGGCTACAGAAAAGGAAAGACAGAGGCATTCTGCCTTATATCACAACTAAATCTTACTGTATATCAGCATCATGGATTTGACATTGGGATACTGGAGAGGATGGAGCACCCTCCCACACTGGAGGATGTTGTTTGTATAGATCCAGCATAGATGATTGCAGTACTTGTACCCTTATAACTTCCATTTTGTGCATGGGAAAAAGGTTTGGTTGCTGTATTCAGGGAAAGAGTTCTGTGATCAAAGGGTGCAACTGAATTTTCGTTGACAACTCTCTCTCCCATTCATATAATGCATTAATCATAGTTTACATAAAATTATTCTGTTCCATCAGACAAACCTATTCCAACCCAAATGGCAGAATTAATTCAGACTGCACAGCTTCAAGAAAGCAGATGGAAAGAGAGGCTCTAAAACCTCTGGAATTATCCCACATATACTGACACCTGGCAAAATAAACAAACACCCAAACAAACAAAAAACAAATCAACCAACAAAAAAACAACCAATCAACCAAAACAAAACCACCCCCAAAAATTCAACCAGCCAAGCAACCAACTAGGGCCCAAGAGAACTGAATTTAGCCACAGAACATAAAATCATCCCATAGTTTAAATAAAAATATAAAGCCCATACTTCCCTGTCTTGAAAAAGTAGTGATGTTTTGATAAGTCTGAAATGTTCAGGAAATGAGAAGGAATAAGGTACTTAAGCTGGTTTAGAAGATAGTTGACTCAGAGAGTACAAAACACCTGGCAAACTTAAGCAGTTAGTTCTAGTATTTTTGCCTGATTTTCTAAATTCCTAATATACTAGAATGTTGGGTGAGAACATTTTGGTTATTGTTAAATCTTAATAAAAGTCAGCATGCTCTGCCTGGCACTCTGTCACCCCCTTCATCTGGCCTAGTGGCCACTCATTAGGCAGGCTGTTGCAGAGACTATGCTTCCAACCTGTGTGCCCCCCAGCACTCCAGGAACATTGCGCTGGAAAGGACCCCCAAATCCTCGGGTTTCTACCTGGCAGGCGATTAGAGATGACCCAAGAAGTCCCAGAAACACTCTCGGTATTTCACAATGAAATGTCACTCTGACCTTCTCTAAGCAAAATGTCAGAATTTTCATTACATGGAAAATTTCAAAATGTCATTTTTGTTGCAGTTCTGAATGGTACTATTTTTAATTTCTACAGGACAGGAATTATGGTGTCTGTTAACTCTTGTCAGTACACGTTTGTCTTTCTACAGCATTCTAGGCTCAATAACTTTTTGTCCAATATTTTAATTTAATTTTTTTTAATCAAAAAGAGAGTGAATCAGAAGTCAAGCATGCAATTCCCATTTTTTTTTGCTTAAAAAGTACTTCTATCCCTCACACTTTATTTGTGTTAAGAATAATTTTCCAAAACTTTTCTAACATTGTCTGAGACCACCATGACTTTGTTAGGACAACTGTGTGAGTTCCTGAGGAAGCAAATTGTAGTAACAGTTCAAAATTATTCCAGAAAAAAATTCAAGATACTAAAAAAGTAAAACAGCATCCATTTCCTCTACTCATTATTAGAAAATACATTGCATCTATGTCATTGTTCTAGTGTGTAACCAAAACACTCTGCTCAAAATGTGTTAAAAATTGCCTGTTTAACTGAGTAAAATAACATAAAAAATGGTCATCTCTGAGATGCAAAGTTAGTTAATTGGCAGCTTCAAGGGCCAAAAGTAAGCTGATGAGAAGGCATAGAAAGTGATTATTTTGACCTCTCTGGCCACACACACGCAATCTGCTTGATGCAGTCTTGTCTTGGGAGATACAGCATCTTAGACACCAGATCTGATATAAAAGACAAGGACAGCTTAGTGCCTGAAGAATATTAATTCTTGAAAAGACTGCCACATTATCATTTGTTGGCATATCTCCAGCAGAACTCAGCTATTTTAGCATTCACAGCTCCTCCAGTTAATATTCTTTGACATCCCTCCTGAACAGATGTTATTACCGAGGTTATCTGTAGTTCTGTCTTCTCTGCTGATGGGCTGGGATGGCTTGGAAGGATGAACCTTTTTAAGCAGGAGAAACTCTTGTTTTAGTTTGTTCAGGCCTTAAACAGTTTTATCCCTCTCCATCTCCTTTCTGCATTACCTTTCTAGCTGTTGCTGGCTTACATTTTTCTCTGAAAATACAAAAGGGTCATTATGACCGTCACCTTGCCCATTTTTTTCCATCTAAATTTCCAGTCTTAAAAAATGCTACGGTGCTTTGTTATTTCTTTTCTATCCTTCTCTGTTTAAGTTACTCCCACTCATCCCCTCCAGTATCATCACTGGTATAGAGATAATAGGCAAGGGAGGGACCCCATACTGTTCAAAATAGCTCCGGATGAGGTCACGTTCATGCAATAGAAGCAATAGATAAAGAGGAATTGACAAGGAAAAGATGTGGAAGATTGCTGGGGATAGGAAAAAAACATGCTAGAATGAGACTAAGAGTGAAAGGAAGTATTTTGTCACTACTCTGATATATACCTTCTAAAGCAGAATAAGAGAAAAAACTGTATTTTTGAACTGTAACTAACAATAACATCAATCAATAACTTCTAAACTACAGAAGAGGGAGAGACAGAAGACAGTTTTGCAAAAATGTAATTGTACACTTATGAGCCAAGTTTGCACCTATCAATCATACAAAGGCATGAGTAAATAACCAAATAACTGAAAAGGCTTCTGAATGAAAACAATTGGTATATTCACCTGCAGCAGGTATTTGACCCACTGCAAATGCAACACATGCCTTTTTTACAGATTTGTTTTATGCTTTACTTTAAAATTAAGATGTAGGAAATGTGTGTGTTTACAGAAAACTAGGTTCAGCACTAACACTACAGCTTGAACCGACTTTCAAAGAAAAGCATCAATTTTTACTGTAACGTGTCAAATGTGTACTACTTAGGCATCTATATTTCTCTTCCTTTCTTTCTGTGCAAACAATTTCATCAAAAATGAGAAAAACTAGCAGCCTCTCTCTGCCTAATCCCCCCTTTTCTATCTTCAAAAAGAGTCTCATAAGAAGCACCAGAATTTACTGTCATTTCTAACCTTTGGGTACTGCAAAAATAATGACTTTTCCCCTGTTAATTTTTGATGAAACTTGAAAGTCCTCAGTAACCTTGTTTTGGCATGTAGGCTTTGCAGGTTTCCAGCAACCAAACTCTTTCTGACTGAGATTTCCCAGTACAGAGAATGTTCATGCTGTTCAGCACATTTCATATTTTGTCTATCCACCCCTATAAGAAAAATATATTTTGATTACATAGCATTTGAGCCAATGTCTGCTGGGTTCAGAGGGCACTGACAGCCTTATCTCTCAGAATTTGACTTTTCCTCACAGGGTCTACGTCAGCATTGTACTTTTACTGCTGAATTTAACTTATATCTCACGTGTATTTTGCAGAAAGGGAAGCATTATATCAGGTTCATATTAAAGTCGATTACACCTTTAATTTCTCATGAGCAGATCATATGTATATCTGGGGCACTTAAGGGATAAATTAAAGCATCTTCAAAAATGAACATGAAGTTAGGAAAAAAAGATAAATGTAAATTTGTAAAATGTGTGACTGTGTCTGAGCTGTATTCTCATTTCCATTCCTGCAAGAGAAATATTGATTTAAATGACAACCTAAAACACACCCAGTAGAAGACTTTCAGGGATCCTATTCCTTAATTCTGAGTATTTATTGCATTTCTAACTGTCAGGATATGCATGTATACACTGAGCACTACATAAATGCTACACTGGCTGTCATGCATACCAAATTAATAAATAACCAGTGAGAAGTAATTTTCATTAATTATGTATTATGAAATAAACAAATCTTTATGTAGATAGAGCCAGTAAATAAAGCTGCTATTACAAAACCATAAATATGCTTGGCCTATGATTAGCCTTGTAACTGAGTGCAAAAATTGACCATTCAACATGCACCTTAAAAGAGAGAAAGAGAGAGGAAGGAAGGAAGAGAAAGAGAAAAAGAGAGAGAGAGAGAGATTCTGTGTTTTGGGCAACTTTTTCTTCCCTCTCTGTGCTAGAAATACCACAAATACAAACCATATTTTTCCTTTTGTATTTGATCTCTAAACTTGATTTTACTTTTCTTTCTCTCTTTCTCATTGTCTGTGTAATACATATTTTTCAAAAAACTTCTATCAGAAAATATACATTTTCTTAAACTGAGAAGCGACATCACAATTCTGCCTTTTCAAATCCTGATGTAGTCTTATGTGTAATACTCTCTGCTGGGCTAGAAGCCCAGCAGACTCAGACACCAGTGTCAAAAGTTCAATTATACTAACATTTTGTATTTTAAATCATCTGCTCCTATTTTCACTTTATGAGCTGCAGAATTGTTTCTGCTACTTGCCTGCATTGCACAGACAACAGCGTTCAACAGCTCTTTAACACCTGCAGCTTTACCAAGCTGAATTAAGAGATATCAGGCAATGTCTGTGATATGATGTCTAGTCCATTAATATACATGCTTCTATAAGTCCTAATTTCTTTTGATCAGGAACATATTATTTTTTATTTCCCACACTGCCAGCAGTGCAGCGCTGTGAGAGGGGGTGCCTGCAGCAGCTCAGCTCCCTGCGGTGTGAGAGGGGGGAAGCTCTACCTGTCCCCAGCTTTACCCTGCATATCAAGGGTTCACAGTAAAATAGTCCTGACACTGACCTCGCAGAGACCTAGCAGCTGAGACAGCCTTAACAATGTTTTAACACAGAAATGTGGCCTGTAAACTATTACCAGCTGCAGGCTGGGGTGGGGACCTGGAGCAAGAGTGAGAGAGGAAGGGGTAAGGAGAAAGAGTTAAGGAAAAGAGAAGGAAAAACTGGAAAACGGGATGATTTTCTGCTAGGGTGGTATTGGCATATTCTTTTAACCTCTTTTCTGAATTTACCTTGTAGTTGAACAGCAAGTTGTCCTGAGCTAAGGGTCAGCTTATGTCTTGCCATGCCTGACCTGGTTTCTCTGTTGAATCCTACCAAACCACACCATATTGCTTTAGCAACAACAAACATGCTCAAAACAACTCCAGAGAAAGTAGAGTTTATTTGCCTTAATTGCGTGTAGCTAGCAGTCTGCTGAGCAAACAGGAAGAGCAGCAACTGGAAACACGCCACCCCTTGCACAGTCTCATAGCATTTTATGATCTAGTACATCAAATACTATGCTTCCAGTGCCATCCAAATTTACAGGTGGTATTCCTGCAATATATTCATTAAGATAGATTTACTTCACTGGTGATTCTGCCTTTGGGACTCTTTGGGTGACAACACTGCACTGATCAGAAACAGTTTAAAATATGAAACCTCAATGTCATTTTTCATTCGGATCACATGTGCTATTTGCCATGCAGCACTGCTTAATATGGCGTTGTTGCTACAGCACCCAAAAACACAGTTCAATGGTAGACTACCTGTCATAGCAGTATCACTGAACTCCAAGAAAAATCCACCCAGAAGCTCCAGCTGCTTGAAGCTGGTAACACAAGATGTTACCAGAATTCAAAAAGTTAGTATTTCAATGGTTTATAAAAGTTGACATTTAAATGGTTTATAAAAATATCAGGAACTACTGTAACAAACATTGAGGGAAAAAGAGCTGGATGGAGAAAAAGCCTTGAGTTTCAGGACAGAAGTTTAACACTATTTTGGCCTGAAAGGGCATTTTTATTCCCTACTGCTGTTTGTACCCCGATACAGCTGATTCTAGTTTCTGGCTGGTCCACTAACTCCAGCGTAACAAAGGCTCTTCTGACCCACTCTGGCAATGCCAAAAACACTTCTCCTTTGAGATAAAAACATTTACATGAATAACAACTAGCTGAATAGCCATGATGCTTTTTATCAAGAGGTATGGCACCCATTAAGTCTTCAAACAGGACGGGAATGGAGCTCTATCATTATGTGTTGCAACTCACTCATTCACTCTAAGAGCACAGCTGAATTATTTGTACGCATTATCTTTTATTGTCTGATCGCTTGTCTGGGGGGTGGGCAAAACCCATGCCTCATGCTAGAGGCTAATCAGCAATCCCAATTAATAAAGAAAAAATAAATAGCTAAAATTAAAATTTTATTAAAGAGCCCGCAGTCATAAAATATGAACAGTATTTAATATAAAGAAATATATACTCCTTTGTCCAAATATTATGTGAAGTTATAAATAAGCAAATATTAGTGGTATTGTAGCAATTATAGCCTAAATAGAAAATGGCACAGGTTGTAGGGAAATCTGGCCAAATGATTTGATGCAGTTAGAAACAATGTGCAATATTTAAGATTTGAACTTTCTCTATCAGATGTGATAAGAAACGGTAAAATCCATGCTGGGTAGTTGTTGGAAATAATTTGTATTAATTTAGACTAATGTTTATAACAATGATTAATCAGCTTGAAAGAAAACTAGTTAGCCCTCCCAGCATAAAAAGATGTTAGCAAGGGAAAAGTTCATTGTATATGCAAGAGTCTGTAAAGTCAAGGTTTTATTTACTCACATAGTTAATTTCCATTTGAGTTTGACATTTCATGCTTCAAAGCCTAGGTCTTTTGAAGATACGTTACATGCCTTAAATGAGGCTCAGAAATGAGCAATCAGTTCTGGATGAGTGGTATGAAACATTTTAAAGAATTTTTTTCACTTATAACTGGCTGTCTCTGTGCTTATCACCTGTGTTTCATATGTTCACTCTAATGCCTACTGATTGTTCAGTTTTGACCACTTAAAATGAATGAAATATTTGTGCATGTGTGAAATATGTTCCTGTACAGACTCACAGTTATCAATTAAGAATAATTAAGGTTTTGAGAGAAAAATGAAATTGACTTATGAAGCAAGCTAATAAGCCAGGAGGATGGAATTCGCAGCCTGGGTTATAAGACATTATTTTACTAGAAACCACAACTCTGCAGACAAAGTCAAATCTGATTGCAGTGGCAGAAATGTTGGCCAGGAAGTGGTCTGTCATTGTTTGTCCTTTACCACTAGTTCCTGAACTGATGAGAAAAAAAAAATTAAAGAGTCAAAAAGTGTGATTTTTCAGTGATGTATAGTAAGGATGGAGATAATTCAGCTGATCAGGACATAAGAAGAAAGGAACAAAACAGATAAGGAAGAAATAATGAGAAAATATGACATTCAAAGGGAACATATAACAGGAACATCACAGGAAAGGAAATGCAAAGTGGGAGGAAGAGAAAGGGTGATAGTAGTTGGAAGTACTATGCAGAAAAGGTGGGCTGAGTTAAGTGTTTAACATAACTGAGTGAAAGAGGAACATGACAGTAAAAAGAATATGACTGAAAGAAACCAAAGCATAAAGCTCATATGTAGAAACAAAACATAGAGGAAGAAAAGCAAAGAGTTAGAAAGAAAAGTAGGAAAGAATGAAAGAGGTATTTTACAAAATCACTGCAAATGTCCATAAACAATGAATGAAAATGAGTTTTGATGATGGGATGTATATAAAGGAAAGGGATGTGAAGGCATGGGAAGTGAAAGGCAGAGAATATGCATAAAAATATGAAATAAATAAATAACCTGAGATCAGCTCGTTTTTCTTTTGGGGAACGAAACAGATTAAATTTAAAAATTAGCAAAGCCCCAAGTCTTCTACATGACTGTATTAAGCACGACTGTAAATAACCACACGAGTATCTCATAATCTGTAGTTTCGACTTTACCTGAGCAAGCTCTGTAAAAGACTTCGGGACCTAAAAACCCGGTATCTTACAATTGCAACCGAAAGATTCTTTCTACAGCAAGGCTGGTTTTTTGTTGCATTTTCCACGTCCTGGAATTGATCAATTCCAAGCGAGGAAGCCAGGCTGCACCTCCCCGTCCCTGGCAGGCAGCGCGGGCATCCCAGAGCCGGCGGCGGCGGCGGGACCCGGGGGAGCGCCGCGCTCGGTGCGCGCTCCGCTCCGCTCCGCTCCGCCGCCTCCCCGGTCCTGCAGTGACATCCAGCGACCAGCCCCGGCACAGCCCGCCCTGCGCTGCCGCCCTGCCACAGCACCAGCCTCGCACACAGACAGACTTGTTTCTCTGCTAGCAATAAGGTACAACAGGGTGCCGGAGATGCTCGGGACAGAACTTTATAAAAATGTGAGAGAAATGAAAACTGGCGTGGGTGATGCACCAGGGGTAAAAAGCAATTTATATAATAGCACCAGAAGGAAAGAAGAGAAATTCCTTTGAGTAACTAATCAATAAAGGGGTAATTTTATGGACTGTAAATTCAGCAAAAGAACTAACTTCTTCCCTGTTTTATTTTTCTTCTAAAGCTTTGGAATAAGTGGAACTGATTGAAGTGATAATTGTGGAATCTTTCTTTCTTTCTTTCTTTCTTTCTTTCTTTCTTTCTTTCTTTCTTTCTTTCTTTCTTTCTTTCTTTCTTTCTTCCTTCCTTCCTTCCTTCCTTCCTTCCTTCCTTCCTTCCTTCCTTCCTTCCTTCCTTCCTTCCTTCCTTCCTTCCTTTCCTTCCTTCCTTTCCTTCCTTTCCTTCCTTTCCTTCCTTTCCTTCCTTTCCTTCCTTTCCTTCCTTTCCTTCCTTCCTTCCTTTCCTTCCTTTCCTTCCTTTCCTTCCTTTCCTTCCTTTCCTTCCTTTCCTTCCTTTCCTTCCTTCCTTCCTTTCCTTCCTTTCCTTCCTTTCCTTCCTTTCCTTCCTTTCCTTTCTTTCTTTCTTGATTCTGCATGAAATCATGCAATCATAGACTCATACATTTGTGTTGGAAGGGACCTTAAAGAGCATCAGGCCATAGGAAAGGAATAAAATCATAAAATCATCAGGACAAGAGAGAATTGAAGAAATAGACTCATGACAGTCCCTTACGAAAAGGTATAAATTTTTATTTTATTTTATTTTATTTTTTTAATATATATTTTAAATACTTTTTTTTTTTTTTTTTTTTTTTTTTTTTTTTTTTTTTTTTTTTTTTTTTTTTTGCAGTGCTTGTGGGGTAAATGTGCAGTATAAACATCAAATGCTCTGGTCAGAATAGGTGAAGTACAGGCAGATCACCAGAATGCTCAAACCCCCTTTATTCTTGCCACAGGATCTCAAAGACCTCTATTACAGCCTTACAAAAATAGGCCTATAAAAACCTAGAAGAAAGTTTCTGGCAAACAAGGTTTTAGAATAATCAGATTGTATAGGAGGAAAAGAAAACTTCTATGAAACAAGACAGCTTTCCAGCCTCCCACTCTTCCTACAGAAAATACTAGCCTTCTATAGCTGCTTGCGAAAATAAAAATTTCTGGAGGTGTGGTTGTGATTTTTAAATTTTATGGTTTGTATGAGAAGTTTGAATATTTCTCTGGTACTCTGTACTGCGTAGCCCAATAATTTTGATTATAAGGTGCTTTTGCTTTTTTTCCCTTTTCATGCAGTGCGGTATCTGTGTGCATCTCCTGGATATATGAGGAACGAAAGAAGCCTGTAAGAGAGAAGCTAACTTTCAGCTAGAATTTCCATGGATTTAGGCTGATGAGGTACCTTAAAGAAGGCCTAAATAATCTGCCACAATTCACAAACTCTTAGTTTTTTAAGATTATGGCTACCCAGCTCTTCTGTGGTTAGCAGACGCGATTTGCAAGGGCTCTATTCATTCAAAACAATCTGCAACCTTTGATGTCAAAGAAGCTGTGGAGTGCCTGACTGCAAGCTGCAGAGGGTCACAGATCTCTGCTCTGCACACAGCCTTATCTATTCATCAGAAATTCAACCAGGCCATGGAAACTTTTTCATTTTCACTGTGCAGGCCTCAGAAAGCCAAATGGCATGGGAAATTTAATGTAAGTCAGTCTCACATTCCCTGACCATGAATGTGAAAAAATTAATCCTCTGCAGCTAAATACTTTTGTAGTCATTTGGTATAAAAGGCAATGGTCTGTCACTTATATCCTACACTAAACCAGTAATGAAATCTTGAAGGAGGAGGCGGGGGGGTGGAGGAGGCAGGAGTTTCACTACCACAGTGAAGCCAAAATTAGGCCATTTCTTTACTACTCTGAAGCAATTTGGGAGTTGGCATAATTGAATGCACAGCATAATTCCCAGTTGCACAGGATGCAAGCAGACCTTGAGAAGTCAGGTGTGATGGCAGATGTTATCAGTGACATCTGCAGAGCTTTTGCCCTAGCTTCTTTTTAAGTATTTCCCCTGCTGACTGTAGTTCTGCAGCAATATTTGACATTTGGGTTCTTTTCATCCAGTCTCACGCCCCAAACTTTGTCATAATAACATTAGAAGAAAGTGAAGCCTCAAGGGTCTCCATCAGCCACACGCAACCAACACTTGATCATGACACCTCTTCTTGCTTTACAAGCTCCTTGGAGAAGACAGTGCAGGAGAAGGTCAAACCACAGAGTGGTTTGAGTTGGAAGGGACCATAGAGATCATCTTGTTCTATACCTGCCTGCCAAGAGCTGGGACATCTTTCACTAGACCAGGTTGCTCAAAGCCCCATCCAACCTGGCCTCAAACACTTCCAGGGATGGGGCATCACAACTTTGTTGGGCAACCTGTGCCACTCTGACAGTGAAGAACTTCTTCCTAATATCTGATCTAAACTCTCTGTCAGTCAGTTTGAGCAATCATCCTTGTCCTGTCACCACATGCCCTTTTCAAAATTCCCTCTCCAGCTCTCTTAGACCCCCTTTAGGTACTGGGAGACCTCTAAGATCTCCTTGAAGCCTTCTTTTCTCCAGGCTTAAAAACTCTCTCAAGCTGACTCTGTAGCAAAGGTACTACAGCCCCCTAAGAATCTTCATGGCGTACTCTGACTTCAGTCCAGAGAAAAGAAACAGGTGTCAAATGTAAGTGTAACAAATGCAAATTCAAATGTGAGCGGTCTTCCAGCCACAAATATAGATAGTAAATACAATAACAATATGAGGAAAAGTTAAAAGTGGTAGGAAATAAGAGTATATGAGCAGTGATGAGACTCTGTGACTGCTGTTTCATAAAGCACACAAATTATGACTGTCCTTAGCATTCATGACACAAATTATCTCTATAAATGGTCATCAACATCAGAAGGAATGGGATCTTGAAATACTATGCACTTTATAATCTAAGGAATAAATATGCTGGAAATGTTCTCTATGAAAAATAATAAATAATGTTCATCCTTTTAATTTAAAAAAGAGCAAAAGTTTGTTGCTCTTATGAAATATGGGGAGTTAGCATCTGATGAAAACATCTAAATATTTTTTAAAATTCACAAAGATCAGAAACATTTATCAAGAGTTCACATTTCTGATAAATATTTAAGTGTGTAAGGCAGAACCACCGAGAACAGTAAATACTTTATAGCTGGCACTTTGTCAAAACTATAAGTGGTTCTGCCTTTGAATTTTACATCACCACTAAATTTACAGTCATTTTATAAGTGGCACAAGACAAGAATTACTTCTTTCTAAATCTAAACCAAGTAATAAATCTAACATCAGGATTCCTCTTACTGTCCGTTATCATCTGATGGCAATGCCTTTTACCTTCATTGTCTTGACAGAAATATGATATGTAAAATCATAATGTCACATCACTCACTATGATTTAACACTAGCCAGCCCATACCATTTTAATCAATCAACATTGTCGCTTTTTAGTGTAATGATTTTCTGGTGGATTCCTTGTGTTTAATATGATATATATATCTTATCAGCAGTTGATTTACTATTTCATTTCAGAGTCTAACAGCTTGGAAGGCCATTCCTGCCTCCTTCAGACACCACTGGAATTGGAAAACAAGCATTATTTCAGGTACTACTCAAGAACTAATTGTGGAAATCAGCTGGAAGGTATGAAATTACTTTTACCACAAGCTTGGTTCTTGGGGAAAAGAAAAATGGGGAAATGCTGTGAAATAGAGGAACGAAGCAGTCCAGAACAAGAAGGAACTTTTTGTTGTTGTTTTCACTGTACCACTGAAATGGACACAGGCATCCCTGACTGGGCAATGTGATTGCTGCATTCCATGGTTTGGTTTTAAAACTTTCTGAACTGTGCAGAGGCTTCTCTGAGGAAAGGACCTCTTTCCATTATGTTTCTCTGCATAGTATATAGTCTTACTATTTATTATTCACAGAGGGCACTGCATTTATTTCTCAGACAATTTCAAGAAAGAAAATTTTTGTTTGTAAAGCACTCTCAGACACTACCCAATATATGACTGGAATAACCCACCTACATTTGAACACATCTTTACATTAGGCTGTAGCAAAGCACAGATGTTTAGAGCTGTCAAAGAATACTAAAGCAACAAGTCTAACAGGAAAAATTTTGCTTTTACATGCTATTGCAGAATACTGGGAAGACTATACACTCATGCATGGAAAAATACACATGTTCAGGTAACAAAGGATTGGTTGGAAATGGTTATATTTCAGAGTAACAATCTGCTTTTAAGAGTCCTCAGTCAGTTAATGTTTGACAATGCATAAGATGTAAAATTTCAAGCGGCAAAATCACTCTAAACTCAATAAATATAGCACGTGCAGGACCAATTAGCCCTTTCTTAGTGACAGATGAAGAAACAAAGGTAAGACAAATGGTGAGACAAATAGTGCTCACAAGGAAAAGTGACATTTAAGTTGCATCACAGATCATGCAGCTAACTGAGAAAACATGAAGGCTCTTTTATCAGTTTATAAGTGGGTAAATTCTCAATTTCTTACTGAAGATCCAAAAAATTGAAACATCATTTAGTTTACTGTGAAAGAATAAAAATATCTAGGAATATTTTTTTACCATAAAGCTCATTTTTTTTTTCACAATAAGAAAGCATGTAAAATGCCCTTTCCAGTTTACTTTTACTTGTTTCATAAATTCTTCTTTCTTCTAAACATACAATGTAAGTTATTCAGATTAGGACATTGCTACTTTTCAGAACAATATCTAAAAATAATAGGTCTGCCAGTAAGGTCACAGCTATGTCTTTAAGGGCGATGCTGAAATTTGATTTAGTTTTACAGTAAATCCCTATTTTTAGAGTGTCTGGAGATAATTGAATTCCTTCATAATTCCTATATTTTTATTTTTAATTATTCTCTTTATAAGGCATCACAGACAATGGGACAAATACAAGTTACAAATTACCAAGACAATTTTCCCAAGTGCAGTAAAAATATACTGAGAAATTTTTAGGTCTTAGTCCACCTTTCTTTTGGGAAAAGATCTTTTGTCTTCCAACATGAAGAGACATTCATCAGGCATTAAATTCCATCATGCTTTGCAGTTTTTATTTTACTCCACTTCAAAATACTCCATATCAATGCTATGCCTTCCTTTTGTCTAAGTTCTTTCTCTGGCCCTCAGGAGTAACCATCTAGGCCTTTTTTCTTCAGTCTCCAAGTTCCCTACAGATCTAGTAGTGGAAAGAAACTCATCTGTGGTGTCACAGTGCCCTTCTGGTACTGCAGACTTGGTTCTTACATGTTGGGCATAAGTTACATAGCAAAAAAAACTGCAGGAACCTTGATTAAATTCTCATAAATACAAATTCCCCTTTTCCTTATGTCTTTTACACCTCTTGCAACAAAGTTTCAAGAAGGGCAAAGGAAGTCAGAGTCAGCTGCAGAATGACTTAGCTGTCGGAGCTTTGGGAGATGTGGGAGTAAATGGAATGATAACGCAATACAGGAAAACAATAATAAGAAATACTAAGAAAATAATGGGAATTTAATTTAATTTAACCACGAATGTTGGGAACTCAGATTATTTTTCCTTGTAGTCAAGCATTCAGTCAAGCCATAGTTACAGCTGCTGCATGCAAGTACAATTTGTACCTGGATGCCCCTGAATGCAGGGTGTTCCTGTGAAGAACACCCTGACCTCAAGTACATTGTTACCCTTCAGTCACCAGATATTGCTATTTGATGCTGATGTACCTTGTCCAATCACCTACAGAAAAACAGATCTGAAAAAAATATTACAAGCTATAACAGAAGCCTGTGGAGTATCTCCTTCACTAATTCTTGGTTTTGCTTGTCCTTTTAGAATGATAGTATTTCACAGTAAGAGTCACTTTACTTCATAAACAGTCTATACTTTCAGCTACCCATCACACAGAAAGAGAAAAAACAGAATCAACTTAAGAGGGATATTTTTATATGATCAGGTAATTGTCTAATCTGCTGTAGTAGAGTTCCTTATCATTCTCCATAGTCTTTAGTCCCTCCATAGTCTCAGTCATGACAGAAGTCTCATCTGGTACAGTAATTCCTATCATAAACAGCACATTGCCATACCTCAGACAAAATTACTAGACCTGACTAGGGAATGCAGAAGCCAGTCACTTCTCCTTTGACCTTAAGGATACAGTGACTGCTGTAATACTCATCATTTCCTCAAGAAAGAGGTCTACTGCAAAATTTTAATTAAAACATTTCAGAACTAAAGTAGCTTCTGAAAACACCTACCCCACGGCTCAATATATTACAATTAGTCTGTAGCACTGAGATCTAAATACACCCACGATGCAATTCAGTACAATACCATCAGTCTGTAAAGGACACACTCCCACATCACAATTTCCAAAATAGCTTCTGTTTAAAGAGGAGAAGACACTATATGTCATATCCAAGCCTTCACTAATTTTATGCAAGGCATGGTTTCAACTCTGAGGTTTGTTGTGATAATTTAACACTGTTCTTCCTTGTTATTATCATATTGTTATACTCTTCATTTTTTAAGTTACTGCTCTTCATTAACTTTCCTCTAAAAATACTTGCTTTAGGAAAAGAAGTTTGGTCTAATTTGCACACACCTCGCAGAGCTTTGTGCAGGCATAACCCCTTGGAACAAAAAAATATATATTAGGAAAAGTATAGCAGATTATTTTCTCAGCAAGTGGATTTTATTACATTAAAAAAAGAAAGCAGTAGATTTGAATTTCATTTTAATAAACCTTTGGCTCTTTGCCCTTATGAAGAGCTCAAATAAGCTTAGTCTCTACCTTTTTTCTCTAATTCTTTGATCCGAGGGTTTTTCTTACACGGTGCATAATAAAAGTACTTTAAAATCACTAATATAATTAAAAGTGTTAGGGCTAGATATAGCTGACAACCCATTTACAACCTCTCATACTCATGTCAGTGGAAAAATAGGATTTTTAAAAAACTTGTTAGATCCATTTCTTTCACTCATAAAAACCAGATTGCATTCCATGTTATCTGTAGCAGGCACAGAGATTCCCACTTGCTTTCTGAATTCTGCAATACCATCTTAAATATTAAAAGACAGAACTATAGTAACTAAAGCAAAAATTCTGTTATTGTTTTTAAAATAAAATTAAGGCAGTCATATAACTCTTTTCCTAGAGTACCAGTTTGGAGGTGAAGGAGCGCTGTTCCTTGGAAGATTGATATTTTCACCTATTGTTCTTAAAAATATTTTGCCAAATAGTGTTTTGAGTTCCTGGATTTTTCAGATCCTCCAAATCAAAATCAGATTTAGATTCCTGCAAATAACAAAGGTCATTTAACCTTTAACATCTAAGCAGTGATAGGGAAAAAAAACCAAAATCCAGAATATATTTTCCCTAAACCCAGTGCTCCAGCTGTCCTAAAACATCTGCAGGCCAGGTGATAGCTTCAGGATTAACCTGGAAAAACGTAGATGAGTATTCAACACTACTTTCCTTAACAACATTCTGCAGGGCAGCTCAGTCATTGAATGTCTAGGGCTCAGCAAATCTGCAAGTAAAAATTACTACTAACAGAAAACAATTCTCCATGCAAAGCACTTCAGCTCACACAAATCAAGTGACACAAAGAGGGTTTCATCTGCTTAGCCAAGATCAGGCTGATAACCATGACAGGTTGATATTGGTTTTCAATGCATTCTTCTCTGATAAAATTGAACTGCTAGAAACAGTTTGCCTTATACTGGATTACATCCAGTATAGTTGCTAAGGTCATTATTTCTTTCCACCAGTTTCCTTTATAGCCACCAGAAAGTCACCTTTTATGAACAAATAAAGTTTAATCTCTTTCTTTCTTTCTAGAGAAAGGGCTTCAGGCCTGAATGAAAGACCTGGTTTGGGTCTGTGCCATTAGACTTGGCTTGACAATTATGACCATACACAGACTGAAAAAAAAAAAAACAAAAAAAACCACAAAACACACATACACACACACACACACACACACACACACACAGAAAAAAAAAAAAAAAAAAAAAAAAAAACTACCCCCTCAAAAACACCCCACATACAGTCCATATTAGGTAAGTGTCCTTTGGATCTGAATATTCAGGAATTTCATCTCCCACAGATACATCACACTGTTTCAGGTTTGAGACTTGTTTGTGATAAACAGACAGTTAAAGCACCAGCCAAATACTTTAATCAGATTATTTGAATTCAGAAGCAGTTTGAATGGAATGAATTTTGATAGAAATAAAAATACCCCTATTCATACCCATGAAGAGCACAGAAGGTGATCTATAGAAGAATACCCTTTCAGAAATAAAAAAGATGAAAAAGTTCAGCTTTTTAGCTCAGCTTTAAAGCCAGTTTTAAAGCATACAGAATATGCAAGTTCATGACCCATATCCCAGCATATGCAACTCCCAATTCTTTAGACAGTGTAACAGTAATATATCTTCAAGAGTATACAGGCTAGAAAGCTTTTCCAAAAAGGGGATAAAGCCAACAGGGGATAAAGCCACAGGCTCACATGTTGCATGGCTGAGCCCTCCATGTATCTAAAAAGAATGAATCACACTGAATTAAATCATAAGTAATCTTATCTGCAGAAACAAAACATTCTCATATGCCTTTCATTCTTAAAAATGTGAAATAAACTCAGAATTGACAGCTAATAAAGCATCACATAAATGCTGCAAATATCTAAAAGACTAGAAGGCTGGTGGATATAATACAGGCAACTATAGTTGTCCCTCACACTGTCTTTCTGTAAATACAGTACAATATCTTTCAATATCTTAGACTTAAATAACTTGATTTATTTTTGATTACAATAAACAAAATGAGGTGATGGACAATCACTGGTTTGTACATATGCCACATTACTTTTTCCATAGTATGATATCCATCAGGCACTTCTTAGTACATTGCCTTTAGCAAATTAAGGGTTTCTTACTGAATTATGCTGCAGCTGCTCTTCTGCTCAGCTCAAAACACCACAGAAGCATAAATGAGACACTGAACTCACTAACAGGCATCATTCCAGCAGAAAGCACCTCCTAAAGTATAAAATCAAGTTGTTACTAACTTATTATTACTTGATTATACTTTTTAAACATTTGCAGCTCATTCAGAATATATTTTGAAGAAAAGTGGTAAGATAGATATAGTATACAAGTGTGCAAAGCACAAGCCTTTATGAAACATTTTATTTCCTTGCTATAAACCACTTCAGAAAATATTGTATTTACAATGTAAATGCACAACATTTCAAAAAGCTTTAAAAATATAGGCATCTAACAGATAACAACTCAGTTTCAGGTTTTATTTAGGTGTCAATTGAAAGAAAGAAGGAAAAAGAGAATCTTAGCTTGTCTGCGGCACACCATGAATACACTGAATTAATTTGCTCAACTTATGCTTGACATATATGCTGAAAAATTGAGACATCCTCCCATAAATTTTATCCTATAAATAAATGGAGCTAGGTCCTCTTTAAAAAACAAAGCTCCATTAACTACATTGTAAGGAAAGTTTCAGAGAATTACATTTTGTCCATTATAATTTTGCCTATGATTAAGCCAATCTCACATATTTGCTCAACTTTGTTAAAAAACAGGTATGGAAATGCTTGTTGCAAGAGATAAAGAATTAATTCTGGTGCAAGCCTTTAGAGGTATTAAAAGTTAACTTTACTGTGATTATCTTCTTCTGATGGTAAACTGTGGCATGAAAGCAGGAATTGTGAATTTGAGTATTTTAGCGTAATTTATGAATGCAACATAGTCAGGATGTATTACCTTCCTTGAGCTATTCATGTTTGGCAGGAGGCATTAACATGAAAAGTTAGGAATTTGAAATATTGTGGTTTATCCAAAACAAAGTCCTAAGTACTTTAAGTAGATAGGGGACAATAAAGTCACAATTATTTCAGTATCAGATAATGGACAATGCATGTTTAGCGCCAGATGTATCCAGCACTGAGATACTCTGATCAGGGACCTAGCAATCTGATGGAAAAACATGGATAAAAAGAAGGTGAGCTCAATCTAGACACTGTCACCACTCCAACACTACTTCATGTTTGAAACCAGTAAAAACAACAGAATCTTTAGCTTAACATTCATACTGTGGAGGATATAATTTTCCTTTGATTCTTCTTGAAAAAAAATATACAGCTGCTGCTACAGGAATCAGTTCCACTATTGCCACCTCTCTTCTGCAGCCATCCCTGCCTTTCCCAGCTGTCTAACGCACCTTGTGAGACCTTATCTCCAACAAGATCCCCAGATGATGGCATGAAATGTGACAGACATGTTGCACTCAGGATAATCAGTGGGTCCTACAAGAACTCAATACAGCTCCCAAAGTTACATTACATGATGATTCAATAAGGAAAAAAGGGTTTAAAAATAACTCTCTTTTTTAACTTGTTTCTTGTCAAAACATTCAGGTCCAGTTCATTTCAGTTATATTGGAAGGTTTGGAAAAGTTTCTTTCTGTTAAAAGCATATTTGAATCTTTCTGCTGTAAACAATGCCACAGTACTTTCTGAGTATCTGACAAAATCTTAAGGTGCAGCCTATCTGTTGTCACAGACTGTGATTGATCCCTTTCTTCTTTCCAAATAAGATAGTGATGTGATATTTGATAGAAATACACCATCAGTGAGTGCATTTCAGGACTTTTTCTGAAATGCTAGCTAGAATAAGAAACTTTTTTTGCTTTTCTGAAAATGTGCATTAAACATCTTGTGATACGATAAACTCTTACTTACTGAAAAAACAATGAAAAGCAACAAATATTCAGAGTAATTCTCCATGCTCGTCCTTTTGTATGTGTTTGTGTGCAAAACATCTATCAGTTTAATATAAAAAGGAGTGGACTCTGTTTTTTCATAGTCAAAATACTTATGCAACTAAAAATTTAGCAACATGAAAACAGAAAACAATCTAAGATTGTATGCTGCAAGCTTCCAAGGCTGTGATAGCTGTAGTGCTGTCAGCCTGGATTAACAGTGATCTGTGGACAAAATCAGTGGCCAGAACAGCCAAAGAGGCAATGACAATTTCTGTGGAAATCTTCAGCAATGCTCATTGTTGACCAGACACAGTTCCTGCTAAAGTCGATGGAAGTTTTACCAAAAATATTAGCAAAAGTGTATTTGGACAACTATGGAATACTCTGGGAAATGCTGGCCAAAAATGACACCATGTTGTGAAAGTCAGCAGTATGGGCAGTGTAAGCTGAGAAAGCTGAAGGTCCCATAACAAAAAAATGTGCCAAAGAATTGTTCTAATCAAATATGTTATAATCTTGACCTAAAAATAATTAAAAATTGATGTTTAGAGTACAATACAGCCATATTTAAACCTCCTGTTTTCATAAAAAGACGAAAGCTGTATGAAAAGGTCACACTCTAATTCCATGACCATATATTTACTCTTTATTCCCACAGTGAAAATGTCTAATTGAAAAGAGCAAACTAATACTTACTTATTATAAAAGTATTTTAGTCAATACTAATTTCTTAATATTGATTACTATTTAGACATTCTAAATGTACTCTACAGCAGCCATACAATTCTTATCAGTACTTGTAAAGCATTTAAGCTATCAACTAAAAGAAGAATGTTAAAATACATTTTGTGTAGCTATCTAAAAAATAGAATTTAATTAGCAAGCAATTTAAACACTCAACAGTTACATATGCTGTTTAAACAATGCACATTACTGTTACAAAATACATTTAAGCCTAGACTTGATTAGACATTATGAATTCTGATTTCTCTTTCAGGGACATATTACCGGAGGAAGAAATTGCCAGCATTGGTTTCATTGGATTTTGGAGCTTTTCTTTATTTTGGGGGGGTTTGTGGTTTTGTTGTTGATTATTTGTTTGTTTTACCCATCAGCCCTCAAAGGAGGATTTTTCTATTTAAATTTTATATAAATATAAGTTTTTCTATTTAATGCCAAACTTTCAAAAATTTACAAAGATTCATTCAATTAAGAAGGTTCTTTAGTGTCTCAATTTAAATTACTAGCATCATGCCATATGAAACTCACCTGCAATTCATTATGCCCTGTGGTGGGTGTTTAGAAATCTAAGATCATAAATGCAGCTTAGTGAATCAAGGTAAACATTCAAGCAAGTATGAATCCTTGCATTTATGTCTGAGTTTGTGTCTCTCTTGTGTAAATATTGAGCTGTATATTGTGCATGAAACCTCGTAAACCAATCTAATATAGCCATATGAATAGTTTTTAAATTATTACTTTTTAATATTGACCTCTAAGAGTAGGTCTTGAAACAGTAGCTTGAAATATTACCAGACTGGAAGTCTACATAGCCATGTATCTGTCCTCTTCCTTTTAACTATTCAGCCTATTTTAACTACTGAGCCTATCTTATCTATTCAAGTTGGATCTTCTCTGTATGCAGAAAAATCACATATATACATATGTTTTTCTTTAAAAACAGGGACCTCTGCTCCTACAAAATTACAGAATTACAAATAAGCTCAAGGTTAAAGTTTTGGGGAGAATATGCTGTGCATAGGGGAAGGAAGAGAGAAGGGAAGATCTGATGGAAAAGCTGCATGCATTCTTTCAATTTACTTTATGTCAGACCTTTAGCTGATGGTTTCTCTAATTCTTCCTGAATTAGAGGACTAAAAATGTGCCTTTTGTGAGTAGAACAGTCTTCACCAGACAGAGCATCAGACAGAGTATGAGGAAAATAGTTTTTACATGAGGAATGGGTAAGAGAGTTAAACAAAAGAAAAAAACAATTCAAGCCTGTCATCAATCCTACTATCTCTCAAGGAGTAAAATTTGGGGCCTGCTTGTGTACCACTTGCCAGGAGAAAACTCTACAACTCAACCTTATTTACCATTCACTGCCTCTCTAGCAAAGGAAATCAAGAATTTTCACTAGGCACCACAGGGAGCTGAAGAATGTAATAAAAACTTTGACATTAACTGCAAAGATTAAATGAATGTTTCTGCAACAGCAAGAGTTCAAACAAAACACTTCTCTAGTTTTCACCAGCTACACACAAATATGTGTTATGCTACAAAATCCTCCACACAGTCACAGGCAGTCAGGGAAAATTCCACATAAACGTAGCAGGTGTTTCTATTACTAGTGAATGAGCAGAATCATTGAGTTTTGTGAGATGCCCAAAACTTATCATGAATTCATGAAAGGACTCCAAAATTTCCAAAAAGAAATGATCATGCTGTTACAGAAGTAAATAGTAAGACTCTGGTTGCAGAGGCAACCATTCTTGACTATATGTATGATATACGTATCATTCATATATGAGATAGATAGATAGATAGATAGATAGATAGATAGATAGATAGATAGATAGATCATGGAGAGTAGGACTAGAAGATCATTGTAAGTCCCTTCCAGCTAAATTAAACTGTTCTCTTCTGAATTGGAAGGGACCTTAAAGATCATCCAGTTCCAACTCTCTTGCCATGGACAGGGACACCTTTTACTACACCAGGCAGCTCAGACCAGGCCCTGACAATTCCAGGGATGGGGCATGCACAACTTCTCTGC
Source organism: Zosterops lateralis (assembly GCF_965231275.1). Taxonomy (NCBI): domain Eukaryota; kingdom Metazoa; phylum Chordata; class Aves; order Passeriformes; family Zosteropidae; genus Zosterops; species Zosterops lateralis. Next base: position 60,868,491 of record NC_139800.1, on the reverse strand, counting down.
ACAACTTGTTCCAGTGCCTCAGCACCCAGAATAAAGAATTTCTTCCTAATGTCCAATCTAAACCTGTTCTTTTTCAGTTTTAAGCCATTATCCTTTCTCTGTCACTCCATAAAAATTCCCTTTCCAAAATTCCCTCTCCAGCTCTCTTGAGTCCTTTTAGGTATTGGAAGGGGCTCTAAGATCCCTGGACCTTCCCCTTCTCTGAGCTGAACAGCCCCAGTTCTCTCAGCTTGTCTACATAGCAGTTGTGCTTGAGCCCTGGGATCATCTTTGTGGCTCTCTGGAGTTGCGCCAACAGGTCTATGTCCTTCCTATGCTGGAGGCCCCAGAGCTCCAAGATCTCCAGGTGGGGGTCTCAGCAGAGCAGAGTAGTGAGGCAGAATTACCCCCCTCAACCATGCTGTTTCTGATGCAGCCTGGGACACAAAGGGCTTTCTGAGCACACACTGCTAGCTCATGTTGACCTTCTCATTCACTAAATCACCTAAATCATTCTTCTCAGATCTGCTCTCAATCCGTTCTCTGCCCAGCCTGATCTCATGCTTGGTGATTGTCCCAGCATAGGTACAGGCCCTTGCATTTGGTCTTATTGGACTCCATGAGGTTTTCTGAGTATCTGACAAAATCTTAAGGTGCAGCCTATCTGTTGCCACAGACTGTGATTGATCCCTTTCTTCTTTCCAAATAAGATAGTGATGTGATATTTGATAGAAATACACCATCAGTAAGTGCATTTCAGGACTTTTTCTGAAATGCTAGCTAGAACAAGCAACTTTTTTTGCTTTTCTGAAAATGTGCATTAAACATCTTGTGATACGATAAACTCTTACTTACTAAAAAAGTCTCAAGCCTGTCTGGGTCCTTACTTATTCAAGCCTTACTTATTCAAGTCTCAAGCCTGTCTAGGTCCCTCTAGATGCCACCTCCTCCCTACCAGAAGTGACTGCACTATAGCCTGGTTTTGTCAGTAAAGTTGTTGAGTATGCACCCATTATCCAGGTCACCAACATAGATGTTAAACACGACTGGTCCCAATAGAAACCCCTGAGGACAAACACCACTTGGACATTCAAATCTTTGACCACAATGCTTTGAGTGTGACCATCCAGATAATTCCTCATCCACTGAGTGATCCACCTCTCAAATCCATACTTCTCCATCTTAGAAACAGTGTTGTGCAGAACAGTGTCAAATGTTTTGCACAAGTCCAGGTAGATGACATCAGTCACGCTTCCCTCATCCATCTCTGCTGAGGCACTGTCACAGAATTTGTCAGCAGATTTGTCAGTCATTATTTGCCCTTAGTGAAGCCATATCTGCTGTCATCAGTCATCTCCTTATTTCTATATGCTTTAGCATACCTTCCAGAAGAGTTCCCTCAAATTCTGTCGCTGTTGACAAGAGTGCAGAGATTTGTCCCTATCCCTACAATTTCCCTACTGAAGATGTTGAAGACACAATGAGATCTCTGCTCAGTCTTCTCTTCTCCAGGTTGAACAGACCAAGTGACCTCAGCCACTCTTCACAGAGCTTCACTTCAAGGCAATTCATGATCCTCATGTCCCTCCTTTGGGCAGTCTCTAATAGCTTAATTTCTTTGATATATTGCAGTTCCCGGAACTGGACACAATGTTGAAGGTGAGGCTGCCCCAGTTCAGAGCAGAGTGGGACAATCCCCTCCCTTGCCCAGCTGGCCATGATTGGTCTGATGCCTCCCAGGACACACTTGGCCCTCCTGGCTGCCAGGGCACTGCTGGCTCGTGTTCAACTTGCCATTGCCCAGGACCCCCAGGTCCCTTTCCATGGCACTGCTTTCCAGCATCTCATTCCCCAGTCTGTCCATACATCCAGAGTTGTCATTGTCCCAGTTTAGCACCATTGGCAAACTTAGTATTTCTTTAAGTCCTCTGCTCAAATTGATAATAAAGATGCTGAAGAGCACTGGGGTAAGGATGAAGTGCCCCAGTAGTGACAAGTTGCCAGTGTGATGCCACCCCATTCACTATAATCCTTTGCAACATGTGAGCCACTTGCTCACCCATCACTTAACATGCTGTCTTTGTTTGGGAAGACAGGTATCTGCCAGGGAAAGCTGGAGTTTCCCTTGGAACGGAGAATGTAAACAACCCCCTTCCAAATTATTATAGTTTTTCAATTAAATGCTTTTCAGGCAAAGATTTGGGAATAGGAATAACAGTTCTTTACTAGGAATATTAAGAATACAAATGTAGTAGTACAAATAAAACAAGCAGACAAACAAACAAAAATCCTAGAAACCCTGACAGAGTCAGAAACACAACCTGACTCCCTGTTGGTCATGGTGTTGGAAGCAGTCCAAAGTAAGCACTCCCTCCTGGAGGGCAGATGTGGTTGTGTTGGAGTAGAGATGGTCCTGTTGAAAGGGTCCAGTAATGGTGAGACAGGTCTGGTCTTCCTTCAGGAATCCAGTGGAAAACCAGCGTTTGATGTCCCTACGTCTCAGTTTTTATCTGGGTAGGAACGGTTGGCTCCCCACACTGGGTAGAGCATCTCACAATGGGATGATGTAATGTTATCAGTTACTTAGTGAGCTTTAACGGCCCATTACCAGAAGATATCCCCCTGGAGGGAGGATGGCTCATGGAAGAGATAAGGAACATTGTTCCACTCTCTTTTAACAGCTGGCCCATTGTCAGAAGGCAGCCGCCCTCTCCCCCCTGTAGTTACAAGAGATAAAGAAAAACATCTCCCCAGCTGGTTTCAACAGATGACATAGAATACACTTCTTTTGGTTATATAACCCAAGACACATGCTTATTGAGTTGGTATTTTGTCCAAGGAGGAGACTGTGAGAGCAGTATCAACCCTGAGATTAGCACAGTTGGTTAGAGTATGGTACTATGAATGCCAGGGTTGTCGGTTTGATCCACAGGCCATTCACTGTAGGACTCAATGATCTTTGTGAATCGCTTCCAACTCAGAAGATTCTGTGGTGGCAAAGTCTGTGATAGATAATTTTCTGCTCTTGTTTCAGCAAGTCAAATTCCTGTACATAGGGTACAAGAATGTCATCATGTAAGTACTGGGTTTCCAAAGACTACAGTTATAAAAAACAAGCCTTTTTATGGAAGACATATCCCTAAAAATACACTTCATAGAAAAAATATATATCTTGTGAGAAGAAATTTAATGCACGGATCGCAAACGTGAAGTTTAGTTGATCCCTAATAATAATACCAACCCAAATAATTCTTAATTCTTATTCTTGTGTATCAAGGTGGAAAGTCATATTACCAGATTCATATCAATTGTCTAAATATATCTTTATAGTTTGGCTTGCTACCTCATTCAGCTTCTCACATACATTTATAAATATGTCCATTTGATTACATTATATGTAGAACATAAGGAAGATCCACAAATATTCAAACAGTTTTATATAAAATACCACACAGAGTTGGAAAGGAAATTGTATTCTTTTCTCAGGATGCCATGTTTTATTTCCAATTATTGTTCTTATGAATTTATGTGTCTCAATATAGTGTCATTTTCATGGAATTTGGGGATTTTTGGAGAGTAGTCATCAGTGATTTCTTCAGAGGAGAACTACTGTGACCCAAAAATTCAGGCTGTAAATTATAATTTCATTTTTAATATATATTCAATGTTTTATTTGCAAGCAATGCTTCTACTTATCTATTAATCAGCTTCTTTGAATGTGATCATTTTCAAAATATTGACCTAACACTGATTGTCTAAGTATGAATAAATCTTAGCAAGATCCTGGAAATCTGACAAATATATCAATAATTTTATATCTGGCATCCCATACCAACTACATGTTGATGGAATGAAAGCATTTTCCATTTCTTTACTTTACTTCATTAGTCATCATGTGGTGATACATGCATTATCAAATGCATGCAGTCTGCAGCTCCCATGACAGCTAGAAATCCAACATTCTCATAAAATTCATTAATTACTTGCTGCAGTGATGATTATCTTGTGCAAAAGTTAATAAGATTATTATCTCTGCTGAAAAGTGTATTTATAAATCACTGTCAGTGAGAACATTAACTTGCACTCTGTCAGCAGAACCTGTTGAAACAACAGTTAATGTAAGGGTAATCTTCAATAGTTATAAGCACTTTGCCAACCCTAAAATCAAGGCCCAGAAGGCCTTATTTTTCCAGTTCAGTGTCCACAAACATTTTTCAATTAGCCATCAAAAAATGCTGCTTACTGAAAGTCATCTGATAAATTGAGTTAGATGGACTTGATATTTCCTTATAAACTTATACAAACAGTGTTTATAGTTTAGTGACCTCGGGTCTTAAATTACTGCAAAGTTACATGTTGCTTTTCAAGTTGCAAGTCAAAAGGATTATAATGGATTATTATTTTCAAACTGTAAACTGTAAAATTTCCAACCCGTTCCATTTTTGCACATATTGTGTGAGTCAGATGATTGTAAGCATAGTGTTCACTGAAATCAATCAGTATCTTTGCATGCCTTCCCGCAAGTTGAATCATAGAATATTAAAGGGTTGGAATGTGTAGTGGTGTGGAATTGGGGTTTTTAATTTTTGTGTAATTTTGTTATTAAGGTTTTGTAAGGTTTCATTCCTACCCACCCCCCCCCCCACACACACACACACCCACTTCTCTTGATTAGAGTCGTTAAGTCACATAATAGCCCTGGCCATCCCCATTGTATGTCTCTGATAGCCCTGGCTTCAGTCGTCAAGAATCTATTGTATCTTATCTTGATGGCTCTAGCAGGCCAGATGGCCAGACAGGCCTCAGGTAACATCCCACCCCCTTCAAACCCTAAATGGTAATATCACATCCCCTCTTTTTGAGTCACTCCTCTTAATTTGTATTCAGTTCCACCCCTGTTCATAAGAGCAAGACAGACCCAAAATCTCTCTCTGGTTCCTCACTCTTGGACACACACTCAAGCCTGGAATACCTGGGCATCTGTCCTGAATAAACACCTTCTTTACCACCGATTGTGAGTCACTCCTTCTCCATAATAAAGCACGCTTCTGCTCGAATCCGGACCTGCCTAAAACTTCACCTTATCAAGACAGAGCTCAACTAGCCAGAGGGCTCTCTGGGAACAGTGATAGGAATGGATGTTAAAGATCATCTAGTTCCAACCTTCAGGGTCTGAAGGTTTACCTTTCTCCTCAAGGCTGCTCTCAGTCACTTCTCTGCCCAGCCTGTAGCTGTGCTTGGGATTGCCGCAGCCCAGCTGCAGGACCTTGCATTCTGCTTTGTTGAACTTCATGAGGTGTTTGTGTGCACTCACATCTCAAGCATGTCAGGGTCCCTGTGGATGGCATCACTTCCCTCCAGCATGTCAACTACAATACACAGCTTGGGGTGACCAGCAAACTTGCTGGGGCTGCACTCAATATCACCATCCCTGTCACCAACAAAGTCGATGAACAATACCAGCCCTGGTACCAACCCCCTATACTGCTTATCACTGGTCTCCACATGAACAATGAGACATTGATCACAGTTCTTTTCATGCAACATGAAATCATGTGCAGACAAAGAAGAAGAAGAAGAAGAAGAAGAAGAAGAAGAAGAAGAAGAAGAAGAAGAAGAAGAAGAAGAAGAAGAAGAAGAAGAAGAAGAAGAAGAAGAAGAAGAATGGTTGCAGTATTAACTGAATCTCCTCAGTTACGTTCATTATTCATATTTATTCTTTTTTATTACTTGTTCTGTAGATTCATCTTATATTAATATGTGTCAAGTTTTGCAAGCTTTGGTGTTGAGCTTCAACAGGTTATGGAATTGCTTCTACTTGTCCCTGCATAAACAAGCCTTTTCCCAATGGGTTGTGTGCAAGGGTGAGCTAAAAATGCAATAACTATAACTATTCGTGCATGTGACTGATACTTGCTCTTCTGAGTCTTTTGCCAGCAAGTCTCACAGCATCTGCTGAGAAAGTATAAAGAGGAGTAGAGCATGTTTTAACACTTCCATATTTGTTTGGAATATGGGGGGGCAGGTTTTTATAGGAGCGTTAGGGGGGGGGTTGTTATTTTGTGGGGTTGTTAGTGAATTTTTTTCTTCTTCTTCTTTGCATTAATCACCGAACTCTAGTTACAAAGCAAGCAAGCTGAAAAAAGGCCAGATTTTAAGAATTGTCCTAGTGTGATGAACCCCCATGACAGTCTGCTAATATCCATCTGCTAGAGTCACAGTCTCTGACACATTGAAACAATGTGTTTCAGCTCATAACTCATGAATAAGATGTATGAAAGTGCTGTCAACTGGCAGTGGGTGGGGATGGAATGAATGCTTTCCTGGACTCCTAGGAAATTCAGCTCATGCTGAAATTCTGCAGTATCAAATGATGTGACAATTTATTTTTTTCTTGTTGTTTAACCCATGTGGTTTCTTCTATCTCAACTCTGACAGCAATTGCTTAACATTGAAACTAATAAAATAAAGCTAATAAAGTACTGCAGAAATCTCACATTTTAAGCTTCAAAAAAATAAACTACAATGAAAAGACTGCCAAATGAAATCCTTTCTTCCTTTTCTTTCTCTCCTCTCTTGGCTGAACAACTGGACACACACCAAAATATTCTATCTAAAGTCACTGCCTAAAAGTAACCTGTCAAACATGACATGAGGTGTTTATATATAGTCACTTTAAAATGCAGATCCAAAATTCAAATATTATGAATATAATTAGGATGCCTTAACTCAACTGTTGGAAAATTTTAAATAAAAACTGTTTCAACAAAACAAGTGCTGGAAAGGAATCTTAAAAATGTAAGATTGATGAGGAGAAAGAAAATAAGTGGTTTTTAGAACTCTTTTGGCTCAAACACCAACTTTGCACCTCAGAGATACTAAAAATACTCAGTGTGGAAATTTCATGTATTTGTGTTTGCTTTGGGTTGTTTTCTGTCTGCTGAAAGAAATGGAATTCTGTCAAAGAAAACAGGATGTTGCTAAAGAGTTAAGGGCATTTTTCCCATTGGCTTGGGACTCCTTCTAGGGGTGGGAGAGAGATAAGAAACTTGGACACTGTAAAACACAGCCTTATGAAGTGTTGCACCTGCCCCAGGCCTTTCCAATATGGGAGGCTGGGAACTGTCTGAGTGCTCTTTGCCCCTGCTAATAGGGAATAAGCTTAGCAGTGTATGCGTCCTCCTTTAGCCAGCATGGAATGAATCTATTCCTCATACTTCAGCTGTGTCTTTCAGCCAATTTTGCTGCCTGCATACATTTCTATTCACACAATAATGTATTTGAATCACTAGAGTATGGTGGAATTGCTTCTTTTTCTCCTTAAAATGAAATAATATATGCTTACAAATATAGGTATAATCAATTATACTTAACATTTTTTACCATTAACACCTATTTAATTCCTACCTAATATTAAAAGTAAAAGACAAAAATAAGTTTTCCTCATGATTTCCACAACAATTTACTAAAGTATCCTCTCCAACAATTTTGAAAGAGAATGTTTTTACATGAAAATTAAGGAATAGGTTACCTAATTCCTTTTTTCTTGCATCTGATAATAGTGGTTGCATCTGATAATAATGGGTGGTTTACAGGGCTTTTCATAAGATAACTCATTTTTATTAACACAATGTCAGATCAAAATCTATCTGTGTATTTAGTGACAATTTCACGTTAAAGAAAGAAATACTCAGTATGATAAGTGGCAATAACCACTATCAATAATAAGGGAAAAGACTGAATTTTAAACCCTACATTCAATATCCTTGTGGCACTTAATTCAGTCATCAGTATTCAAATCCATTGACATCTGTGGGAGCTCAGAGTGCTCAGCAAATTGCATAAGTACCCAATAAATTGCTAGATTGAGCCTTAATCCTGCAGACAATGTTATGGGTGAGGGGAAAATCTAATTACAGTTAGATTTTTTTTTTTCATGTTTATTTACCATATGAGTTCAAAGCAAGATCGCTCTATTGACTTCAAACTACAATACAATTAAATTCAAGAAGTAACTACAAGTTGCTTTGTATGCCTGATCTTCATAAAAGCCTTTTATGAATTATGAGTCAAGAAGATAATGAACAGTTACACATCTCTGGGGATTTAAAAAAAAAATTGCTAAATATACTTGCATAATTGTGATTAGTGAGATCGTTGTCATGGCCACTAGTTGAATGCAGGAATAGAGTTGGCTGCTGATTCTGAATTTCCACGATTCAGAGGTGTGACCATGTGTCCATGCTTGATTGTAGTCTGTCACACAGATTCAAACCAGGAGCTTTGTGGTGCTTAAGCAGCAAGTTTTCCATTCAGTTTCAGAGGCCAGGTCCCACTAAACTGAGTCAGGAGTTGTGCAAAACTCATCTCAGCTAGACATTGTCTTTTGCAACAGTAAAAATAAGAGGATTTTAGTGCTGAGTAAAACACAGAGATAATGATACTCCCAGTTGTGTGTGAATGAAGCCTGCTCTTAAGACTTTTAGCCACTTTACTGAAAGAAAGCTTCCAGTGGAATGTGGAGCAACTTGTCATGGTGCAGCCCGTTTTTCAGAGAATAGTTTGCCTAACAGAATGAATGAACTTGACACAAACACAGAGATTAAAGTATTACTGGAAAGAGAAAAACTTACATATGTTTTTGTTTGTTTGTTTGTTTGGTATGCACACTGTAACAAATAAACTGAGAGCCTGATTCAGTTACATTCCTAACCATATGAATACTCCTGTATTATCAAAACTTGAAAAAAAACCCCACAGAGATAAATATGAAAATAGATCTTCTTTTACTCTACTTGCTTAGTAGCAGTGCAAAATTCTCTTACTGAAACTACTACCAGAAGCTTCATTTCAAAACTTGAAAAATAGCACCTTCTGAGGAAAAAAGCAATCCAAATGGATAAAGGCATTTAAAAATAGATCTTATTTTTTAAATTCTTGCTAGCAAATGTCAAAATCTTTACATGAGGTTGAGAGTTGTTTGTTGGTTGGGTTTTTTTTTTTTATTTTATTTTCTATACAAGGCAACATTTTTTTTCTTCTATAGTATTCCCAATTTCAATGGCATAAACTAACATAATAGTTTTGTAATCTATGAGCAAAAATCTCCTTAGAATATGAACCAGTTTTTCTTTTCAGCCTTTAAAGACTTACATTCATAGATTCATAGTATGATTTGGGTTGGAAGGGACCTTAGAGGTCATTTAGTTAGTTCCAATCTCTCCTGCCATGGGCAGGGACACTTTCCACTTGACCAGATTGCTCAAAGCCCCATCCAAACTGGCCCTGAACACTTCCAGGGATGGAGCACCCACACCTTTTCTCAGCAATCTCTGCCAGTTGACTGAGAACACAGAGACTTAAAAACATTCATGTAGACTTGAGAAATGAAATTTAAATGCAAATTAAAAAAAACCTAGCCAAATTCTACCATTATTTAGGATAACTCTGAGAAGAAAATCTTCCCTTTTAGTTCACAGTTTAGAAAACATCACGTCTCTTCTAAACAAGTACCATAGGATTAAACACAGCCAACTAGTTGTTTGGTTTTTTTTTTTTTAATGGAAGAAAAAAGGTTCACTATATGCACACTGACTAGGTTCAAGTGTGTCATATGTGATGATAAAAATGTGACTCCAGAAGACCTGGCTAAGGTATCAGTGCTCAGTGATATCCTTCCCACATGTGGCTATGAAAAAGCACCTGAAAAAAATGGAAACTCAAGATATTCCCAGGTCACTGGAAGCAGCGTACATTTTTTGTAAACAGGTTCTTTCTACATCATTTTTGAGAGTTTCAGGATTCAAAATATGAATTAAACATGAAAATACGTACTCTCAACCAGCAGGGATGGCCACCAGAGATTTTGCAACCTGTTTCTCAATCCATTTCTCCTGCTTCTAAAAAGCATGAGAGTTATTGCAATGAAAGAGGCAGCAACATCGCAGCACAAATCCCGTTAGAGACTTTAATCTGAGGAGAAGAGATTCAAGGTCTGTAGCCAGTGGTAGGAGATAATCTGGTGGGGTTGCAATAAAAAATTGCCTGAGCTGTAGATAAAATACTAACTCCTGCTGAGGAACATCATACAAATGCTGAAGATGCTGAAAAGATGCCAGAGCTCCCTGGTGATGGAGGAGGCTGGAGACAGGAGGTACACACCCCTGTCCTGCCAAGCAGCAAAGGAAAACAAATTGCAGGATTCGATCAAACAGACACAGTAAGTGCCAATGGGGACCTTCCCTCTACAGAACTGTCAGAAAGCATGGCCATTTGTGGAGAGCCTTCACTACAGTGATCCCTCCTTTGTTTATCAAGAGTGAGGATGACTTAGATGGGGAAGAACTACAGGGAAGAGAAGTAACAAGACAGTAACTTGGTTTTTTCGCTTAAAGAGTGAACTTAGCCCACGAAAAAAAGTCTGTAGCCAAAGCTCACAGACTACATCACCATCAGCTTTGTTCAGAAACATTTACCATAACTGACAGAAAAATGAAAAGGCATATCACACATTTAGAGAGCAATGCTGAATGAAGAAGCCATTTAAAATTGTCTAATACAGGTAAAAGATAATTATGAATAATAAATTTGAAAATAAGCAAATACATAGGTAATAAGAAAATGATCAGAAAATGGAAGCAAGTGACAAATTGTGTTAGCTACAGTTTGCTAGCTTTTTAGATGTTCTGCCCTTTCAACCTTGTGCTAGTCAATTTGCTAGAAAAACAAAAATGGAAGAAAAACACAGAAGATGTACTAACCTCTAGAATCTCAGCAATTCATAGCATTAAGATTTTGTGCTCCAGCTGAATCAAAATAACTGTGAGTTTATTAAAAAAAAGCACTGTTGAAATAAAGTAAGGCTCAGATTTTGGGGCAGGGGAAGTTGGCAGTAAACAGTTATGCTGTTGAATATGGGGAGATGTTAATTACATTTATCTTCACAGAAAAAAAAAAAAAAAAGTGTGCTGATATGTTTCATACATGGATGAAATAAGCTCTTAAAAAAATCCCAAAACTCAATCAAACCCAGAAATTACAATGCCTGCCAATACAGCCAACACACACCCTCTTTCAACATTATAGTGCTTAGGAAGGCCAAGCATTAAAATCAATATGTATCTTCATCTTTTTTATTATATGCCACAGTAGTAATCAACAGTACCTACAGCTCCAGCAACTGTTTCAGCCCTGTCAGAAATTGCATAAAGAAGCAAAAGATATGATACTGAAATATGCATGAACATGATATGGAAAAGCTTTTATATGAATTTTAAAATCACATTCATGTACAATACTGTAAAATCCATTTAGGCTCAAATACCTCATTGTTTCAAGCCATAGTGGGGTTGCTGTTGAAACATATTAACTCCACTTGAGCACAAACAGCCATTCCCTGGGCAGTTCATTAAAACCTGCCCTTTCTTAAGCTCAAAGGGACTTCTGACTGTTTAATTCCATGGGAAATATTTTTTTTTTAAAAAAAAAAGCAAGAAACCAAACCAAGCAGCCAAACAAACAAACAACAAAAACTGAAAAAAACCCAAAAACCACCTACAGAGAAAAATCATAGCATGTCACAACACTTAATAATAGCTACAAATACAGTAATTTTAAATAGTTTGCATTAGCTCGATGAGATAAATATTCTGAGGTACTCAAGACCCTCAGAAAGAAGTGTCACAATGATAAGTCACAGTACAAAATTGTTATTTGAGTGCTGAATACCAATTATTTTTGATTTACTGTAATTTACTGTTAAACCCAGGAGTTTACCCAAAGCAATCAGTGTGCATCTTAAATGATGCATTAAGGACTTGACATGTGAAATTTCCAGGAACAGCAAGAGAAAGGGAAACATCCTCAGACAATTTTCTAGTTAATTCCATCTACCATATGTGAAAAAATTATGGGTGGAGTATGAGGTAATAGGCACTGAGCATGACATGTTCCCAGATAATTCTGCATCCAGGAAATTGCAGTTCTGCAAATTACTACAACTATATAAATTATCTTTGAGTGAGTTTACACTTGCAAAGAGCTGAACTGCAAGTGGAATGAGAGCCCACTCAGTCATGCTCACTACATGGTTGTTGCATGTAGCCAAGAAGATAAATTTTGTCTTGCTAAATGGAGCTGGTTGGAAAACAGAGAATCTGATTTGGGGAACAATCTTATGCTTGGACTTCTTCATGTCATTGCATCCTGGCCTTTTAACACCTTTCTCACGCTTGTGGACCAACCTCTCTCTCTCCTCCAATCAACTTCCCAAGCAAGGAACTTCAGCATGGCTGTCTTGCCCAGTATTTTGGAGAGGAGATATTGCCTCAGAGTGAGACTCAATGCAGCCAGCTTCAGTCACCTGAACATAAAATTATGCAGCCAAAGTTGGCTGCTGTAGGCACCCAACACCATCAGTGATGCGAGAGAGGTACCTGCAAGAAGTGATGCACTGCAGCTCCTGATTATAAGCTAAAAGAAAATATGCTGTTTTCCATAAATTATTAAGGTGAGTCAAGAATTTTGGCTGATAATCACTTGATATGTAGTTGTTTCACTGATCTGAAGTTAATCTAAAGCACAATAGTCTAAAGCACATCAACCTAAAGCAGGGTATTATTTAACTAGAACACACATACCCATTATGTAACGGGCTGTATTTGCAAAATTTCTGCTTGAAGATATCAGTAGTTTAAGGCTACATCCACTCTGTACTCCCATGCTTGCAAGACAACAAGCCCTTGATCAGGCACAAGATTAAAGAGCATTAAGGAAATAAATAATGAGAAATTTTCAGAGCTCTGCTGTCCAAAGCCCACTAAATGAACATTATTTCGACTGTCACTTCCTATCCTTTCCTATTGAACCTTCAAGGAACATCTAGTTGATGCACTTACTCATGTCATTTGGTTTTAGGTGGTCCTATGAAGAGCAGGGAGTTGGACTCAATTCTTATGTGTCCTTCCAACTTATAATAAAATATTAGATTCTATAAATTTTACACCTGGTCCATTGTAGGATAGAGTAAAACCCTTTGCAAATGCAGATCAAAAGCTATAATGCTATTCATTCTCATCCTACAAGCTCTTGTTCTGGTTGTGGCCCCAAATTCTTTTTTAAGTCCAGTAAAATTCTCTCATGCACAATTCTGTATATTTTCTGCAACCAGTGAGCTAATCAGTATTTTTTCAGATACTGCTTGTCTGTATTGAAAAAGTAAATACTTGCAGAAGTTACCCAACACAGATTTTGTATTATGAAAAAAGCATCTTTCACCTGATCTATATTGTCAAAAATACAAACAACCAGCAAAGCTAACTATAATACCAGCAATACTTATATAGAAGAGCCTGAAAGTCTCACAAACCTTGTTTCCATACCTCACTTCTACATGGCTGTATCTTCTTTTATTTTACAATGCCACTTTTATGACAAGTTAAGTAAAAATAAATGTTCTCTGAGTAATTTTAAATACCCAGTGCTGCAAACTAGAGTTATTGTGATTGAAGAACTTCACTTTAACAAGTTCAAGAAGCTCATTCTACAATTTTAAAGTAATGCAAATTTTGAACTGCTAGCCACGAAGAAAAAAATTATTTAAAAAGATCTTGATGCGCGAGTGAACAAGATGAACCAAGCCATCAATCTCCTATTGCTGCAAACAAGACCACATATAGCAGGGGCTTTCAAACACTGGAGGAGGCTGGCCAGGACAGTGGTGGAGTCATCACCTCTGGAGAGATTTAGGAGACATGCAGATGTGGCACTTGGGAACATGGTTTAGTGGTGGGCTTGGCAGTGTTAGCTGGACTCAATAACCTTGTAAGTATTTTCCAACCTCAAGACTTTTAATGATTCTATGTATTACTGGAGTGGAAGGAGGGATGGATAGAAGATGCATCTGAAACATTGTGTCTTCTTTTGCACTTCCAACTACAAGACAGAGACCAATGTTTTAGAGAATTCTGGAGGACAGGGACCACTGAGAGAGGGTGCTGGAGTAGAGTGACCATGAGTAAAGGCTAAAGGAGGTGAAGTAGTTCACCTGAATGTCCTGGTTACAGGAGTGGAGTGCTAGTAGCACCATGTGGGTGTAACCAAGGTGTGTATCTCACCCCAGCCCACCTCCATGCCCTGTCATTTCTGGTGACCTGCCCAGGGCATACCTGACACTTCAGGCTACAAGCTGGTGTTAGATGAGATAAAGAAAAAGAGGCAATCCTTTGAGGCAGGGTAATGTTTCTTATTTCTTCACACCAATGACTCAGCTGTGATAATTCTCCTCTGGGGAAGCATGGACACATATATATCCAGCCTGAGGGGTCATCTCTGCTAATAGGCCCTAATAAACTCAATGGGACTAGCATGGCAGGCAGCTGCAATGACATAGACCATCAAAGATTCCCCAAAATATCCCACGACTCGCAGAATTATTACAACATCAATTGTGAAATTACCCACTTAGAGGAAGGTACTGAGTCCCACCTGAACCTGGGCATATCTTATCTTTGGTTTGGGGATTTCAGACACCACTACTTGACAGATCCAGAGGAGGACCAGAACTTCAACAGGACTGTGACCACTCCTTTTGCAAAACTGTGTCCATCACTCTGAGCAAGAGGGTGCTAGATTGTACTCAGACTTTGTGTTAGAACCAGTTTAGGTTCTAACCACTTTCCTCTCTATCATTGTGTTTACTGTAATCTCTCATGTAAATTGTAATTCTGACATGTAATCTCTCTTGAGGTAGTTGAGTGGGGTTCATGTCTCCCACCAGTTTACTTCTAAACCAGAACACCAAAGAAGCGAAGGTTTGAGGCGCACCTTCCTGCTATATTCCACAACCAAAAGTGGAGTGACAGAGAAGATGGATCCTTGTCAGAGGTCCACCAAAAAAAGGGCAAGGGTCAACAGTCACACCTTACAAAAGAAGTAATTCAAGTTGTACACAAGAAAAAAAAAAAAAAACTCTTCTCCTTGTGCATAGTTAAGCATTGCTACAGGTTGCCTAAGATGGCTGGAGTGTCCTTGTGCCTGGATAAAACACAATGTGAAAAAAACCTGGTACCTCAGATCTACTGTTGAAGTAGAAAAGGCAATTGGAATCAACAGCTGCCAGTGATGTCTTTCAAGCTGAACTTTTTAAATTATTATTTATTTATATTGTCTTTATGTTCCCAAGGGGGCGTGCTTCCCCTTTGCTGGGAGGTGTCTGGGAGCAGGTCAGCCCACAGAAGGGGAGTGTCCTACCACTGACAGGAGGGGTCTCTGTGAGGTGTTGATCTGGGTGTGCCTTGCAAGGCAGGGCTCGGTGGTATCTGCCCGGGAAGGGAGAAAACCCATGCCCTAGTAGCAAGGCTCTGAGCACGTGGATCTCTTTGTGCTCATAGGATACTTTTCCAGCACAGTGCTTTTTAAAATTTCGTGTGGCTATTTTTTGAACTCTGTTTCTTTTTAGGATTACTACTAAATGGAGGATATCAGGAACAGAAGGATAAATGGATAAAGGAGACAGAAAGGTCACTAGCATGGCCAGTGCTTGTTTATTTTCTACCCAGAGGGAAGGAGGGGGGCAGGTTGGAACCGCCCAGGTTGGTCCACTCCCTGCCTTTCAGGGTTGGTGTGAGGAACAGACTGTTTTCATGGTTGGGGAACTACAGAATTAAAGCACAGTTTTTTCATTTGCTTCAGCTTCGGGTGGAGCTGGCCCTCATTTTTAACTTGCTGGCTCCTTTTTTTCCTGCTGCATTTGGATACAAGCAGCTATTTAATTTTTCTTTGCAATTTCAGGTATGCTTTTAACTCATCCTGAGAGCCCTTTTACTTTCTGATGTTACAAAGTCTCTCTTTTTCTCTCTGGATTGCCCATTTGCACCCCAATTCTGTCTGAAAAGTCTCATGTAAGTTTTTCTGTTCTTGGCTTTTTTATAGACTCATTTTAACAAGTCTTTCAAGCTGTTTCTTCTCAAATTAAAGTCTTAAATTGCTAAATTATAATAGAAATAAAAATAAATTTCTCGTTGACTACAGCAAACTGGGTACTCCTTTCACTCACCAGAAATGACTTCCCATGGTAACCCAGGTCACTTGGTTTAGTTCCCCAATTCCTCTTTGGATATGCAGTGTTTCTCTGCCTGCAGACTCCAGTTCTGCCCATCTCTGCAGTTCTCTCCTCCATGCAGAAATTTGGTCCTTGGGGCTCAGTTCTGCAGGATCAATGCTCCAGCTAAGATCCTCTCTCATGAGGATTTGGTTTGGAAACCCCCTCTTTGGCTTTCAGACCCACAGATGTGTTTTCTTCACAACCAAAAACCACCACAGGCTCACACTGAAAAACACAAACCAAGGGCAAAATACGGTCTAGCTGATGGGGGGCTGATTATCAAGAACTGAGATTGGCCATCTTAATATAAGATGTCCAAATTCGAGCACCACGTGATGGAATCTTGCAAGGGGTCAGATTTGATAAACCCCACGAGGGTCCATCACCTCTGAGGGGCCAGTTCCCACAGAGAAATGGCTTTAAATAATTTTGTGAGACAGCTCTTCAAGTGTGTTTTGTAAAGCCAAGGTTTTAATAAAAGATAAAATAACAAACAATACAGAAACAAAATAAAAAGCTGAGCACAGGTGTCAGAGAAGCCTCTGATATACCTTGCTAAGACACCTTAAAAAGCACTGAGCACCTCTGAGCTTGTTCTTAAGTATATGATGATCAATGAGGGGCAATTTTGGCTTACTGCCAATGGAAGCAGGTACAGGTTTTGAGAAACATTTCCAAAGCTCAAGGATGCTCCCATGCTGGCACTAGGCCAATGCTGAGGAAAAGGGCACAGAACTTTCTAGTTTGGCTCCTTATATATTCAAAGGTAAACCAAAACTTTTTGCCTTAAATAGAATAATTTGCTTAGGTATAAAAATGCACTTCTACAGTCGCAGGCTGAAATAAGAGCAACGTATTGGAAACAGCAATGGCATAGGGCAGCAAACTGTAACAGCAACAATATTAATGACAGAATGTAGAAAAATGTGTACAGAGTGTACAGCTTGTACTGAAGTTCCAACGTGTTCCGCACTGCAGTGCTCAGTGATGGTGTGACTTCATTCAGACCATGGTAGTTCACTGTCAGTCTCCACTCTCCACTGGATTTACACATTGGCCATAAGGGACAATGAAAGGGTGAGTGAGTCTTGCTGACCACTTCCTGGCTCTCCAAGACCATCTCATGGCTGGGGTTCAGAGTCCTGGCTCGTGTGATGTTGTCAATGGTGCACTACTGTGGTAGTGGTTGGTACCTGTTGTTCTTCAATCCTCAGCAGTCCTCAGCAGAAGGGTCCTCTGAGAGATCAGGCAAGGTATTCAGCTGTCTAACCTCCTCTGTCTCCACAGCAGCTCTCCCAAAAGCCCAACAATACCCTTTTTGGACCCTTGAAATACTCTCTCCTGAAATAATCTCTGCCAAGGATTCATGGGGCCTCTGGGCCAGTTACAATGGGGTGTGTTTGGCATTCATTCCCAGTCAGGATCACCTCAGCTTCCAGTACAGTCAGCTGTCCAGCTCCCTGTCACCTCAGAAATAGAGATGGACTCTGCCCCTACACATCTTGATGGCATCAGGGTACATTGTGCTCTGGGATCATCTAAATCTTTACACTCCTCTGAGTCTGATGTACCAAGCCATTGGATCCACACAGTCCAATAGATTTGATTGTCCCATTCTTCCACATGGCTGGAGGCAGGGCCTCTCTAGTTCTGGTCATTGTACTCATTGATTTTTCTTGTAAATATGAACTGGAGATCCTTTCAGTTGGACCAGAAGCAACACCAGCCCTTTGATTCTGTCTGAGAACTTACTCACTGGAAACTTGAGCTGTGTTTATCTTTGAGTTTCCTCTGATGTTTGTTCTTCCTCCAGCTCATGTACCTGTGCTCCCAGGGCAGAGGTGAATTTTCCATCCTGCTTCCACACATCCTGTCTGTGGTCACACAGCAAAATCCACAGGTTACCCTGTGGTTTGTACCCTCTCTCTTGAGCAGAGGGGTACTTGCTCCCAAAAGCAGAAACTCTGGTCCATAACGGAGGTGCATGGGACATTTCCTCTCTCATCTGCTCAAGTCTTTTGAGCCTGTCCACAGTCTGGGACAGTCTTTCCACAGACAAGGTGCAGGGTGGTAGAGAGGAAAAAAGATGATCATCATATGGCTGGAGTCAGGAAGTTGCCTGAAGCACTGTTTGTTCTCCTCCTTTCATAAACATCAATGCCAATGAGTTGGTGTACAATGATCATGTGCTCTGTACAAACTTCTGCCACATGGATGATGCACACTGGACCTCATCTGGATCTACAGGGGTCTGCACATTATTGGAACCCCTTGAGACTACCTCCAACACAACCAGTTCTCTCAGGTGCTGGGAACCTTCCTCCATGGTGTCACACCAACCTGGGTGCACTACTAGATCACCCTTGAGAGAGCACCTTTCTCTCACACTTGACAGGAGTCATCTGCAAAGGCTGAGAGCTCCTGTCCTCTTCCCAATCTCCTTGTCAATGCCCACATCCTGGGACAGGGATCTCAGCTGCTTGGCCTCATTACCATCTAGTTTCATATTGTGGGCTCTGATATTGCAGCAATGGAGCGGCCAGGCCGGACTGGTGGGTGAAATCTTCTTGCACACTCTGCAGCTCTCCCAGGGATAGGGATGGGTGATTATCTCTGGCCCTGCCTCTTCCTCCTGTTCTATCACCATGGGCTGCTCCTGCAGTTCAGCTGCAGTTTGAGTGGCCACAGTGGCTTTTGTTCTGATTTCCCCTTTCTCCCCCTGAAGGTGCTATCAAGTCATGAGCAGTGTCTGATAAACAGTAGCCAGGGCCCAGCTATAGACCACAGATCATCTACCTAGAACTTGTGAAATATTTAAATATTTTTTCTGCACTGGTTGGTTTCATGAAGGAACAATTTCCTTTTTCAGACTTAATTAAATGATCTGCAAAATACTTACAGAATTAGGACTCTTCTGGTGTTTTTACTCTCTCCATAATTTTTAGCTACCATCTTCTGGTTCTATTTTCATTTCTAGTATCATGAACTAACAGTTAATGAGGTTACAATTGAAATTCTATTTAATGAGGGCCAGGAGGACTGTTAAACACTAAGGCTGGTTAGAGGAAGAAGTTGGCAAAAGCCCAGATCTAAATTTCTCTGCAAGGCTAACTGAATAATTGACAACTGATAATTAAAACTGATTGATCGAGACTCTCCAGGTAATAGTATGTTGTAAAGCAAGTCACTTAGGGGGTATTACTGTAACTTTAGAAATTATGGCCATGAAAAAATATTGCATTGCAGATATATTTTGTAAAACTCTATGTATACTTTTGATTCCTCTCAAAGAGGCTGATTTAACTTAGCACATTAAGAAAAGAAAACCCTACACAACTTGACACTTTAAATAGTTAGTAGTAGATGTTGGATAATCAGGGACTGTTTAGGTTTTAAATTACAACTAGAAACACAGCAGTGTAGCTCTTAAGTCAATAGACAGGATCTGCTGATTTTAAAACCGTAAATATTTCAAAGTAATTTATAGCACAGTACTGTGAGATTTAAAAACAATTCTTAGGAAGATATACTGCTGTACTGAAATTCTGCTTACATCATACCAAAGTCTTTAAATGCCACATATCTAAAATATTACTTCCAGCTCAATAAAAAAATAGATTTATGATACATGTTGTCACAATTAGTCCCATATTTTTCTAAAGCTTAATAGAAATTAACTGCCTTTGCAGAAGACCTCTTCAACAGCAACTGTGTTGGCATGTTTGTCAATCCTCACCTTCTGCATAAGGGATGGGAGCTTACTCTGAGGGCATGGGGAGGACCTATTTTGGACATATGGGAGGCATAATTGTCGTACGGCCGGCTAGTGCATTCCTACATCCTGTCAAATTCTTTAGGCAAGAATAAAGAAATGCCAATTTTGTAAATAATCTAAATCTTTGGCTCTTTGTCTGATCCTGTGGAGGGCGAAAGTACAGGTATGTGTCTAGTATCAATCTGACCTACCGTGTTCTACATAAAAAGAAACAAAACTCCAACTCATAATTTGAGTGCCCTCTGCTGAATCTGCTGAACCTTCACACAGATGGTTCCTGATTATCAGTGCTCCCTGCACACTTTTTTTTTTGGTGAAGAATAACTACCTTGGTAATGGATAAAGCATCTATGAACAGCTGACTGTGGTTGCTTCTTGCCAAAGGAAAAAAGGGAAAAAAGCACAGAGCTTTTTAACTCAAGCTTGATGCCTCATGTTTGGATTGGATTCCAGCACAGAGGTGCTCTGTAAGGATCACAGCCTGTGCATAATGTTTACATTAGGATTATATTTTGAAACTTCTGCTGTTCTGACACACAGAGTGGTGATTGGGGGAAGGGAAAAAGTCAGCTTTGTAAATGCAATGTGCCACATGGTCTCCCCTTCCTTCTCATGTCAAAAACCATTCTCCTTCCCAATCTAAGCTAAAGATTCTTTTATCCATATACTGCTACCTCAGAAATAATTATCAGGCCTCCTTTCCTACATTAGCGGTTTGTAAAAACTCCTCTGGCCCCAAAAATCTTGAATTTCATACTCAGATGGAAAAAGAAAGAAATAAAGAAAAAAGGAACAGAAAACAACAACTTCTCACAGTAGCATGTAAATGGAGCCTTAATTTTGCCAATGGGAGAGTTGCAAATTTTGCCATTTTTGAGCAGAGAGTACTATGTGGAAGTGTAGTGGTGTGGTTTTGGTTTTATCAGTTTTATGTATGTATTTGTTCCTTGTTTTATATTGTTTTTTATAAGTTGTAATGGTTTGCCCCATGTCACCCATATCCAACCCTTCTTGGTTTTACCCCAACCCTAGTTATATGTCAGTCAGAAGTTATCCAGCCCCTGGGTCTTGTCTGTCACTTTGAGGTCTCTCCCAAAAGTCTGGAAAATTCCACTGAGGGCCTCGAGTGATTGGACAAGACTTTTGCTGTCTCCCCACCCAAGTTATTGATTTGTTGTAATATGTGTCATTTACCTGGGGAGCCATACCCACATGATCCTTGATTTGTCCTCAAACCCATCCCTGAGCTCCTTCCCCCAATAAAAGATGTTGCTTTTGGGGGTTTCCCACCTCTCTGCTAAGGGGTTACTTCTGCTGAGGGGTGTCTGCTGAGGCAGACACCCTGAACTGAGGTTATCCCCATTGTCCTGGTTTAGGATGAATTAGGGGAGAACCTCCAAAGAAATCCCCTAATAACAAAACCTCTACCACCCCTCCCCCAGCCCTGGGTTTGGGAAGGAATTTCTCGAACAAAGTGGAAAAAACCGGTTTATTGACAAATGAATAAACACCCCCCAACACAAGGGAAAAAGGGAAAAAAAAAGGCTCAGGTTACTGTGAGGGGGAGGGCGCAGAGCTTCTTTCGGGGGCTCTGGAGATCCTCGGACTTCTCAGGTCCGGTCATGTCCGGTGCCGGTCCAAAATCTTAAAGTCGGGGGGGGGGGGGGGGGGCGGAGGGGGGGAAGGGAAAAGAGGGAAAGAAAGAAAAAAAAACCAGAGGCGGCAGAAAGAGAAAGAAAAAAAAAAAAAAAAAAGCAAGAGAGCAAGCAGCAAAGCAAAGAGCGAAGCCAGCTGCCTGAAAGCCAGCGAGCGGGTGGGGGCCAGAGAGTGCCCGCCCAGCCAACAGGAAAACAGGGACAGCTGTTAGACATAACAAGGTAGTCCACGATATGGGATTGGAGGCACTGTCAACCCAGGACAGGGATGAATAAATCCAGTAGTTAACCCTGAGCAGACTCCCTCCTTCTTTCCTGCTGTCATCACTTGACCCCTTCAGGCAAACCAGAACCCAAGAGATGGGTGAAGTTTGTCCAGCTACCAAGCCGTGGCGTTTACTGTCATGGTGTCAGGGCTGGCCGAGGCAGAGAGACACTGGCACCATGACAGGGAAGGCAAGTGGCATGTGCTCCAAAGGGCAATTAAATAGGTGGAAAAACTACTCATTAGGAATAAAAGCAAAGACTGAGCTCCATCATGTTTCCAAAACTTATTCATAAATTTCAGAACACATATACAAAATATATTTTATCATGCATGCTGTGTCCCAAATCCTACCCCTTCATATGTCAGTTATTCTTTAAGAACTTCCTGCAAGCAAATCAAAATTTTAGAAGTGACAAATCTTTCACAGGAGCTTGCTCTACACTCCAAGATTTATAAAAGGCTTGGTCTTGCTATCTTATAGAGGCATGAAGAAGTTAAACGTTGCAGCTCTTCCTGTTGGAGATTTAGTCCAGAAACAACATACAGGGAGATGAAGAGTGGCAGCAGATGAGCAGAGAGAAACGATATTGTTGAGACAGGAGGAAAAGATGAAGACAAAAGTAATGCTAAGTAAAATACAGAAATACAGTGGCATCAGAGGACAAAAGCCACAAAGGAAATCCCACTTCAGTAATAAATAAAGGAGAAAAGTGAATGGGAAAAAATCAGAAAACTATACGATAGCAGGAAGAATACATAGAGACTGAAATGTGTCCCAAGGGACAGTGTAAGGAGAAACACAAAATCCCAAAAAAAGGAAAAAAAAATCATGTCAGCATTTATGGGAAAATCAGGCTGACAGATAAATGAATTGTTGAGCATTGTTAGCTGTAAAATAAAAATAACACATACATCAAGTATTCTTTCTTCCATTTCCATTACTAGACCAGGACTGGCAGCATAAAGCCGTACACATACAAGATGAATCACGGCATCTTTCTCTGATGAGCTTTTTGTTTCATTAACCTGAAAGAAGCATAACATGACGGAGACAACTGTGGTTAGCAAAAAACCAGTATCTGTTTTCCTGCCTTCTGTGTGTACACACACACTTCTGTCTCTGCATATTAAAGGCTACTGCTACGGGCTATACTGAA
Organism: Zosterops lateralis; assembly: GCF_965231275.1. NCBI lineage: Eukaryota > Metazoa > Chordata > Aves > Passeriformes > Zosteropidae > Zosterops > Zosterops lateralis. Next base: position 60,845,555 of record NC_139800.1, on the reverse strand, counting down.
GTTTTAATCCCTCAATGAGATATTTCCTGTACCTCTTCTCCCTACCTTCTGAGCACTTTTAAATTCAGGAGCCAGCTGCAGTTCTTGTGCAAGGACCTGCTCAGCAAGGTCTTGATATTGGAGAAGAATGTTTTAGATTTTTCCAGATAAAAACTTCTGCACCACACATGCAGCTTGTGAGTTTCAATAATTCAAATGAAGCATTTTTTAAATTTTCTGAGATGCAAAAACATCCTCCATATACAGATGACATCCACAACTTTAATTAGGCAAAGTAGTAACCTGATGCTGTAATTCCTTTTATGCTTTCCCTTCTATGACACCATCTAACTCAGCACCATCTCTATGGTAGCTCTTATCTGCCTTTAAAAAACTATTTTGTTGGCTTCTCCTTATGCAATGAAGGATATCAGTTTAAACCCTAATCAAGGACCTTATTGAAATATGTTTCTTATCTTTTATCTGGCTTATAGGTGGCAATTTCTATTACAAACACTGTCTTTTATTGAACCTAAACAGCAATATAAAATTGAATGCACTCAATAAGTCTTAATATTTTAACTGATATCTAGTACATAAATTATGGAGATCTGAAGAGAACTTAAAAAAAAAAAAACAACCCAGTTATCTTTGCAACTCAAGTGTGCCATTAACAGTTGTAGCAAACCAGACTTGCTCAGAAAGCATTTGCTTGGAAAAGCAATCATCAACCTGTTCCTCTGCCTCACAGGAACCATCAGAGGTCCTTCAGATGAAGCTCGATCACAGTGCAGCCTGAGAACACACGTAAACTGAACTAACAACAGTAGGAAGAGTATCTGAAACCAAAATCAAATAAATGCATACAAATCATGAAATAGAAAAGGTAAATGAATACACAATAACACACCAGAAGTAGTTAAACAAATGAGAACAGAATGAGTAGGAAAGAATCTGAAATACTTACATTCTGAATAAATGACTTACACTCCAAGCTAACTATTATGGTATGCAAATAGCAGCACTGGTATTACAAGTTTTCTGAAGGATTCACCCAGAGCTTTGTGCTACTGGATATCTAACTGCTGCTGCTGATAAATTCCAAATGTGGGGCAAGAAGGCTCTACATATATTAAAATATATATGCCTACAATTTTGCTTTTTCCTTCATACTAGTACAAGTTAAGCTGCTACTGAGGAATTAGCTCTTTTGAGGCAGAGCATTTAAAAATCAGCAACCAATGCCATCAGTTTCAGAGTAGACTATTACTAGGATATACTAATTTTAAATATGCAGGGTATCCTTAATTATAGTAAAAATATAGACATGATTTTTAGTAAAGAGCTACGCCAGTATATAAATACATAATAAATTAAATTTATTTGGGTGCATTTCATCAAAAATAATTGTTATTATGAAGTGAGGGACAGCCTTGACCATTTAAGGTGGAATCCAGTTTGCTTCTGTGTGATATTTTTCATGTTTTTATAAGGTCGTTTTGAAAAAATTATCCCAGACCACCACAACAGAGATGAGTATACAATCCAAAGAATGCAAGAAATGTTTGCTGTATCACTTGGCTGAAGATTCAGCAGAAGAAGAAAGAACTGGCCATACAAGTTGATAAGGAAGGACTAAGAAGATGCCATTTCCACAGTGTGAGAAAAATCAGTTCCTGAAATGGTTACAGAAAGACCATCCAGAAAACTAAGTCCTCAGACAGGACAGAAAATGTTTTCATCCGTTGGAGTTACTGGCTCTTTAGAGTACAGAGCAAGAACTGTGGACAGAACCCTGCCAGCATTGGGCTAGAAGGGCAACTAAAAATTGCTTTGTGCTTTGGGCTTTGATGCACTGTTTGCTAAAAAAAACAGGGCAGTTTTGTTTGCTTCTTCTTTTACACTGTGTCTTCCATTCAAAGGACAAAGCAGACTTTACAAACACTTGTTTCACTTCAAATATAGATCCAGCCACAAGTTATTTGCTTGCATTTTTATTGTGACTCCCATGCATGTGACATGTGCTTTGCAAACATGTTTCATTACAGCCATCTAAATGATGTCATTCATCATTTAAAGCTCATAAGAGTAAAGATTCAAGAAACACCAAAAAGATTGCCTGATGTTTAACCCAGGGCTTTTACTGTCCCTATTATGACAAAGGTAATGTTGACTAGAAGTATCATGACCTATAGAATTTGTCAACTTTTTTGCCAAGCTAATTTCTTGCTCATTTTACATAGCTAGAACACTAGAAAAATTGATAAAACTTTGCTTTTTAATAATATACATCATGGGGCTTTGTTTCCATACTGATGTATTTTTCCTACAGAGTCCTTACTGAGAAATCTGCCTTAAGTGCTTTGAGGTTGCACGAAGCCAACAATCTATTATCATTGACAACAGCATTTCGAAGTTAACTTCATTCTCTAAGTTGTATATGTATGAAATGCCTCTAGAGAATTGAGTATCAATGTGATAAGGCTACCAATACATCCAGTGTAACAAACAGAATAAATCGAAGTAGCACAGTAAGACAGATTTTTGCCCCATATGGGTTTCTGCGGGCAAATTAGACAAAATGTGCTTTGAGAGAAAAATGTGTTTGGGGGGGGTGTGTGTGTGTGTGTATGTGTGTGTGTAATTTTCATGGACTCCAATGGCAACAAAGAAATTTACATTGACTAAGTTTATGAGATCATTAGGGAGGACCGGCAGTTAAGGAAGGGACCTTAACAATCATCTAGTCCTAATTCCCCCCTGCCAGGACACTTCTCACTAGGCCAGATTGCTCAAGGCCTTATCCAACCTGGCCTTGAACACTTCCAGATTTGAGGCATCCACAACCCCCCTGAGCAACGTGTTCCAGTGTTTCACCACCACCACCACAGTAAAAACAAATTCTACCTACCCAAATTTCCCCTATTTCAATTTTTACCCTTTACCCCTTGCCCTATCATTACAGTTCCTATTGAAGTGTCTCTTTCTGGCTTCCCAGTAGGCCCCCTTCAGATTCTGGAAGGTACTATGAGGTCTTCATGCTTCTCAGTAAGTCTAAAGATTTCCATTACATACACCACAATGTTCTGGATACTAGCCTGTTTTGGAAAGCCAAGACTTAGAGGCTTCTTTCTTTGTAGAAATTCAATATCTAAGTATTTTAATAATTTTTTTAGCTTAAAACAAGGACTCAAATACCATTAGTCATATTATTATATGCCATTTTAATTCTGCTATGGTCTCTTTACAGATATCCTACACCAGATAGCTTAGTAGTAAGTAGTAAAAACATTTTCTCAATAAAGTTGTTCCTTTAACAGAATCAGCATTGGAAATTTTTTTCATAATACCTCCTAAGGATTTTTTTCCTTCAATCTCAGGCTGTAAGCACTATAATTTAATGGTTTTACATAATCTCGTATGCAAAGCCTCTCTTTCCACTTAACTTCACACTACCATCCATTTCTCCAAGAAGAGCAATGCTTCCCTGGTCATCCAAATTCACTACAATTCTTTAAGTTTTGTACACATCCATGTTTTTTAATCCCTGAATGAATGGTGGAATCAAGTAGCTTCCTCTGGTCCTCACAGACAAGCAGGTTTCTAGCTCTCTCCATGCTACTCTTTTGCAATCTCTTTAGAACCCAGGACTTCTGTCATCCTTGTTTAGGTAACACTCTTTAGTGTTATCCTAATTATCCTAAGTGATGTTATTCTATCTATCTATCTATCTATCTATCTATCTATCTATCTATCTATCTCTCCAATATATCACAGTGTATCTCTAGTCCTCAGGAGTTAAACCCCCCAAATTAGAGCATTATAAATTAATCGATATACCTGTATTTGTTCCCCTAGCTAAAACTCCTAAGAAGCTCACTTTCAAATGGCAAGCAAGATCTTAATTTTTTTTTTTTTTTTTTCTTTTTTTTTTTTTTTCTTTTCAAAAAATGTCTGCTGGCATTAATGCTCCCACAAATACTCTATCAGCTGGCTGATGGTGACTGAGCCAGCTCCTCTGCTGAGGGGGTGTCCTCTAGGTATTGAAGGCTCCAGCAGCATGCAAGTCTTGCTCTTCATCATGATGAAAGAGGGTACTGGTTTAGCCCCCAGTGTGCTGGTAAAAGGCACTACCATAGGCCTACAGTATCAAGCTGGGAGATGACACCACTACCCATTTATTAAGCTCCAACACATTAACTAATACTTTAACACTTAATGAATTACATATACTGCCAATACCCAGTGGGGGACTAATTAACTTAATGTGTCACTTTCAGCATCAGTTCAAAGATTTATATAATGTGTCCCATAAATTGTACTTTGGGCTATCTACTCTGACAATTTTTTATCTCATACTACTCCCTTTTATTCCCTCTACCGCTACTTATTACAGTGACTCATTCCTCTAATGGGCAGGACCTTGAACACAGAAACATAGAGGCTGACACAGCAAGTACTCAGTCCGGCTCCTGGTTTTGGTTAGGGCACATTCCAGGTAAGAGCTGAAATGCAAGGGCATTTTGCACATTTCTTTGTTTTTTAACAGAAAAAGGGACCATCTCTAGTATAAGCATGAAAGGACCATACCCAACAACGAACAACCAACAACCCCACTGCTTTCTCTAAAAGTAAAAACCATAGGGGCCCAGAAGTGTTTCATCAAGCAATAAAAGATCTTCTCTAAGGATGAACAAGGTCTACAATGATCTGCTATGGAGGGGCATGACAGCTGGTTTGCAAGCAAAACAATGTTAGCAGAAGAAACAACAATGGATGATTTTTGGGTGTATCCATAGCAAAGAAAAAGACAATGCCATCAGCATAGAAACTAATTAAAAAAGATACATAAAGAATTTTTTGTAGTTAAACTACATGCATAAGTAAATGTGTATATGTGTTTTATTAACTTTTCACAAAACTTTTGCCAATTATATTAACGCTAATTTCTTTCCACCAATGAATATAATAAGTTATTGTAATGTAGTCATTTACTTAAAATCACGCTTTGTTAAGAGTATATAAGCTGGAGAACACAGAGAATAAAAAATTCGCTTTTGAATCTTGATCATATGTGTGTGTGTATGTCATGTGTGACCTGACAGTGACAACCTACACAGATAAGTGCTGAGGTGTAAATCAACCTCCCTGCTGTGGTGAGGGAGGCAGAGTTGAGTGGAATCCAGATAGGGGAGGCAATCCTAGCAATAGTCCCACATCCAGCGGTCACCAAGTTCCCCACTCAGCTGAGATGATGTTGAGGGTACTGCTCTTGGAGGTTACAAGACATTGACCCTTCTGTAAAATATGCAGGAGTGAAAGGCAAGGCTTTAAAACAGTGATTTTTTTTTCCACATTTAGAGAAATACAAACACTCTCTTTAACCCCACCTTTATGACTAGAATGAGAGGCATAAAGGGAAATTAATGGTAGAGAAGGGGATGGCATGTTTGCTAGTAGTGCTGGTGTACATTTTAAAAAAATAAATTAGCAGGAAAAAGCCTGTTTCAAAATATTTCAAAACTTTCACTGCTCTGGTAATAAATGATTAGAAAATGCCAGGATACATGCTTTTAATTACAGCATCAGATATGCAGCAGCTTGGAGAAGAACCAGAGACCATTGCTTCTTCAGGTACCATCTTTATTATAGACACTTCAGTATTCATATATTTCTACTACGGGGAAGTTCAGGGAAAGTTTTGGGAAGTTGCAGAAGGAAAGACAGAACAGCCACACCTGTAGGGCAGACGTTTCTGTCCTTATCAGTCATCCACTCAAACATATCACTGCCCAGAGGTCTGGGTGGTAAAGGAAAACATTCACACCTGGTGTTTATGGCAGGAGTCAATCCCTTGATATGCACTTTTCCCAAGAGATAAGAGCGACTTTATCAAAGTCAAGATAAACATGACAAGCTGCTGCTTCTACACATCAAGGTCGGAATGGTTGCAGCAGACCACTGCTTCTACAAGATATAGCAGATTGCTTTTACTCTAGTATAGAATGAAGAAACATGGATGACAGTCAAGAAGACAAAAGACTGTAGCTAATGAGGCTCAAAGTACCAAACAGTTCACACAGCAACAGAAATAAAGATAGAAGTTTGTATGAAGGAAAATCTGGCAAACAATAACCTCAGTGCCAGAGCTGGGAGATAAAAACCCAATAAAAATAAATCACAAGCCAAAGCAAGAGCACAGCAAGAATGGTAGACATCAGCACTATAACTGAAGAGGAAATTACCTTCTATTTATTTCCTACTGTCCAAACACAGACAATATTTCATGGGGCAGACATAGAGAATTAAAATAACATATAAATTTGTAAACTTAGCTTTAGATTTGCCACCTTTAGAAGGATCTTCCCCTTTTGTTACCTTTCTAGTGTTAGGATGTTTACATTTTTTTTGTTGAATTAAGGCTCATGCTTCATCATCATCAGGGATCATGAATCAAGGATCATGAATTTTCATCAAAAGATTTCTGTCAATAGAAATGAGTGCAATTTTTTTTTTCTGGGTTTGCACTGAAATGGACTTCTTTTCCTCCCTACCTAAAGTATACTTGCATAAAACTTTACCATGATGCTGATCTAAATATCTTCCTGAAGGATTTTCTCTTTTCAACATGCCATGAAAAAAAAAAAAATCACATTACATAGGAGTTACTTATTTCTGCCTATGAAGAATGAAACTGAAATCTCAAGGTGACACCATTAGTTACACTGAAACTTATACTTTTGATGGAAGTACCACCATGTATAAAACTAATTGGCAAAGTAAAACAGACAAATACCAATGAGATTAAAAAATAGCGTCTGTTATTAGCACTTAAGTGCAGGAGACAGGTCAGCAAACAAACACTCTGAAGTAGTAATGCCAGTTGAGTTTTAGGAATAATGTACATATACAATCATAGATTTGTTAAGGTTGCAAAAGCCCTCTAAGATCATCAAGTACAACCATTAACCAGATCCAGCATTCTCATATAAAAAAGGACTAATTAAAAAATCACATTAAGATTCCAATTGCCTTCTTTCATTTTATGATCACTGAAAATTACTTTTTGCTTTTGTGCTACAATTCTAGAGAATTGCAAATACCTGAAGCTGCACTTTGTATTTTGATGACTATGGAGGTCAACAGCACTTATAGGCTGCCTTTGTTTGTGTGTCATTATCTCATAGCACCTAAATCCTATGTGCTAATAGAGGATATTTTTATACACCGTGTTATATAGATATCAGAATATTTTTAAATGCAACCAGTACTTTTAATACAGCTGCAGATTTTATGTTTTCTTTTTGAAATCATGAGTACTAGTACACAAAATGAGAATCTCTCTGCACTGCCTGAAATACACACAATAGCCACCAGATGGCAATAAAACCTAGCTAATGAGGAAAGCTGTGGCTTAACTCGATCTTCAAAATCACTTAATTGTCGCCTTCCTTTCTTACAGCAAATGGACACGTAAAAAAAGAAAAAACACTCACATAACTCAAGGGCTAGTCAAAATTTAGAAGTATCTGAAATGAAAACGGACAGTTTCAGCAATATTTCCAGATTGCCTCAATATGAATGAGCTCAGTGAAACAGTAGTTTAATACAGTGCACCATAGTTGAATGTGGCCTGGAAATTATAAGTACTAGCACAGCTCCCATGAGTTGCCATGAAAGCTTTTCACAGTGTCCCATTTTCACCATATCCTCATTCACTTTCTTTTTCTGTCATTCTTTTCTAAGTATTTGCTGAAATGTAATTAAATTAATAACATGAATCACCGTGAGCTGAGACCAACTCAAATGCTTCTCTTTCCACTATTTTGTAATTTCAGATGCTTCTATTATAAGTGCTTGTATTGGGGCCTACAGAAATATCTGCTTTAACTGCTCTCTCTTAATAACAAGAATGTCATTATTTTAATATATAGTCAAACAACATATGAGTATTTTTCTCTTTAAAGACAGTTGCTTTTTCTCCCTATTATTTGTAATAACATCAAACGTTTCATTTTTGTTATTTAATGGTTTTACTCAGGTACATGTGCTAGAATCAATTCTTGGTGAATGTATTGTCATAAGATTTTTTTTTTCAGATTAAAAAGAGGAAAAAAATCCATGAACAAAAAAAAACCCATGATGGTAGATAAAAAAACTCTAGAATTTTCTTGGACTCACTCAATTGCTAATGCCACAATTGCTAACAATGCTTTATTTTCATATAGAACTAAACAGTAATGCATAAAACCAAAAGCAGTTGTGGTGGATGACAATAAATAGCTTTGTAGCTGAGAGATGATGAACATGAATTTTGTCAAAGATCTTGCCTTGGGACTTCTTGTTCTTTAGTTTGTTCCCTTTTCTAATGCTTCATTATTTTGCACTTCTCAGCTAACGCTTCCTGTACTCATTTAACTGTAGAATGTTAAAGAGGCTTACTCCTTTCCCAATTAAAAAAAAAAAAAAAAAAAAAAAAAAAAAAAAAAAAAAAAAAAAAAGGCGAATACAGAAAAATGCTAAAACATTCTGTCAGCTCTATACAATAGGAGACATGAAATTGTTGGGTGATTTGAGATTTTGTGATTTTTTTTCCTCTGTTTCCTTGGCAGGAAACAGGGCTTTCTCCCTTTGCAACCCTTCCTGAGGATCACTTCTGAGGTAGCAGCATCAATTAATTTTAAAAACTACTTTACTGAAACCACCTGAGGCTCACTGACAAATCCTGGCAAGGAACTTGGGCTTGAAGATCTGAGAGTAGTTTGGCCCTAATGAATGAAAACATATGTCAGCAACAGTCATCATGTTTTACATAATTTAGCTGCTTAATACAACCCTTAATAAGGCCCATACTATTCCCTTAATCTAGCCCTCCCTAATGTTAGTTACTGCTCTGCTGACTTCTTTGTGTGCCTCCTTCCCAAGAGATATTAATAGCAGTTTCAAAGATAAAAGCTACTGACAACTCCATATGTTATACAGTAGTAAGAACCTTCCTTGACTGGTAGAGAAGTTGCAACAATTTCTAAATTGTTGTTGAAAGATAAATCAACATGCTCTACCAGCGAAGCACTACATCTTTTGGGACTTCTCTGCATCAGCCACAATTAATCCAAAAAATATATCAGTGTGTCTCTTTGCCAGTGTGCAAGGAATTTCTCTTGGCTAGCAAGTAACATAGGTCATTAAAAAGCAAATCTCTTTTCCTCTTTTAAATTGCTATTTTTAACCCTTACCATGTTGGGTGAAAAGGCAGCAGGTAGCACACCTGTTATTCAGATTTAGCCATGCAGGTGACAGAAATCTAGCATAATGCTAAGGTGAACATGATGGTCTTATTAAGCAGTTTCAAATGAGAGGAGTGCTATTTTCTGACTTCAGTGTGTTTATGAATTTAAATATCTCCAGCAGTCCAGTGAAACAGCAACTAACACTCTTGGCAGAGCACCATGTTCAAGCTCACTCAGCTACATTATATTTCTCAATAGATTTTGCCATGCTGCTAAAAAAGACTTGTTTTTTGCAACCTCCAGAGGGTGCAAGATTAACGCATAAGAGATACTTAAATCCATGTGTTAACAATTTGAGTGTCAAATAAAGTTATTCATTTATACAGAAACTTCAGGGAAAAAAGCAGACCTAATCTGCATCATATACATTGAACATATGAATGTCATTACAAGTTTTGTCATCAAGTGTTTTACTTCTTTACAATATCCATGTTCTGTATTCTAGTCCATTGGTGACTTCAGAGAGTCATTCACAACTATATCTGGAAAGTTTAATCTCTTGGAATAAGAGGAAAGCCTGAAGCATTTCTTCTATTCCTTAGTTAACATGTCACCATCACAGTCAAAAATGAAAGCAAAGGAGAATGCTACTAATTTCAGTTTATGAGTTTATCCACATGAGTGTTACACAAATCATCTTGTGTCTTCCCCTGTACTTGGCAATTTCCTCTGAACTTGACATGGGTGAGGCCATACCCTGAGTGCTGTGTCCAGTTCTGGCCCCTCAGTTTAGGAAGGATGTTGAGATGCTTGAGCACATCCAGAGGAGGCAATGAGGCTGATGGGGGCTTGGAACACAAACCCTGTGAGGAACAACTGAGGGAGCTAGGGTTGTTTAGCCTGGAGAAAAGGAGACTCAGAGCTGACCCTATCACTCTCTACAACTTCCTGAAAGGTGGGTGCAGTCAGGTGGGGATTGGTCTCTTTCTCCAAGCAGCAACTGACAGAAGGAGAGGACACAGTCTTAAGCTGCACCAAGGGAAATATAGATTAGATGTTAGGATAAAATGTTTTACTGTTAGAATGATAAAGTACTGGGATCATCTGTCAGGGAGGTGGCAGAGTCACAATCCCTGGATGTGTTTAAAAAAAGATTGGATGTGGCACTCAGTACCACGGTTTAGTTGAGGTGTTAGGGCATAGGTTGGACTCAATGATCTTAAATGTCTCTTCCAACCTAGTGATTCATAACAATACTTATGTACCACTCATCAGCCTCACTTCATCCTCTTTAACCATGCATGACATGACTTGTTATAAATCTGGTCAGCCAAGGAGATATGGATGTTCACAAAGATTTTCTGGTGAAGGTCAGAGGAGGAGGACACATATTTATTCTACTTCCTTTATGAATTATAAATTTACCAAACCCCGCAAAAAATATGTGATTATTCCATGTTTCTGACTTTGGTGCAGATAAGAGTTAGGGGAAAAAAAACACGTCTGTCAGCTTGGGATTGGGTCAATGGACTGTGTATCTCCTCCCCTGAAGGGATGCCTTTAGATGAACTTTGAGATTCCAACTACATTAAAGCAGACCAAGAAATATTCATTTATATACATATATCCTGTGATTAGATCTCTGTTACTGTACTTTCTGTATAGAAAAATACCCTTCGACCAATTTGGCAGCCTGCTTCCTGGAAAAGCAGAGAGAGACTCTAACTACATATTTCTCTTAAATGCCTAGCTCCGTAATTGAATCCAGGCACCTCTGCTTGGTCCAGGCATCTCTGCTACACAGCACATACAGAGAAGTAAACATCTGTGAATGAGACTCCATAAGCAATGTTACTCTGCATCCCCAGCTATCTGTGATAGCCCATTAACAGTCTTGAGGACAGAGAAGTCTTTTTCTTGCTGATGCACAACTACTGAGTTGATGTGGCAGGGAAATGAATTTGCTTGCTTTGGATCCAAAGCCTGGAAAGGGGAAAATTTTAGATGAGTTGGGAAAAAAAAAAAAAAAAAAAAAAAAAAAAAAACCAAAAAAAAAAAAAACACCCCATATCTTCATGTAAGTTTCATGAAAAAGATGAGTAGCACACACATGCTACCACACAAATGGAATAGTACAAATATTGCTGCATAAATAAAATTTGTTACAATTTTATTTGTCTGCCTAGACCCTCTCCTGTTGTTATATGATCTTTATATATATATAAAGAACCCCACACATATGCAAAAACCAAAACAAAAAAGCAATCTTATAAAACCCTCTAAAGTACTATAAAGGCTGGTCTCTTCTTTTGTAAAAGCAGAACACCTGAGAGGAACCCAGAAGTAATTTTGTCAACTACAATAGCCTAATAGCCTACAGACATACGATCTTTCAGAAATAGCATACAAAAGTCCCTTCTGTGCATCACTGCACAGTGATGCCTGAGCCCCATGAGCACCCAGCACATTGCCAGGTGCTGCCTCCTGTGTGGAAAGCACTGATGAAGTGCTATCATCTGCCAGACATTTGCTATGAATGCAGCAGAAGAATAGCCCTGCCTTGCAAACTGTCTCCAACAAATCTGACACGTGCCCATGAACATTTGTGTCATACGAACAGAATGCCATCATGGCATAATTGTGATAGGTGTTCAGGTTGTGTCCCATAGGGTTGGTTGGTAGCCAACAAATGCCCAATGTCTGACTTCTAATTAGCCAGAATAAGGAAAAAGGGTCTTTTGACAAGGGGATGTAGTGATAGGCTTCAAATTGACAATAGGGTAGATTTAGATAGGATATTAAGAAATTCTTCCCTGTGAATGTGATGAGGATCTAATACTAAAGATTCTTAAAACAATCAGTAGACCACCTTGCACTGTCCTTTTGTGTTTGAGCACTTTTACACCTGCTGTCACTCCTCCTGATATTTTGGTTTTGGTCTGGGCATGACGGTTGATTTGAAGTAGTGAGTACCTATTCTGGTGTCTGGTGCAAGCTTTACCAGCTAGCTCTCTCACCAGTCAGAATATGAAGGGTACAGCCTTGTACTTTTGATGTTTGGTGGGTCTGAACCTCAGACTGAAATGTGGTTACTGTATGGAAAAAGGAGGATTCTCACATGGGAAGTAGATAGGTTTATTCAACCCCGAAACCCATGTGAAGAGTGAGGCTCAAGGGCTCAGGTTGCCCATTAAGTACCAAGGGCATCTCCTGGGCAAGGAGATACCTAGAACCAATCAAGGAAAAGGGGGGAAGTGGCCAAGAACAGGGGACAATTGGCAGGGCCATGTATGGACAAAAAGGGGACTGGGGAACTTAACACCTGGCTGAGTCATCCTGAAGCCCCACCAGAACTCTCAGGCTTTAGGGTGTTGTGGCAGTGATTGAAAAGATCCATCACCAGGGAAAGACCACAGGGAATTGGGGATGGGGAGTAAAGGAATAAACCATTACAAAACTAATAACAAAACATACAGAACCTTAGAAAACCCCGAAATGCACACCGCAACAAGTACCCTGCATATCTCTGCATGCCATGTAAACCACCCTCACACAGCTGCTGAGCAAAGAAGGCACTCATGTCCTCACCTTTTAAAAGCACACACCAGCAAAAAGGAGAGCGGCATTGCTTCCATTTGTTTACCGAGACAGGAATTAAGCAAGAAGTATCACTATGCCATCCATATAACAATCACTCTTGCTGCTGAAATGCTTATCTCACTAATAAAGGCAGGTTAGATGTCTTTATTAGTTTATCTCAGAAAGATGAAGTAAAAGAGATGGCCTGAAACAGAACTGATTTTACTTCATAGTCACTTTATTTCTAAAAATACTGCTCTAATACAGGTTGGAAACCAAGCTAAGGAGGAGATGGGGTACTGAATGCTGATCTGTTCTTTTTCCAGACTACAAATTAGTCTAATAAAAGATCTCAGCTCTCCAACAACTCTTGCTTAGCAAAAAGAATAACAGCTTATTTCTGGATATAAATTACTGTATATATCTTACCATTTTCAAATATAGAGCTAAAGGTTGTCCTTTAATAAACCAAAAGAAAGTATAATGAAAATATTCTTTGTTTTCTTAGAAAACTCCATTTCAAATACTTTAAACATCTTTCTAGTGTTTTTTGCTGGATCACACAATCACAGAATAATATGAGTTGGAGGGAACACAGAAGGATAATTGACTCCAACTCTTAAGTTATTGGACGATACAAGGATCAAACCCACTAGTGTGGCATTATTAGCACCATGCTCTGACCAACAGAGCTAATGTCATGGCATGTTGGAAAGATCCTGTGACCAAATACACATTTTGCATAAAAAAGGGACTTTTTAGAGCCACAAATATCACAGGATTTCTCTGCAAGGAGAAGGAAAGATAAGAAGGAAAGATAAACATGAAAAAATGGGACGCAGAAGCAGAATTAATGACAGCATGGTTTTAGTACCACTGTGACCCAAGCACAAAGCCAAGTCCTTCTTCCTCTAGCAGGATATGGTCAAACCTTATCAGAAAAGCTGTGCAACATGTTTTGCCCTTATGCTCCCAGTACAGTTCGTGGCCTACTTTATTTTGTAGCTTAATGACTCCTAGGTCATTTGGATTTCATAATACTGCATTTTCTTGTAACCTTTACAAAGGCAGTGACCATCCCATATTTTTATACATGACCATGTGCCTTAGCCAGGTATGGAGGCCTTGTAACTATGGCATGGACCCAAATGCCACCTGGCTCTGAGACAGGTCTGCCACTGGCCAAGGCCAAGCCTATCAGTGATGATGGTGCTGCCTCTGAGATAACATAGTCAAGAAAGAGGAAAAAAATGCAACAGCAACTGCAGCCAGGGAGAGGAATGAGAATATGAGAGAGAAATAGCTCTGCAGAGACCAAGGTCAGTGAAGAAGAGGAGGTGCTTGAGGTACTGATGCAGAGATTTCCCTCTATCCTGTGATGAAGAACATGGTGAGGCAGACTGTGACCTCAAAGGTCCATGGAGGTACACAGAAGGGCAGAGGGCTGACCAAAGGAGGCTGACCCTGTGAGAAACCTGCACTGGAGAAGGCTCCAAGCTGGACCAGTGGCCCTGTGGAGAAAGGAGCCAATGCTGGAGCAGGTTTGCTGGTGGAACTTGTGACCTTACAGGGAACCTGCAGTGGAGCAGCAATCCTGAAGGACTGACCTAGTGGAAAGGACCCACACTACAGCAGTTTAGGAAGAACTGTAGCTCATGAGAAGGACTTACATTGGATAAGTTTATGGAGGACTCTCTCCCATGAGAAAGACCCTTCCAGTGAATGGAGGAGTGTTAGGAGTCTTCGCTCTGAGGAAGAAGGAATAGAAGAGATGTTTCCTCAAGTCAAGCCTTGTTTTGCCTGTGACAGTAATTGGTGTGTGATCCCTCCCTGTCCTTATGTTCACATGTGAACCTTTTGTTATATTTTGTCTCCCCTGTCCAGCTGAGGAGTGATAGAGCATCTTTGGTGGGCATCTGCTATCTGCTCAGGATCAACACTGCTGAATACTGAATGGCTTTGAATCAACTCGGACTGGCTTAGGCACACTCCTCAGCTTAGTCACAGTGCCAGCCAGCCCTTTTGGGATGAGATGAAGGAGCTGGCAGGAGTCTATAGATGAAGTAGCTGCAAGGCAGGAAGAGGGGAAAAGCCTTAAGGGGGTGTTGCTGATTTTCTTAGAGCAGGAGGTCATGATTTATATCAGGACATTGAACTACTCTGACTGAGAACTGACCTGAGGCCTCGGTGAGGCCTTGAAGCCTGTGGCACATTTGAAACTCCTTCAGGCATGTGGCGCAGTTAGAAATAGATATTAAGGTGTTTGGGAAGATAATGAGGTTTTGAAGGTCACCGAGTTGAATAGTTAATAGGCACATGTTTAGCCACCTTAACTGTAAGTTAAATAGTGTATGTTCTCATTCTTTCCCTTGCTGTGTGCCAATGACTGAGCTATCCAAAATGTAAACTATATAGAAATGTATAAAAGACGCCATTTCTCTCGAAATAAAGGAGTTGCGCAGTGCTAATCATATTGATCAGATCTGCATTTTTCTGGCCAGTCTCTTATTATCTAAGTAGCCCTCGCTAGGTCTGGTGCCCGGATCTACAGGGACACCTTTTCACTTAAATGTGGTTTTTGTGTCACGACAACATTTTTAAATACGTCTAGACGTGTGAACCCTAGTTTAAATACGGACGGGTTCTCGGGGCCCCTAGTTTAAATACGGGTGGGTCCCCGTGGGGTCCTTGTTTCAATACAATTTTGGACCCCAGGAGATCCTAGTTTCAATACGGTTTTGGATCTCTGAAGACTCCTTGCTTAACTTGGACTGGAATTGGCTCGGACCGACGCGAAACAGACTGAGTGATAAGGAGCAGAGGCTAGTACCACGTGGGTTGTCGTCTGACTCCAAAAAAAGCGTCAGCGCCACCCCATAGGCGAAAGTAAGCCATGTTGGGAAAAGAGAAAAACAAGACAATGGACCTGGACTTAAGCACAGCAACGTGGCTGCTTTTGAATATCCTCTTTAAGAGAGGTGAAAAAGTGAAGGAAAATGAGTTAGAGCAGTTAGCTCTGTGAGCCAAGAAAAAAGGCCAGTTACAACAGCCTTCCCTGATGTTTAGCACCACCGAATGGAAAGAGATCGGTGATTTGCTGTGGAAAACCGTGATAACTGGTGAGAAAGAAGAGAAAACCGCGCAGGCGCTTAGTGCAGTGTAGGAGAAGGTGCTCCATATCTTGCAACCTGTCTCGGCAGAAAAAAAAAGCAGCCACAGCAGCAATCCAAGCTTTCGAGGGGGCAACGGAGAAAAAACTAGAGCCCTCCCAATCCCACAAGCCCAAAACAGTGAAATTTCCCGGTTTTGGGAACCAGCCGATTCGCAGTTTGCGTGCGTCCATCAGCCTCACCCTGCAGAACGTCCTTGATCAGGTGACCTAGGCAGAGAACTTGTCTCCTTCACAGTCGGCGCAAACTGAGAGCGATCTGGAACTGTCCTGGTCGCCTCGCTCCATGGGCGTAGAGACAGGCGGAGACTCAGGCAGAGCCGAGGGCGGGGATGGGCAGAGCCAAGTGACACCAAGCCGGGGCAGACTGCAGGGCGGAATGGGAGGCGGAGACTGAGTTGACGTTGCAGTGCAGGCAGGGCCGATTTGCCCTCAGCACGCACGGGTGCACAGTGACCCGGATGTGAGTGACGTCATCTGTCGGCGCGCGACGTCACCTGACACGGCGCGGTCCCCGTCCCCCGCGGGGGAGACACAGCGTCGCGTCGCCTGGCAACCACCGCTCGCACAGCATCAGCACGGTCGCGCAGCCCAGAACCAGCACAGCATCCGCTTCCCTCTGATTCCGATTCGGACTCAGACACTTGGAACAATCAATTATCAGCTTTTGCAGCCTGTGACAGACGGCAATCTCAAGAACAGCCACCGCGTGTCACTGTGACACAACATGAACAGCACAAATCAGAATTGCAACAAATTATATCCAAACTTACTGAAATATCAAAGCAACAAGAACAACAAACACCTTCCACTCTTCCACCTGTTCCTTCGGCAGGAGTGCCATCAGTCCCTGGTGCTTCAACACCTGCCTTTTCAAGGAACCCAATTGTGGAACGTAAGGCTGCAGCAGAGAGAGCAGCAGTAATGGATGATAACTGGGATGCAGCCGGTGCCCTTTCCTGCCCTGTTGTCATTGAGAACAATGCTGCCAGGTGGGAACCCTATGACTGGAAGGTGTTGCAAAAAGCAAAGGACACGATAACAAATTATGGACTCAGATCAGAGGCAGCAAGGAACATTTTACAGTACATTTACATTGCTGATCTATTGTGTCCATCTGACTGCTTGAACATTGCTACATTGCTACTCACACTATCTCAGCCTCTCATTCTCGAATGAGAATGGAGGCGTCTGGCTGCAGATGAAGCTGGCAAACATCAGCAAGTGGGAGATCCATTGTATGCCATTCAGCCCGACATGTTAACTGGGCATGGAACATATGCATCACCGACTGTTCAACTCACCTATCCTGTCGAGATGCATCAGTTGTCTCAATCGCTAGCACTCAAGGCCATCCTGCTGGTCCCTGACAAGAAAAAACCGTTACCTTATGCCTCCATCAAACAGGGTCCAAGTGAATCCTACTCCCAGTTCATTGATAAGTTGGCAGCAGCCTTGAAGGATGCTCCAGACTTGATAACAGAGGTGCAAGACAAACTGTTTCATACCTTGGCTTTCAACAACGCCAACTCATGTACCAGAACCATTCTAGCTACACTTCCCCAGGGAAGCCCAGTTGATAAGATGCTGGTGAGAACGACTCGGGCAGAACAAAATAGCCAGAACGCAGCATTCATGGCAACCATGCATGACGCCATGAAACAGCAAGGTCACATCCTTGCTGCTGCCTTAACAAAGGGAAAATCAAAGAAAAACTCTTCACATCACAACAAGCCATCCAATGTGACTTGCTTCCAATGTGGTGAGTCAGGTCACGTCAAGCAGTCGTGCCAAAAGCCTGCGTGGTGCAAAACATGCAATGCTGACAGTCACGCCACTGAGGCCTGCAAGAAGTCAGGAAACTCCAAGAACAGCACGTCACGGCACCGCGCAAAGACACAAGTCAATACTTTGTCCCAGTAGACACCACTGATGGATTTTTAACTAAAAATAAACCTGCCACTTGGGGGAGTCTTGGTGTGGATGTGGAAACAGCTAAGGAAGTTAGTCTGAAAGACAAGGAAGTCACCTTGATTCCCACCACTGTTTGTGGCCCCATGTATAGTGTTAAATCTCTTGTGGGACGTCTGCTCCTCGGAAGATCCTCCATGAGCAAACGAGGAGTGATTGTCCTCCCAGGACTTATTGATGCAGACTTTACTGGTCAGGTTCAGATTCTAGCTTATGCCCTGCAACCACTTGTGACCATTCCAAAGGGCAGCAGAATCACCCAAATTGTGGCGCTTGAGAATTCTCTGCAACATCATTGGCAACCAAGGGAGCCACATGAGAAGGAGAGACTGGATGGAGGTTTTGGCTCCACTGACCATGATGTCTTTTTCACTGTGGACTTGAAAGGTCGGTCCGTCAGAACCGTGTTTTTACAGCGTGGTTCTCAGCAGGTCCAGCAAGAAGTTCTCCTGGACACAGGCTCAGATGTTTCCATTTTAAACCAATTGTATTGGCCTTCACATTGGCCTTTGCAGGCTCCAATCAATCATATCATTGAGGTGGGTGGAATGAGGATCCCATTGATCAGCACAGACCCCATTCGCATCACTTTTGAGGACGGTCAAGTCATTGTAGCATGACCGTACGTCATGCCTTTGCATGCCAAAATTCGAGGCCTGATGGGCAGAGACGTGTTGTCTCAGCTCGGCTTGGTGTTGACCATGGATTAGTGTTGGGGTTTGTTAATGTTTTATGTACATTTTGGTTTAATGTACCCCGGTTTTGTTCACCCCAAGATGGCTTCCCTGGCCTTGTTCCCCAGACTCCATTTTGTTGTTTACTCCCTAAGTTATATAACCCTCTGCCTATCCTCCCCAGAAACAGTCCTTGATTGGCCCGTCCTTCCCGCCACTGGCCCTGTCCATCAACCTTACCCCCCCATGCCAATCTCCCTGAAGCCTGGGCCTAGGGATTGGCTGGGTCCCTTCCCGCCTTTTCCCTGGTCATCCCTGAATGGTTCACCCCATACCCTTGCCACTCCCTGGTTCCTGCTTATTGGTTGTCCTGCGCTTTCCCCACACCCACCAAGTTCCATATTTAAGCCGGTGCATTTGTTTGCTCGGGGCTCTCTCTGGAGTGCCCGGGCAGGAATAAACTTCTCCTACCCCAAGCTCCGTGAAAGTCCTTCTCTTTCTTTGCACTGGCTCCCTTGCTGCGGCTCACAGTACAGGCCTAGGTGGAGAACCACAATCTACAGGTGTACTGTCACGTGCGCTCAGGGCTAGCCAACCAGGGCAAGCGCACGGCGGCAGGGGTGGCGCCCAACGTGGGGCCCCTCAGCATCTGTACGTGATTCCTGCAGCGGCGCAGGACGCAACAAACGAACTATCGAGTTCGTTGGATTACAGTTTTGGCTGTTTGCGCTTTGCGCGCCTTCCGTGGAGCAGCTGTGCAGGCAGAGCGCTCCGGAAGGACGAAGAGGGCAGCTCTCCGCACCAGAGAGTCCTCTTCGGAGCCGGTCCATCCTCAAGCCTCATTATCCCGAAGACCCTTGGACGGGTAAGTATACCCGAAAACCTTGCGCCCCAGAAGGGAGGGGGTTTCGGGGGGGAGCTTGCCCGAGGGAGGGAAGGGAACTGCCTCCAAGGGGGAGGGAGCCCTTTTCACACGAGGGAGGGAGCCTCGGGACAATACCCGAGATTCCCAGGCTGCGCAGCCCCCGGGGGAGTGGGGAGGGAGCCCGCCACGTTTTGGGTCCCTGTCCTTGCTTGTCTCGGGTCTGGATTCTAAGGGTTCTTCGATTTTCTGTTGAATTTTCGTGCCTTTGTTGTTTTGTGTTGTGGTTTCGGTTTTTCGTTGAACCCGCCCCGGTTCCAAGGTTCGTGGCCTGGCCGGTCTTTGTGCGGAAGGTGTCGGTTTTTGTGTTTACTTTGTTTTGAGGCTTGTTGGGTGTGTGCGGACACATTTTAACATCCACAGCCATGGGTGCGAGGCTGAGTGTCCCCCAAAGAGAAGTGCGTTCCAAGGTTAAGGGTTTGTTAGTTGTTGTGAATTTTAAGTTCTCTAAGGGAGATTTGAATAAGTTTATCCGATTTCTCTTCCTGCATTTCCCAAAAACGGTTGCCTGATCAGTAGACACCGCTGTATTTTGGGCGGCGGTGTACGTCAAATTTGCGAATCTGGCCAAATCGGGCGACAAAAATGCTTTAAAATTTCTTTATTGGGTCCGACAGCTTCGAGCTGTGTGTTTAAACCTCGAGGGAATGCAGAAAGGGAGCTCCCGAGGTTCGCTTTCCAGTTTATGTTCTCCCCGTCCTAACCCTCCTGCCCGTCCTCCCTCTCCCCGGCCAGGAATCCTCAAGGGGTCCTCTAGCCCCGGCCCCTTGAGGGACAGCAGATCCCCCCGCCTGAGCTGTCTGTCCCGGCCAGACAGCTCAGGATTCTCAAAGCAGGTGTACCCCGCCTGCGGCGAGATCTTTCCTTCCCCAAATGTCCCCTAGTTGCAAACCCTGTGTCCGGTTTTCCTTTGCTGAACCCGAATCCCCGGTATTCAAAATGGCGCCCTGAACCCCTTTCCACAAAATGGCGACGGGCGCCTTGCCCGTTCGTCCTCCCTCTCCTCTTTTTTCCCCTCCCATTCCCGTTCCCCCGCCCTCAGGGCGTCATCAAGGAATACCAACCCCTTTTTAGATACTCCTCCCCTTTCCCAGAAGGAGTTTCCTCCTCTTTCTCCTCCCATCCCCCCGCCTTCCTACTCCGCCCATTCCACGCCCACAGAAGACACGCCCCTTCCCTCTGCGCCACCCACTGCCTGGTCCCGCCCCTCTTCCAGTTCCCACGCCTACCCTTCCGGTTCCCACGGTTGGAGCCCGGGGGGGGAGGGCCTGGAAACCGGAAGCCCCAGCCCAAGTGGTCTCCCCACGGTCGCTCCGGTCACCTACCGCGGCCGAGGTGGGGCAGCCACTTGGAGACCGTTTCCGCAGGCGGCGATAAAGGATCTTATGAAGACCCTGAAGGAGTACGGACGGGAGAGTCCGTACTTCCAGGGCATGTTGGAATCTACGCTTGCAGGGCATGTGGTCGTCCCATTCGACCTCAAGCAGCTCTTTCGGTGCCTGAACAACAAGACAGAGTATAAGCTCTGGCAAGGCACTTGGAAAGACCTGCTTGGACGATCACTCCCTAGCCTGTTGCGAGATCCTATAACTGCCACGGATAACGGTGGGGACCCCATCACAATCGAACACCTGATGGGGGAGGGTGATTGGAAAAGTGCATCAGACCAGGCGGAAAACATACCCGAGGGGGTGTTGACGGTGATCAGGGAAAAAGCTGTCCAAGCCTTTTGTGAGATGCGGCCTGCGGGGCCTCTACAATCTTATTCTGAGATTTTGCAGGGTCCAGCAGAGTCATTCGTAGCATTCATTGAGCGGCTGACGGCAGCAATTGACCAGCAGGTCAATAGGGTGGGCGCGAGAGAAGACATCCTCGAAGAGATGGCGTTGAAGAACGCAAACGAGGAATGTCGAGAGGCCATCCTTCGAATCCCGAAGGCGCCTGGGGAACAGCCCACCCTTGATGAGATGCTGAAAGCTGTCAGCGCCAGGGTCGCTGCTGGGAAGACTCGGACCCTGCCGAGAAGATCAGGAGCCCCGAAAGTCGCCGCTGTCTCACAGAAGGAAGAGCCGAAAACACCCAGAACGCCTAAGAAACCACCCATGGACCGTCCATGTTTTCTGTGTGGCCAGAAAGGCCATTGGTCGAGCCAATGTCCCAGAAGAGCGGAATTCCAAACATTTTTGAAAAAGGGGGGAGGCGGGAAAGGGGGACAACCCTCCTAAAAAACTAGAGGAGGAGCGCGGCGCCCCCCGGCGTGTGGACAAAAATAGGGAGGGCAACACTGCCGGGGAAAGAAATAACGATTTTTCTGCTTCTGCCCCTCACAGAGAAATGGTTGTGCCCAGCATGACCGAAAAACCAGACATGACAAGCGAACCAGACTTGACATTTTCACCTGCTGAGACTGAGACGCCTCCTCTCCAGGACGCCAGGCCGGAAGATAAGATCTTCGTCCGGGAACCCGAGGGGACCCTGACGACGGACTCCAGGTATGAGCCCTTTAGGCTCAAATTGGCGCAGCCTCTTCACTTGCGGGATCGCGATTGGCATACAGTCGTGGTCTCGAAGGACAGGGGCACATGGGACGAAATAGGGTGCAAATATGTCGTGGTGGGAGATTGTAAACATACACCAATGGACATACACATAGCCCCTGGGGTCATCACCACCGACCCCGGGAGGTTTGAATTATGGTTGCACACAGACCACCCACCCACATTTCTGCCAAGAGGACAGATAATTGCACAGCTCATCCCAGAACCCCTCGTAGCCGTGTGTCAAGAAGAAGGGGACGAAAAAGAGACGACGGGGATGAGCTGTTGTGAAGAGGAACAGCCGAGCGTCCTCTCGGTAAGGAAGATCACGCGTCAGAAACCAACAGACACGTGTAGGATCAGTGTGGGTGGGGACACCAGAAACATCAAAGGGGTCTGGGACACGGGGGCGGATGTGACGGTCATACCGGAGAGTTTATGGCCGTCACATTGGGAGCTGCAGAGCGTGGGAAAGCACGTCTCAGGTGTAGGTGGGCTTCAATTGGCTAAACAGTCTAAGGACATGGTCCAAATTGAGGGGCCAAACGGGCAATTGGCTTCCTTACGCCCGTTTGTTTTGAATTATGAGACACCCCTGTGGGGAAGGGACCTCATGCAGCAGTGGGGGGTCACAATTGGCTTTCCTGACCCCCCCAGAGTTAATACAGTGGCCATCGACGAGCGCCCTACCTTGAAGCTGAATTGGCTGTCAGATGACCCAGTCTGGGTAGAGCAATGGCCACTGTCACATCAAAAATTAAAGGCGCTCAACGAGCTCGTGGAAGAGCAGCTGAGTAAAGGTCACATAGTGGAGTCCACGTCCCCGTGGAACTCCCCGGTCTTTGTCATACAAAAATCAGACAAGACCAGATGGCGGCTCCTCCACGACCTCAGAAAAATTAATGAAGTTATTGAGGACATGGGGTCACTTCAAACAGGGATGCCTTCCCCGACCATGCTCCCCCAAAATTGGAAATTGGCCGTGATAGATATCAAAGACTGTTTCTTTCAAATTCCGCTGCACCCGGACGATGCTCCACGCTTCGCCTTCTCGGTACCTACCATCAACCGGGAAGCCCCAAGGAAGAGGTATCACTGGCGGGTTTTACCCCAAGGAATGAAGAACTCTCCAGTGATTTGCCAGTGGTATGTCTCTTCCTTGCTCGCCCCTGTGCGTGCAACCACGCACCAAGCCGTCATTCATCATTATATGGATGACGTCTTGGTGTGCGCTCCCACCAACGACCTGCTGGCCCACGTGCTTGACCTTACAGTGGCTTCACTGGCTGCTGCAGGGTTCGAGTTACAGGAAAATAAGATTCAGAAGATGCCACCCTGGAGGTACCTAGGACTTGTTATCAGTCAGCGGACCATTGTGCCGCAGCAATTGGAAATAAGAACCCAAATTGAGACATTGGCGGACGTCCAACAGCTGTGTGGGACGTTAAATTGGGTGAGGCCTTGGCTGGGTCTCTCTACCGAGGACCTGGCTCCCCTTTTCAGTTTATTGAAAGGGGGAGAAGAGGGGCTTAGTTCCCCTAGGTCCCTCACCCCAGAGGCGAAACAGGCTCTGGAAAAGGTTCAGGAGGCAATGTCCACCAGGCAGGCCCACAGGTGCAGACCTGACCTGCCCTTCCGATTCGTTATCTTCGGAAGGCTGCTGCACCTCCAGGGGCTGATATTCCAATGGGACGATGTCATCCGGAAGCTCCCTAAGAGGGACCGTGATGGCAATGATCCGCTCCTCGTTATCGAGTGGGTCTTCTTAAGCCATCACAGGTCCAAACGGATGACAAGGCCGCAAGAGTTGATGGCTGACCTTATCCGGAAGGCTAGGCTCCGAATTCGGGACCTAGCCGGCTGTGATTTTGAGTGCATTCACATGCCAATTAGGTTATCCTCGGGCCAAATTACAAAGGCAATGTTGGAACACCTCCTTATGGAGAATGAGTCACTACAATTTGCTTTGGACAGTTACTCTGGGCAAATTTCGATAACTCGGCCTGCCCACAAAATTTTCAATTCGGACTCCACATTTCAATTGGAGCTTAAGTCGATTCAGAGCAAAAAGCCCCTCGATGCCTTGATCATTTTCACAGACGCGTCCGGGAGGACTCACAAGTCGGTCATGACTTGGAGGAATCCAGAAACTCAGCAGTGGGAGTCAGATGTTGCGGAGGTGAAAGGATCGCCTCAGGTTGCTGAGTTGGCCGCAGTCGTCAGGGCGTTCGAGAGGTTCTCTGAACCCATAAATTTGGTAACAGATTCGGCATATGTAGCCGGAGTAGTGTCCAGAGCAGAGAACTCCATTCTGCAGGAGGTAGACAACCTTGCCTTGTTTGAGCTGCTTTCGAAGCTTGTAAAACTGATCTCCCACCGAAAGCAGCCATTTTATGTGATGCACATCAGATCACACACGGACCTGCCAGGAGTCATCGCCGAGGGAAACAGGAGGGCTGATGCTCTTGCTGCCCCTGTGGAGGTGACTCCCTTGCCAAACACCTTTGAGCAGGCAAAGCTCAGCCACCAACTCCATCACCAGAATGCCCCGGGCTTGGTCCGGGAGTTCCACCTTACCCGTGACCAGGCCAAGGCAATTGTGGCCTCATGTCCCACTTGCCATCGGAATTCGATCCCCTCTATGGCCACTGGGGTTAATCCCCGGGGGCTGTCGAGTTGCGAGGTGTGGCAGACTGACGTCACACACTTCGCCCCCTTTGGGAGGCAGAAGTTTGTGCACGTCACGGTGGACACCTTTTCGGGAGCAGTGTACGCCTCTGCCCACACAGGGGAGAAATCGGCAGATGCCATCCGGCATCTGATACACGCTTTCTCCTTCATGGGCATCCCCAAGTCTCTGAAGACTGATAACGGCCCAGCGTACACGTCCAGGGAGTTCTGTAACTTCCTGCAGCAGTGGGGAATAAATCACAAGACCGGCATCCCTTATTCCCCAACGGGCCAAGCAATCGTGGAGAGGACCCATCAAAACATCAAGAGGGTTCTCGGCCAGCAGAATAGCATCCTCAAAAATGAACCACCGTCCATCAGGTTGTCCCGTGCCCTTTTCACGATCAATTTTCTAAACTGCTCCTTCGAGACCATGAACCCGCCAGTGACGAGGCACTTTCGAGGGAGCGCACAGTTAGCGCCCCACGAAAGGCCAAAAGTCCTCGTCAGGGACCCAGAGACTTTGAGGACGCTAGGACCTCACGATTTAGTTACCTGGGGACGCGGGTACGCCTGCGTCTCCACTGACACCGGACTTCGGTGGGTCCCATCCCGCAATGTGAGGCCTTACGTCCCCAAACCCTCCAAAAAGGGTTCCGATCCGGCTCAGGTTACCGTGGCCTCCTGGAGGAGGAGAAAGAAGTCCGGGGTAGAGGGCAGCAAGCAGAAAAACAACCCGGCAAAGGAGGCAGAAGTTGTAGCAGCGGTCACTCTGCCTTCCTGGATGTTTCCCCCCGAGGGAGAAGAGAGAGACTCCTTTCCCTTTTCCGTTACAGTTGTTGACCCTGAACCAGGAACCTTAGAGTGGCTTTTTGTTGATTAAAAATGTATGTCCTTAAGTTCTTCCCCCAGGGAAGCCCCGGACCGGACCACCCATTCCAGCGCCAGAGGAAGGCTCCCAAGCGTCGCCGCCGTCATCTGGGTGATGCTCCTAGTCAGCCTCGTGGGACGAGCGACCACCTGGATGGTCCCACAGCCAAAGGCAAATGTGTGGAGAACCTTGGCAAAGTCTCTCAAGCAAGACCATATCTGTCTGTCCTCCGCCTCAGCAGGAGACCCCTTGTCATCGTGCCTCGTGGGGATCCCGTCAGTCGAGAGTGAGTTTCCCCCTCAACTCTTGAGATTTAAAGCAAGTTATAATCGTAAGCCCATCCAAGTTAATCATTGGAAAGAAATTGGTCATGATTCCCACCTAATCAAAAACCCTTTGGCGCTCTGGAAGGAGTGGACCTCCCACCTCCCCGTAGTTACCCAAGAGCCCCAGGAGCTGGATCTCCTGGGGTCTTCCCCCGCCACTTTTTGCATCCACTTTTCCTTCCAGCCCGCGGCCAATGTTAGAAAGCATTACTGGGAGATCAAGCAAGTGTCAGATAACTACTGGGCCAGCAGGTGGTGCTCTGCCCTGGCCCATGTAGCAACAATCACCAGCACCCAACCCCTTGCTCTTCCCCCTAAAACGTTCTTGATTTGCGGTGATAGGGCTTACAGCGGCATCCCCTCTCTTGTGTTCGGAGGCCCTTGTACTCTCGGGCGGTTAGGGCTGTTTACCCCCAACAAAACCCAAATTATCCATTGGATTAAGAAAAATTCTACTCAGCACTCACCGATCAAAAGGAGAGGCCTGGCGAACCTCCACCCTGATTGTGAATCGGAGATCTTGCATTGGTCCAGGGCCAAGGCTACGGCCGTTACGATTTTTCTGCCCTGGGTCTCAATCGCAAAAAATATGGGAGAACTAGCCGAATTAGAATGCTGGGTGGCTAAACAAGCAAATTTGACGTCTAACGCCCTATCGGACCTCCTAGCAGAGGAGAAAATAACGAGGCAGGCCACCCTGCAAAACAGGGCGGCCATTGATTATCTCCTGCTGCTTCACCAACACACATGTGAAGAGTTCGAGGGGTTGTGTTGTTTCAACCTCTCGAGCAAGGCGGAGGACATTCATAAATCAATAGTCAAAATCAGAGATATGGTCGGGGACATCAAGAGAGAGACTGGAGGCTGGCTAGGAAATTTGCTAGATAAATGGGGAGTCCCTTCTTCCTCTTGGTCCGGTTCAATTATTCAGACTTGTTTAACTGTCGTTTTAGTTTTGGTTGTGGTTTCAATCGCGTTCGCGGTTGTTAAAAGAATGCTTTTGAGACTTGTTTCAGACAACACCTCCCCCACGGTGAACCATCTAGAAGAGAACCCCCAAGTGGAGATCGAACTGCAAGAACTGGAAGATGCTCTTCGCCAACTTGATGAGTTTCGGTCGGCACCTCTAGACGAAGAGACTGTTCTATAAAAGACTGTCAAGAGCTCTCGCTCTTTCTTTAATTAAAGAAAAAGGGGGAGATGTTGGGGTTTGTTAATGTTTTATGTACATTTTGGTTTAATGTACCCCGGTTTTGTTCACCCCAAGATGGCTTCCCTGGCCTTGTTCCCCAGACTCCATTTTGTTGTTTACTCCCTAAGTTATATAACCCTCTGCCTATCCTCCCCAGAAACAGTCCTTGATTGGCCCGTCCTTCCCGCCACTGGCCCTGTCCATCAACCTTACCCCCCCATGCCAATCTCCCTGAGGCCTGGGCCTAGGGATTGGCTGGGTCCCTTCCCGCCTTTTCCCTGGTCATCCCTGAATGGTTCACCCCATACCCTTGCCACTCCCTGGTTCCTGCTTATTGGTTGTCCTGCGCTTTCCCCACACCCACCAAGTTCCATATTTAAGCCGGTGCATTTGTTTGCTCGGGGCTCTCTCTGGAGTGCCCGGGCAGGAATAAACTTCTCCTACCCCAAGCTCCGTGAAAGTCCTTCTCTTTCTTTGCACTGGCTCCCTTGCTGCGGCTCACAGTACAGGCCTAGGTGGAGAACCACAATCTACAGGTGTACTGTCACGTGCGCTCAGGGCTAGCCAACCAGGGCAAGCGCACGGCGGCAGATTAGCATTTTTTCTAGTGGCCACTGCAGAGCAGCCACCCATCCTGAAGATCACCTGGTTGACTGACAGCCCTGTATAGGTCGAGCAGTGGCCCATGACTGACACAAGGCTGCAGATTGCAGAACAGCTGATTCAAGACCAGCTTGATGCAGGACACATTTGACCATCTGTTAGTCTGTGGAACACCCCGTTTTTGTGATCCCCAAAAGGTCAGGCAAGTGGAGACTGTTGCATGACTTGCGGAAAGTGAATACACAGATGCAGGCCATGGGTGCCCTGCAACCAGGCCTGCCAGCACCAACCATGATTCCACAGAGATGGAGCATTTTTGTCATTGATTTGAAGGACTGTTTCTTTACTATTCCGCTCCATCCACAGGACACTCACTGCTTTGCTTTCACTGTGCCATCAACCAATCAAATGGCTCCAACGAATATATATGAATGGACAGTTTTGCCGCAGGGAATGCAAAATTCTCCATGTATGTGTCAGCTGTTTGTTGACTGGGCCTTGCGACCAATTTGTCAACAGCTTCCTGACGCATTAATCTATCATTACATGGACGACATGTTGATTGCTGCAAAGCATCCATTGCCAAAAGCAAAACTGGACTGGCTGATTTTACAATTAGAGCAGCAAGGACTGAAAGTTGTCCCGGAGAAGATACAACGATCAGCTCCTTGGAAATATCTCGGATGGCTGATCACAGATGCGCAAGTTCGTCCTCAGAAAGTCACGTTGCATGACAACATTTCCACTTTGCATGATGCTCAAAAGCTGTTTGGTGATCTGCAGTGGGTTAGAACCATTGTAGACATCACCAATGATGATTTACAACCGTTTCTGCCATGGCTTCATGGCAGTGATGCTGACAGTTCACGAGTTTGTACCCCAGAACAGCGGAAAGCTTTGCTGACAGTGTCAGAAAAGCTTCAACGGAGATGGAGTGCACGTCGTGTGGAACTTCTTCTGTTGTCACTTTTCCTGTCCAATGCTGAAGCATGTCCGCTTGCCATCATCTTTCAATTGCAAAAGAAAAAGGGGAAGAACCGCTCTGAACAGAAAAATGATAAGTCTGATTTGAAAATTGAATCTGATGCCACAGCAATTGTCATTGTTTCTGCCTGTGCAGCCAAAGAGTCATGTCATGAGCAGGACAGACGCTTTTGCTGCCTTGATAAGGAAAGGCAGAGACAGAATTGTTGAAATAGACAGGAAAGAACCAGCAGACATCAGCATTCCCGCAAGAGATGAAGACTTGGAATGGCTGTTGAGGCACTCAGTTGCATTGCAGGAAGCATTGTTGGGATTTGCAGGTGTGGTTCACAACAGACAGCCGAAAGGCCCAATGTGGCATCCGATCACGCATCATCATTGGCTGGAGAGGCCTTGGTGTTCACTGAGACCAGTGAAAGGCAGGACAGTGTTCACAGATGCTGGCCGAAAAACAAAAAAGGCCGCATGCGTCTGGCACATCTCTTTTTTGCAAAAGAGAATGGCTGCAACATATAATCCAGGGTGAAGCAGGAGATATGCTGCAAACCTTTGAACTGAAAGCTGTCTGTTGGGCTTTGCAGACCTGGAACAAGAAACCACTCAATGCTGTGTCCGATTCTTTGTACGTGGTTGGAGTTGTGCAGAGAATCGAGGATGCACTCCTCAGGCAAACCCAAAATCGACATCTTGGAGAACTGTTCCTGCAACTGAGAAGTGTGCTGAATCAATGCCATCATGTCTTCTGCATGATGCACATTCAGAGTCACCAGTGCAACAGAGGTTTGGGAGAAGGCAACACACGAGCTGATGCTGCAGTCAGCGGTATTGTGCATGCTCCTCCCAAAAACAAGTTTGAAAAGGCTCGCAACAGTCATGAGACATTCCATCAAAACGCACGAGCCTTGCACTGACAATTTCAGATTCCTTTGAGTGATGCACAAGGAACTGTGCGTGCCTGCCCTCAATGCAGTCATCACGGGCCCGGACTGGGGCTGGGCACAAACCCAAAGGAACTGAAAGCTTTAGAGTTGTGGCAGATAGACGTAACTCATGTCCCAGAGTTTGGGAGATTGAAATACGTCCACATTACTGTTGATACCTACTCGAAATTTATTTGGGTGACAGCACAGCCAGGGGAAAAGGGTTTGCATGTAGAAAGGCATCTGTCTGCTTGTTTTGCAGTCATGGGTGTGCCTGTGGAAATTAAGACCGACAATGGTCCAGCCTATGCCGGTCAGTGAGTTGCCAGATTCATGCAGAAATGGGGGGTGAAGCACATCCCGGGGATCCCTCATTCTCCCACAGGTCAAGCTATTGTTGAAAGAGCAAATTGCACCCTCAAAGAGTATCTTGCAAAGCAGAAACAGACAGATGACACTGATGTAGTTAGAAGATTGTCTAAGGTTTTGTTTACTTTAAATTATTTGTGTTTAGCAGAAGGTCAGGAGGAACTTGCGGTCGTGATACATCATCATGCAGTAAAAGAGGGGAGGCCGCAGGCAATTCCAGGATTTTATGTTTACTATAAAAATATGCAGACGGGTGAATGGCAGGGACCAAGCCAAGTGTTGTTTAATGGTTGAGGATATATGTGTGTATCCACAGAAGCTGGTCCTGTCTGAGTGCCGAGTTGATTTACTCGCGCGTGTCCTCCAACAAAAATACCATCAGACAACAAAAACAATCAGAGAGACAATCAAGAGGACAACAATCCACCTGGAACATCTTTGGACAATTCCGAACCTTCTGATCCTTCTAAGCTTGATAAAAATTAGTTTCAGAGTGTGTGAATTTAGTAGTTATATAAGTATATGGAGAAGTTAAGTTATTTTAAGTTATTATAAGTTAAGAATTTAAGAATTAAGTTAAGTTATAAGTTAAGAATTTAAGAATTTTTACAAGATAAACTAGAAAAAGAGACCAAAGGTACCAGTGAAATGTTGTGGTTTGAACTGCTTGTCATCAACATTGTTTTGATATAAGGGGTGATTGGAGTGCTCGATGTGGACCAGAGAGAGAACATGTGGGTCACATGGGCCAATCAAACTGGACAAGATTCATTCTGCTTGTCGTTAGCAACACCGTCCAGTCTGTTTCGCACCTGTTTGATTGGAGTTCCATTGCTTTCGATGACAGAGTTCAAAAATTTGACTCAAGCAAAAATCTATTCTAATTTGTCGGAAGCTTGGAACACATGGTGCAATCAGCCCGTCGGGTCCACTTGCAAACACTCCGAAACTTGGTGTGAAGTTCACAAAATTTTCTGAAATGATTTGGGAGCCCAAGTTGTTGCCATCGCGCAAAATCTAAAAATAGTAAGTACTGAGCCGCAGGAATTCGATCTCCTTGGCTCTGTACCAGGCAATTATTGCCTGATGTTTGGACATGTGAGACAGTCCAAGGCTGGCAACACTTGGTTGTTTCCAAAATCTCCATTGTATTATAGTTATGCAGAGTACTGCAACAATTAGACTCAACTTGTAGCACCACCACAAGATGCTGCAAGAAAATTACCACCAGGCATTTTCCTCATCTGTGGGGATCGAGCCTGGTCTGCAGTACCCAAGACAACTGCAGGGGGCCCATGTTATTTTGGGAAATTAACCCTGTTTGCTCCTTCCATTCATCAGATCACAAAATTTTCAAAAACACCCCGACGATCCAAACGCAAAGCAATTGAATTAGATCCCGGATGTAAATCCACAGTATCACTGTGGGGACGTCCAACTGTAATAGTGGCTTTGCCCCAGAAGTTGCATCAGCGCAAGCTCTCACCCAGTTACGAACCTTAGCGTGCTGGACATCAAAACAAATTAATTTAACATCTAACCTTCTGAGTGAACTTGCTGTGGATGTCGGAACAGTCCGCCACGCGGTGCTCCAAAACAGAGCCGCCATCAACTTCTTGCTCCTTGCCCAAGGGCATGGATGTGAGGAGTTGGAAGGCATGTGCTGCATGAATTTGTCAGATCACTCATGGTCAATCTATCAACAACTTAGCCAGCTAAGGCGTAACATGGGACAAATTGTAGTTGTTGATTCTCCTTTTGACAAGTGGATCAGTTCACTTGGTTTTACTAGTTAGATCAAAGACTTGATCCATCTTGGGACCATTGTGCTCATCATTATTTTAGTTGTATTAGTAGTAGTGCCTTGTTTGTTGAAGTGTATGCAAAATGTAGTTAATCGTGTCTTTAACTCAGTCTGAGTAGTTCAAAAAGAAAAAGGGGGATGTGTTGCTGATTTTCTCAGAGCAGGAGGTCATGATTTATATCAGGACATTGAACTACTCTGACTGAGGCCTGACCTGAGGCCTCGGTGAGGCCTTGAAGCCTGTGGCGCATTTGAAATTCCTTCAGGCGTGTGACGCAGTTAGAAATAGATATTAAGGTGTTTGGGAAGATAATGAGGTTTTGAAGGTCACCGAGTTGAATAGTTAATAGGCACATGTTTAGCCACCTTAACTGTAAGTTAAACAGTGTATGTTTTCATTCTTTCCCTTGCTGTGTGCCAATGACTGAGCTATCCAAAATGTAAACTATATAGAAATGTATAAAAGACGCCATTTCTCTCGAAATAAAGGAGTTGTGCAGTGCTAATCATATTGATCAGATCTGCGTTTCTCTGGCCAGTCTCTCATTATCTAGGTAGCCCTCGCTAGGAGGGGAGAAGGGAATAACAACAGGGACAACCAAACCCAGTGCAGATCATGGCCACATACCTTCTAAACTGTTTTTATCTCTGTTCTTTGTTCATCATCATCTATGGGGCACATGCTTAGATATTACTGATTGCAACCTTAAACTTGTCCTTTGTCATGTTGTCCAGGAGAGATTGCTTCAAGTATGTGTTTAACTGTTTTCTCAATTTAACACCACTAGCAGTTATTTTTCAAACCAAACACTCAGTTCAACATGATTAATAGTTATGTGGCATTCTGATTTTAAAAGTAAATACATCGCAGAACTCAACTTAGTCCAAAATATTAAAAAAACCCCCAAAAAACCACAAAACAAACTACTAAACATTTCAAACAAAAAAGTTTGAATGTTGAGACTGAATACTTTCTTTACAGTATGCATCTTCTGAAAATAGAATAATCAGAAATACAGCCCATTCTTTCTCAATACTAAATGCTATGATTCAAGGATACAGATAATACCAGTTA
This sequence comes from Zosterops lateralis, assembly GCF_965231275.1. Lineage (NCBI taxonomy): Eukaryota > Metazoa > Chordata > Aves > Passeriformes > Zosteropidae > Zosterops > Zosterops lateralis. The sequence goes on along the minus strand of NC_139800.1, from coordinate 60,812,680 downwards.
AAGCTACTCCTAAATCCTGGATCTTTCAAATTCAGGAACCAGTTTCACAAACTCCAAGTTTCTTTCTGTCACTGATGATTTCTCCATTATAAAGGGAAGCCTACTTAGCAAAATCTTCTCTTCTGTCTATAGCTCTGACAGTTAAACAGCTGTTCCAGTGGAGACTGTACCAAAAGGAAGGTCAATGGATATCCTTCTGAATCCAGGAATTTTGGAAACAGCTCCTCAGCACATAGATCCAGGGTATCATAAAACATCATTCTTATCTAATCACTCTACATTTTAATGTGACAATATTTCACAAATGTAGCCTCACAACAGGCATGATGAGGGGAAATCTTATTTCTCTTATTTTTAGAAATGAACTTGGGATCAGACACAAGGAGGATGAATTGAAATGAGTCCATTAGGAGAATATTTCATAATTTCCATTCATTCACTGCATGAAATATAGAAACCATCCTGGAGCTTGTGTTTACTCTTCAGAATTCTTCCTTTGATAAGGACACATTAACCTCCAGAAAACACATAGCTCCTGCTCTGACACTCTCTCTAGCCCATTTGCTGCTGTACAAGGAAACACCTTCACAGGGAGGGCAAACACTCTCTCCACACCAAACCAGGCCTAGTCTCAAACCAGGATGGTCTGTAAGAAGAAGCGATCAAAGTCAGGATCTTCCTACTAACATCAGTTTATTAATGAGTCAAGAGGTCATTCCAAACTCTTCTGGCTTTGCTTTTAGAAAAAGTAACGACTGTTTTCAAGATCATTGTGCATCACACCCATCCTTGCAGATTTATCAAGTGCAGAGTGAGATTGATGAGCACCTAAGATGCTAAATGGACCTAACCTCTGAATTTTGAATGGTCTTCAGCAAGAATGTACTATTAGGTCACATGGAGGTTGGGAGAGTTCTAGGCATGTTCAAAGGTGTAAAACTAGGCACTAAACAAATTTAAAAAATATTTTGGTTTTTTTTTAAGAAAATAATTTTTAAAGGAAAAATAATTTTAAAACTTTGGAAAAAAAAAAAAGAAAAGACAAACAAGGGGAAGCTTGCCAGTTTCAAGAAAGGATTTGTAAAGTGAGGTATAATCTTTATGCCTTTATGGAGGCTGGAATATTACCACTTTCCTTGGAGCTATTCACTCCAATAACAGTTGAATTATCTTCATGGGTTTTCCCAGTTAAAAAAATTAAAAAATAATAAAAAAAGGGAATAATTAATCAAATTAATAAATAACATTTTTTTAAAAATTATGTGGACTGAATCAGGACTGTAAAAGATTAGTGAAGGCTCCTGTTACTTTATAAGTGTACAAATTCTTCACTGCCATTTGTTGATCTAAGACCTGATCATCTTTGCAATCAATTTTTAAAATCTTGTGTCAGGATCTACAAAACTTCTAATATTTAACTGGAAGGTAGTTCATTTGACAAATACAAAAACTTAACTCCTGAAAAATTACTAATATTTGGTTAACGAAACATCTGAAAATAACTGCTATTTTGGCTAAACCACGTAGTATATTCTCCATTTAAATAAAAGCAAAATTAACTTTTAATTAAATATTTATATATATAAATATTCTGACACAAAGCCTTCATAGAAAAATGTCAGAAGTTTTCCAGAAGTGCAGGGGCTAGAGACTGGTGAAAGGCAGTGTTGTTGGCACTTCACCATGTTTGCCACAAGGTGGCAGGAAGTGTACGATTTAGAAAGACAAAACTAAAATGAATACACTGAGAAGTATTAAAAAGAGCAGCAGAGGCTGAATGTGTATGTGTGACTTTTGGCAGGATGTGGGAAATGCATACATATACACACACATAGATTCTTCTACAGAGCTGTCAATCTAAAGTTTATTATGCATAACACAGGCTTAACTAAATCGTGTCAGCCTGTTCAGTGGTCCAGATTTAAATCCCATACAGCCACACACAAAGTGTGGTGATGTAGGAGATGGCTGGTGTCTAGTGAGAGAGGGAGTGAGACAGGGCTGTGAGGTCTGTAGGATATATAGAGGGGATGACTTGCAGCAGCTTAGCAAAGCATTTTAGTCTTCTTCAACAAGTTTGGAAGGAGCAAATGCAAGCAGTATACAAAGCATGTCACACGTACCCCAACTATGTAGGATGATCCTCTTCCTTACCTATCTAGATACAAAAAATATTTTAAAATCTAGATGAATATCCACTGGAATAAGAGATTTGGATCTTCAGCTTTCTGGAAAATGCAATTGCTATTTATCACAACTGCAGATTTGTCCTTGGGCAGGTAGACATTAAGAACCTGACCAGAACTGGCAGCACAGGAGATATGACCCAAGCTCTGTGGATGAAAGCTGCATCCACCTGGCTGCCAGCTTTCACAAGTCCTATAGGAAGTGGAGACCAGGAAATTGTGGTTTCTATGACTCATGGAGGACACAATTATCTTTGAAATTATAGAATAGAGGAAAAATGTGCAAATAAACACATGCAAGAGACCAGCTGAGTCTGAAGGCATAAGAGGAACAGGAAAAGCACTGTCAGAAGAGGAATTAAATCACCTCTGCTTCTCTTGCAAGTATTGTTTTTATTGTTGGACTTCAGGATTTGGAAGATCTTTTCCAGCCTCAAGGATTCTATGATTCTGTGAGCTAAGGAAGTATGAATGCTTACCAAGAGATGGTGCAAAAGCATAGAAAGTCCTAATTTTGCCTACAAGAGACTTGAACACCTTTGGCCACAAAAAAAGCATGAAAATAACCACCAGGTGTCATGCCAAGGAACGTGTGCCTTTTTTTACTTGAGAAAAAGCAGCACGAATAGGCAAACAAAACTTAAATGTTGGCATGAAATTTTAGCAGTGCATTTCAGTTTAGTCTCCTCAAAGCATGGTGTCTTGGGGATGTCATCCATCTCCATATTTCTCACTGAAAATTTTGTGTCACTGGGGAAATGAGCAAGAACTAGCTAACGTAGCATTAAAACAAACCCAGAACATTTATCAAAAAAACAGCACTACCAATTAATGAAAAAAATATCAGCAGTTGGAAAAGTTTCCAGGGAGGATTTGCAGCAATGTAATTCGTATTACTGGGGCAGTCACTGATACTGGAATAGTTACATTCAGATGAATCCGTACTAATTTTCAAAGGTTTCCAGAGGATTCTAGGTAGAGCAATACACACTACCCTGAAATCCTGGACTGCTTTTAATTTCTTGTCATGTTTTTCTCTCATTTCCTATCAAGCTTTGCTCGCTTCTTTCCCATCTTTAGAGACACATACACACGCAAAGGAAAAAATAACCAACAAACAAACAAACAAACAAACAAACCAATCAATCAACCAAAAAACCAAACACCAAACCTAACCAAACAAACGCAAAAAAAAAAAAAAAAAAAAAAAATCCTACCAAATTACCAAAACCAAAAACCAAGAGAAGGGATAATTTGCCAGTTTCAGAACAATGTCTGTTAAGTGAGGGACAACTTTCATCTCTCCCTAGAGGCCGGCGTACTGCCACCTTCCTCAGCAGCAGCAGCAGGTGGAGCATCTCCGCGGCGGGGCCCGCCCGGCCGAGGGGCAGCACAGCCCTGCCCTGCCCAGCCCAGCCCAGCCCGCCCCGCCCGCGCCCCTCAGGCCGCGCGTCCCGCAACGCGGCGTCGGCGCCGCGGGGCCGGGGCTGCCCTGACGGGGCGGGGCGGCGCATGCGCGCCCGCGCTTGTTTGTCACACGGCTTATAAGGCGGGGCCGGCGGCGGCGCGGCAGCGCCTTTGTGGGGAGACGCCGCGTCGGCACCAGCGCCGCCCGCGCCGGGGCCGGGGCTCCCCGCCGCCCCCATGAGCCGCCTGTAGGGTCCGCGCCGCAGCACCCCTGCGCCTCAGGGGCTCGGGGTTGGGTGTTGTTGGGTTCCCCGTTCCCTTCCTTTTTTTTTTTTTTTCTTTTTTTTTTTCTTTTTTTTTTTTTTTTTTCTTACAGTCTATTTTTGTACACTTTGCTATAAAACCATGGTGCTGGGGAAGGTGAAGAGTCTGACGATAAGCTTTGACTGTCTGAATGACAGCAATGTCCCCGTGTACTCTAGCGGGGATACAGTCTCAGGAAGGGTCAGTCTAGAAGTAACTGGGGAAATTAGGGTGAAATCCCTTAAAATCCATGCGAGGGGGAATGCTAAAGTGCGTTGGACTGAATCGAGGAATGCTGGATCCAACACTGCCTATACACAGAACTACACCGAAGAAGTGGAATATTTCAACCATAAAGACATCCTGATCGGCCACGAGAGAGGTAAGGGCTGCCCTTAACTGTGCTGCTTTATTTTTTATGGAAAAAACGCTCGTATCTTTGTATCGCCCTGGTTTAGCCCTTTCTTTTTTAATGGGTGCACTGGAGAGCAGGACATGCTCAGGGTCCTGTCTTGGCGATGGAGTTACAGGAAATGCATTTGCAAAGTACCTGCAGGCAGGAGGACTCCCTTGAACTACTTGCCCTTCAGCACGGCCGTTTATTAATAAGTTGGGGGTTTTTTTCTAGTGTTTTACCTTTTTTTTTCTTTTTATTTTTTCCTTTTTTTTTTTTTTATTTTTTTTTCCCTCTCCTGGTAATATTTAGCAGGATTTGCCTTTCCGTGGGGAAAAACAGCTGTAGAATCATAGCCAGATGGGTAGTGGACTTCATTGGCAGAATCCTAATAACAAATCTTGAAACACAGTGAAAGCATAAAACCCATACTTTCTGACACATGCGGAGTTCTGCTGATGTTGTTGGGGTGATAACACAATGAATTTTTCAGGATGGCTCATTATTGGTAAACGAGTCTCCCTAGCTTATTTTGACGTATCATCTCACCCCACGTGTAATTTTTTTTTTCCCATTTCAGTATTACCCTCGTCCTGGTAAAAAAAAAAGCTTTAATTTCTTTGGGCCGCCCGTACTCCCGGCTCGGCATGGGGGTCACCCCGATGTAAAGATGTGTCCGAAAAGCCCTTGATGGGGAGCAAAAGGAGGGGGAGGAGAGAGAGGGGGGCAGTAGTGTTGCGTAATGGGAGCATCTCTCCCAAAACTGGGGAGATGAGGACCTCCTGCTCCCCGCTTCCCACTCGAGCCGCCGTGTCCCCACCGAGTGCAGACCCCTTCCCCGGTGTGGGGTGTAAGCGCCGTGGCCCGGGGGTTCTGTGTGGTTTTTTATTTCTTTTCCTGCCGAAGTTCGCAGCCTTTGTTCGAAGCGGTTCAATCCTGTTTGGGACCGGCTGGGAGGAGGGGGGTGCGCCGCCCGCTCCGCGCAGATTGGCCGCACGCGTCAGGTGGTGGCGATGACTTAATTCCCCAGCGCAAGAAAATAATGTTAAAAACCGGTTATGTAATTTTTTTGTGCTGCTCGTCCCGTCCCCACCCCCCCTTATTATTTTTTTTTCCAGAATATGCATCATATACACCGCAGCGATGCGATATTTCTCGTTCTTTACGGGAAAAAAATAAAATAATTTTTTAGCAACTCCAGGCGGCACTGAGCTTCACAGTATTCCCGAGCTCAACGCTGTAGGAGAGCTCTCGGGGCTTTTTTTGGGTTTTTTTTGGATTTTTCTGCTTCATGCCTCGCGCACACCGCGCTAGCGAGGTGACTTGCGGCTCCCACCTGCCTCCGCCTCAGAAATCGCTCGGCCGGCCATAACTTCCCGCAGCCCCGGACCGGGGGTCCCAGAAGCCTGACCACGGGAGTGTGCGGCCCCGCAGAGCCGCCCGCGGCGGGGGCAGCACGGTGGGAGCGGGCGGGACGAGGCCCGCACGAAGCCGCTGCCGGCGCCCGCGGCCGCGTTTCAATGACGGCCCCGAGCGCAGCCCCGCGGCCCGGCCGCGCCCCCCGCCGCCCCCTGATTGGCCGGCCGCGGTTTGTTGCCCTGTTGCTAAGGCGATGCCCGCCACTGATTGGCGGGGCGCTGGCGGCGGGGGTGAGGGAGCAGGTTTCGCCGCCGGCCCCCGGCGGGCAGGGGCCGTTCCCCGAGGCGCTGGCGCGGCACGGAGCCGCTCGTAGAGGGAGGGCGGAGGGCCGCGCTGCCCCCTGAGCAGTCACGTCCCCTCGCCGGTCCCATCCCTTGAGGGGTCTCGGCGCGGGCGGCGGGAGGGTCCGCCCTCGTTGCGCAGCCGGCGGGCGCAGCGCAGGCCGCGTGTGTGTGTGTGTGTGTGTGAGAGAGAGAGAGAGAGAGAGAGAGCGGCGGGGCTGGCGGCGCTCCGCGCGCGCCGGTTCAGGCCGGTCGGCTCCTGCTCCAGCCCGCGCTGATTGACAGCTCAGCACTTGTTTACCGCGGCGTGGCGGGACTGCTGAGCTGGCAGGAAGGGGGGGAGCCGGGCGGGGAGCACCGCAGCCAAAGCCGAAAGCAGCGCTCCCCCCCGCCCCCCGGAACAAAATTAAATAAAATTTAATAAATCATATTTACTGGAAAAAACCAAAATGCAAGCCAGCAGTATAAAAACCCACCGCCACGCCGAGACATTGTCTCGCTCTTTCAGCAGATTTTCCTGACCTAAGTTGAGTAATGTTACGTGCTGAAGGTGCATTTATTTCCACATCTTGCTGCTGGGAGATTTTTGTTTGTTTGTTTTGTTCGTTTATTTTTGAATTTTCGGTATTTGCACTGCAGGAAATAGAGCACCGGTGCTTTTGTAGGACAATAGGAACTTAGAACCCTCCTTCGTGCCTCCATTAGCGCTTCAGACTATCACACATAAGCTGTTCCCTTTCACTTTGTCTCCCTGTATCCCCTTTTATAATTCCAGCCCTTTTAACGTGCGAGGTGCTCGTTTTTCACTCAACTTTTATTTTGACCAAGTCAGCGTTTTTTCTGGTTTTATGTCAGAATAAACTGCAGTTTTCTTGCGGCATTTGAAGCTGGACAAGTAATCATGACCATAAACAAGGGTCAGCATTCCTGGCATAAAACTGGCGAGTGTTTGAGTCTTTCTGTCTGAGCAAGATCAAGTTAACCTATTAAAGAAAGAAAAGGTTTAGGTCTAGATAGCATTAATTGGGCAGCTTGCCATTTCCTGTGCCCCTGAATCTGTCTGGTACTTTCTGGGTGGTGCTCCTATGCTCTTACTCCTTTCTCACACTTTTTTTTTTTTTTTTTTTTTTTTTTTTTTTTTTTTTTTTTTTTTTTTTTTTGTGTGTGTGATTAATGTCTGGACACTGTTGCCAGGCAGGAGATACAAAGAAGCTGAATGTCTAATTTTAATCTTAAGCAGCAGACTTGGTACTGTTAATGCTGGTAAAAAGCCAGCTCTAGTTCATTCTGACTAGCAATTGCAGTGGAAAAGCAGAATGATTTCATTTACAGACCTTGCATGGAGGCCTTGAAATGGCAGCAGTTGAAACTGTGTCACTGTTCTGATGCAGGATTCTATTGAAACAATTTAACTTTTGTTTTTTTTCTAAGGCCAAGCTAGCAATCTTGCGTACCTTTCTGCCAGTCAGAGGTGTCCCTGCATTCCAGGAGTTAATAACTAATGGCCTGGAGACCCTTGTTTCTGGGATGTCACATTCTTTGAGTCTTGTAGTGTGTGAGGAAATTGCTTTTTTTTCTGGAAGAGAAGCCAGTGCAAGGTATAACGCGTGCTGCTGGATTAGTGTGTTGGTTTTTTTCTCTTTTAGATGATGACAATTCAGAAGAAGGCCTTCACACCATCCATTCGGGAAGGCATGAATATGCATTCAGCTTTGAGCTTCCACAGACGTAAGTACTGACCCACAGTCCTCCACACAGGGCCCTGCTGCCCACCCACCTGACCAAAACTCCTGCTGTGGGTGGAGGGGAAACCTTTTCAATGGTAGTTTTTAATTCCTTTTCAATGGAATTGTGCTCTAACATGCAGTAGAGAACATAATCTCATTAAACTGAAGAGGTTGCTTTTACACTGATATACCCTTTTTTTTTTTTTTTTTTTTTTTAAATTTCCACAAACAAGGAGCTCACTGCTGCCCATTTGCATACTTTCTTTTTACCAAGTCTTATTGACTTACTAGATATTCCAATCTATTACCCCTTCCCAGGAGGAGGGAGAGGAATTTGAACTGTCACTGGAGTCCTGCAGAGTGGCTGAGATACCTTCTAACTTAGCCGTTTACTGGGGCTATGCAGACCAGCAGAACTAAAGATAAGATCACAGTGGAATTGTTTGGGATCGAGTCTGGAACATATGTGGCAATGTTACTTATATTTCAACAAAAGAGGAGGTTGTTCTTGCTCAGACAGGATGTATGTACCCAGGGTGGCTATTTATGTAGGAAGCTGGGATAGAAGCGAATTTAAGAATGAGTGGATAAAGTAATAAGAATTCTGCTACCAAATCCCATTTGTTTTAGAAAATAAAGGCAAAGAAAGTGCAAGAGCAGAAGTTTGTTCTGGTAAGGTAAAAATTGTTGCCCCACTCCTGTCTGAAATATGTAATGTAGGCAACTGTGGATGTAACATTGGACATAATAAAGTTGCCAATATGGAAATGAGCTAAAACTTCAAGTTCCAGTAAAGTCAAATACACAGGAAAAGAGGGAGTATGAGTATGGATGAAAAATGAGCCTTTTGGTGTGAAAGGCAAGTAGCAGTCATTAAAAACTTGAATGTCACTGAAAATTTGGCAGTTTTATGCGAATAAGCTCAGTGCCTAATGTTAAGGTTGTTTATTAGAGGTGCTGCTTTTAGCAGAATGCGCAAATGACAAACACAATTTTGAAGTGAGCAGCACAGGACTTCTAAACTATTTCAGTCAGATTTTCTGTGAAGACCTGTGAACATGGAGATTTTAAAGGCAACATAGCATTCCGTGAAAATCTCAACTACAAGTAGTAGTAAGGCTAGTAGTGATTTTTCCCTTGAGTTTAAAGGACCATTTAAAAAACAACAAGAAAACCCCAAACACATAACATTAGAAACATGAACACGAAATGCTTAGCTTGAAGGGAAACAGCCAGATACCAAAATATCACAAGCATTGCTCAAGTCGTATGTTCTTTCTAAGTGCCATGAAGGAATAGCCATTAACCCAGTTTTTAATAATAGAGGAAAAATGAAGGGTGATATTAAAAGCCTGAACTTTGATACTGCCTGTCCTCTTACTATATTGTGTCCATAGAATACTTCCAAAACTGATGTAAACTTCAGAGCAGCAGTAGAAAGATGTGCATCATCTTTACTGATTTTTCCTCTACAGAATATGAGATAGAATGAAATACTGAAGTTGGATTAGAAAATCTTTTTAATTTCATTATTAGGTAAAAATACTAAGCATTTCAGATGTCCAAATAGAGAAGTCAAACCTGTAACTCAAAGAATAAGTCTAGTAAAGCACTAGCATGGCTAATGTTACTGTCTATAGAAAATACGGAAATGTCACGAATACTTTATTTTAAAGTATATATAACGGTGTATTCAGAACCCAGTAAAACAGATAAAAAGACTTAGATAGAAATGAAGAGAGTATGTTAGAGGAACAACTTTTAATTGGAAATAATTGAACTATGAAGATACTTTGTTTCATTTTATGATACTACAGAAAAAAAGGCAATGCTCACAGGTCTGGAAAAACTACCTATTTCACCTTTTCTCTAGCTTATAAAATAGACCTCCTTGATTTGACAAATTTCAGAACAGTCTTAATGATTTTACCTATGTGTGTATGTATAAATATATATATATGCACATATCTGCATTCTTAGGTATTATAAATGTTTTAAGCTGTCTTGACAGAGTAGAGAAAGATTAGAAGGTGCTCAAAATAGCCTCTCTTCAGAACTCCAAGTTGTAATATTTACTCTGCTTAAGGTGAACCTAACTACAGAAGTGCTGAGTTACAGCTAAAATTAACCTGATGATGAGCTACTGACCAAGCAAATAATACACAATGGTTTACAAAACAAGATATCCAAAACTGTAGTTGGTTGATACCAGGGGTAGTTTGAACTTGGTAATCGAAAGGGCATGCTTTACCCTAGATGTGGAAGTGGCCTCTTAAGCTTAAAGAAAATCTATGCTCTCCTGGCATTTTCTAGTACAATTCTTTAATTAATTCTTAAAATCTATGCAAAACTATAGTAGGATAAATTGGAGATGATTTTTTCTCCCACCTTGAATCTTGAATTTTTCTAAGATACACTTCATTAAGTGCTACAGTGCATTAAAAATGCAGGTCTATATACTAATCACTGACTTGATCAATTGTATCATTATTAGAGCGAAAGACTTTGCTCAGTTTTGACCTTTGTGTCCTGCACAGACCACTTGCTACCTCATTCGAAGGCAGACATGGCAGTGTGCGCTATTGGGTGAAAGCCGAATTGCATAGGCCTTGGTTTCTACCAGTAAAATTAAAGAAGGAATTTACAGTCTTTGAACATATAGATATCAACACTCCTTCATTACTGGTAAGAATTGACAGAATTATTCATTTTTTGTTTCTGGCATTAAAAAAAATGAAGTTTAATAACTGAAACAATATCAATATCTAATTTTACCTAATACATTACCTAATATTTACTTGATAATTAGTTACAGTCATTATTCTAAGTATTATATTAATTCTGCAACTCTGTAAGTACTGGTATTTTGAAAGCTATGTTTTCCTGTACTTGGAGTTGCTTCACTTTTAAGATATGTAAAATGGTTTTGTCAATATAAATTAATACTAAATTGTTAAATGCGAGTAAGAAGGAAAATTTTGAGAGCTGTTCCTCTTTGATTGTGAACAAAGAACAGTGAAACTTAAAACAATTAATTTTGACAGACTGCAAATTTAAAAATGCAAAGTAAATAATGTACTGGTGTGCATAAATGATAATTTTCATACAGATTGTTTTATACCAATGGGGAGAAATTATCACAATGCTCTATAACCTATTTCTGAAATGATATTTCATTAAAATAATTTCAATATCCCAACTGCTTTCGATGAAGATTTGATTTCAGTCAGGCCTAAAATTCCATTCCCCTTCACTCTTCAAATTCACCCCCCATGAAGGGGAGAAAAAATCGCAAAATCCATTGAAATAGGTTTCTTGTGTGTATGGGTGAAAAATTAGACTTGCAAGGGGACACCGGCCTTGCACAAATTCCATTAAAATCAAAAGACTCTCATTTGACTTTAATGGGCTTTGGCTCAAGTCCTAAGTCCTGGTGTCATGTAAAATAACAAAGTCTGTTCAATACAGATGAAACAGGATCATTTTGAAACACGAAATAGCAGGAGTCAAGGTTACAGTACTTTACTTTAGTTATTGTTTCTGAAATATTATACTGGATAGACATTTTAGCTTGTTGGTAAATTAAAAGCTCTTCAACAATATGGTGGGATATGTAGGCTGTAAAGCCTTTCCTTAAGCTATGCTGAATTTGTTTATGTATAAAAACTTGCTTTAAATGTAACTGTTGTATGAAGTACATAGCAAAAGAGCAGTTAATAAGTGTGGAATTAAGATAAAGCTTATAGTTTGCATAGTGCAATTTCCTTGAGATTCCTCCCTCTATATAAAATCAGATAATGCTTGTCAAGATGCATAGAAAGTATATAATCAAAAATTTTTTGGGTGTTGATTAGAACAGATTAAAAGATTAATGGAATACTCTATTAAATGGAAAATACTTTTCTTTTCTTGCAGTCACCCCAAGCAGGCACAAAAGAAAAAACTCTCTGTTGTTGGTTTTGTACCTCAGGCCCAATATCCTTAAGTGCCAAAATTGAAAGGAAGGGCTACACCCCAGGTACGTAACAGAAGTAATTATAGGAAATGTTTTTCCTTCCCTTTCAAAATGACAGTTTGTACTTAGCTGCTGTTATGTAAAAGAAATACTTAAACAATTCTTACCATTTTGATCTGCATTCATCTGTCTTGCTGTTTTAAACTACTAATTTTGTTAGTTTGCTGTGTCTTCATATTGTTAAAGGACATGTGCTTTTATTGGACCTGTGCATTTTTCTGTTAGATTTACCTTATGGTGACTTTACTCCTGCTAGCATCAGTGGATGTTGTTCAAAGTGTCGAGCACTGCTAGCAGTGTCCAATGCCGTATAATAAAACAGAATGCCTTGCAGATACATGGATAAAACGAAATTCTGCTTTGTTTCAGGTGAATCAATTCAGATCTTTGCTGAGATTGAGAACTGCTCTTCCCGTGTGGTGGTGCCAAAGGCAGCCATTTACCAAACACAGGCATTTTATGCCAAAGGGAAAATGAAGGAAGTCAAACAGCTTGTTGCCAACCTGCGAGGGGAATCCTTGTCATCTGGCAAAACAGAAACCTGGAATGGCAAACAGTTGAAAATTCCACCTGTTTCTCCTTCAATCCTCGACTGTAGTATAATCCGTGTGGAGTATTCACTGATGGTATGTTGGGTTGATTACATGATTCCTTGGAAATTTTTAATAGAGCATTGTGAACTGCTAACTAGTTATAGAAGCCTATACATAGCCTAGCTATTAGGTGTCCTGACAAGAATTCTTTAAGTAAATTCAGTTTAAATCTTGGATGTTCTAAGCAAATGTGTTATGAGTATGTGACATTTCCATGTGAGGACTTGTGTCCTTAAGAATATAGAGCTGCCTTTGATTTGGTGAGCTTTTTGTCTCCATAGGACATAGGCTCTGAAAAAAAAAAAAAAGAAATTTCAGTTCTTTGTGAAAAATTCCATGGCTGGAGATTTTAGTCTAATAATTATGAAATGCTCATACAAACCTGTTTTTAATCTATATATACCTCTTTGTTTTTGTTTAGGTATACGTGGATATTCCTGGCGCCATGGATTTATTCCTTAACTTACCACTGGTCATTGGCACCATTCCTCTACACCCGTTTGGTAGCAGAACATCAAGTGTAAGCAGCCAGTGTAGCATGAACATGAATTGGCTTGGTCTGACGCTGCCTGAAAGACCAGAAGGTAACCTGACAAAAATAGCCATTTTGATTTTTGTGTGTTTGTTTTTACTCATTACTGTCAGGCAGACAGACACAAATTACATCCTTCATAATAAGGTCCATAGAAAATCCTTTGTGGATGTTTCCTTGCTACCTGCTTGTGCTCTGTTGAAGAATGGAGTTTTTCTCTTTGCCTTCCTTTCTCGGGTGTAAAAGCAATGGACTTCAGCTTCTTGGAAGCTGGTGCAAGTGAAAGTACAGAATACCATTGTACCTGGGTGGAATTAATTCTGCCTCCAGTATCCCAGCTGAGTAGTATCATTGGTTGTAAGGCAGTGTAACCTACCAGAGTAGCAGATAAGGTGGCCTTTATTATCCTTAGTAACTGTAGTATCTTTGTGAAAAGTTAGTTATCCATTTCAGTGGGAATCTCTTTTGTCAAAGGAGAAACTCTGTAGCTTCTTCCCTCTTTTTGCATGTAAATATCTGGGGATTTTAATGTACCAATCCCAGACTGATGATAGAGTCAGAGAAATGCAGTGTTCTGTCATTCCTGCCTGTTAACAGAAATTCAATATTCAGAGTATGCTTTAAAATTTGAAGGTAATTATTAAGCCGCAATGAACAATGGTCAGTCTGCTCTTGGATTTGAGGATAGTTTTAAAATAAACTGTAGCAGCCTACCTTCTCTTTTCACGTTCAGTAACTGTGGGAAAAATCATGGAAATAATTTATCTACATGCTGGTGCATTTTACAATATAAAAGTTTAATATTTACCATGTTATATGTTTTGACATGCATAAGAACTTGTTGTTCGAACTGCGTGTGCCTTTTCCCTGCAGCACCTCCCAGCTATGCAGAAGTGGTTACAGAGGAACAGCGACAGACCAGCCTTGCACCCTTAGGTGCTTGTGATGACTTTGAGAGAGCGCTTCCAGGACCACTGTTTGCATACATCCAGGAGTTCCGTTTTCTGCCTCCACCCCTCTACTCAGAAGTAAGTACCTCAAAACACAGTTACGAATGCACTGATTCTCTGAATTCTGTCATGTGGAATAAATGTAAGAAACTGTTTCTACTTTATGAAAACCAGGACAAATAAGCAAAAATATGGAAAGGGGAACAAGTAACTTAGTTTTAGCAAAGTGCGGGTAAATTGCATCAGAAATTTTCCAGGATTTTTCACTATTTTAGTGCTTTGTAGAGATTCTGAAACTATTTTGCACCCTCTGGGCAACTTAATGCATTTTACGTATTACACATGACTTTATTGAATACTAACCTTTTGAGTCCATAGATGCACAACAAACTGTTTTTCACCTCTACTCTCTAAAACTACTCTGTATTTTTAGTTCTTTGAATGTATTACTTTTAGAATTTACATGTGGAGAAGATACAAAGGTGTTCTTTCTGGTTTCTCTAAATGCACAGTTCAAACATTTCTGTCTGCAAGTTTAGTTCTATGAAAGTCGCTCAATAACTGGGACACAAAATTTAGGCTTCAAAAGCTTCAAAAGCCATATTCACATCTTTCAGGGGAAAACAGTGGTATAGGACAAAATCGAATAGTATCCTTTGGCTAAATCTTGCCTGGTTCCATCCACTCTTGATTTTTTCTTCTTTTTCTTGAAACACTTAATCTGCATGTGAGTGAGTGGCATGTTTTTGTGTCTTGTTTGAGGACTCTTCTATAACATAAACCAGGAATATAACTCAGGGCCTTTTCATTTTAAGCATTCTAAATATTTAGAAATAAGCTTTTCCTTTGTTCTAAAAAAAAATCTTTAAAATAACTGACCAAACTATATAGCATCCACTTAAACTATACTTCCTATCGAGTTTTGGAGACATAAGTTAGAGACCATGTTCTTCACCTCCTTCCTTCTGTTGAAAGGAAGAAGAGGTAATCTGTGAAACACATGGAAGTTCTGAAACATGTTACGGGTTTTTTCAGGATTCATTACTTACAAATCAGTAGAAGAACTTTTTGCTAATAATTTTGTGCCTTTTTAGGTAAAACATCTTCAAAAATCAGTTTGGTATTTTAAGTTATATGTTCAGCAATGAGTCAGGTTTTCTTCTTACTGTGCAATAAATAATTTAGAACACTTCTGCTACTATAGGAGATTCTTTCCAATATTGTATTAGATCTTTTTGCTTATTCTTAAACTACCATCAACCTGTAGTTTAAAATGTTTCACTATACTTAGTAATTTTCAATTCAAAGTTTTATCTAATTTCTAGAGATATTTCAGTTACTTGAATAACCTTTTGGATTGGGAATATGATTTATCTCTTCGACTTAAAAATCTTGATGTTTGGATTGGTTTATTGTCTAGCAATCAGTTCTAAAATTACCTTTGATTGTTGTGTTTTTTCCTCTTTTGTTTAGATTGATCCAAACCCAGATCAACCCACAGATGACAGACCATCTTGCCCTTCTCGTTGAAGGAATCCATAAGAAGCTGACTTGACTTGGGTTTGGAATCATACCTGCCATGTTGAAGGTCAAGGCATCATGGTGGAGACACACTTTCAAAGAAAGTGGGTTTGCTCTTGCCTCTGTGGTGAATAAAACAACCTGTGATCATGCTTTGAAGCCTACAGTACCATTGTAGGACTGCTCCACATGCTTGAAGAACTGAGCTTTCCCCCCTCCTCTTAAATACTGGCACATACTAGGAGCAGCCTTACTAACCTACAGTCATGTGTGTCCAAACACTCAAACCACATTAAGAGAGGCTTTGGCTTCCTCTTACGATTTGGAGATTTGCACATGCTTATTGCTTACATTGTGCGGTTCAGTGTCACTACAGCTTTTTCTCATTTATGCTGGACAGTTGTTACCCCTTTCTTTATTTCTTGTGGTCCGCACAATAAGGAGCAAAAGAAAGCTTTGACACAAACGAAAGAAACAAAAAACCCAACAGCAACAGACTTTAACAAATGCACTGACTTTTCCTTTTTTTTTTTTTTTTTTTTTTTTTTTTTAATTTAATGTAGCCTGGACTTTACCTGCATATGCACATGCTCAGAATTGTCCTAGTAGGCTGATCATGTATCACCTCTTCAGCTTGGATCCTATTGTGGATTTATTTACAAACATCAAATGCCTTCAAGCCAATCCTTCTTGCTGTATGTTTTGCAGCCTACTGTAGTAGATAAGCAACAGATATGGGGATAATAGGGTGGGAGGGCGAAGTGTTAATAGAAAGAAACTAATAGACTTCATCAAGATTGTATACTTTCTTGATTTCTTTTAAGAGTTTGTTGCCTTTCTACTATTAAGCAAAGCAGCATTTTGTTACAGACTGCCTAAAAAATCACTTAATCTCAGGTGAACTCATCACTTGCCAAACTGTTGGAATGCTATTTGTTTTTTTACGTTGCACTGTTAAGTTCTTTTTTTGTTTTGTGTTCGTATTTTGTTTTTTGTTCTTTACTTGAGAGGGAGATCTGGAATAGGGACATACACAAAAGTTACAAAACCCACCTCATTCCCATTTCTCTTTCTATATAATAAAAAAAGTTGTTCAAGTTTTGAAGCTCTAAAAAGAAAGGCATAAATGAAAGCAGCACCAGCAGACACCAGCTGTTCCTCAAAAGACTTTTAAAAGGAAGCAGTCATACGCTGTCTAGGACTCACAGATCAATATTTCAAGTAGTAGGGATAGGAAGGGAAAGTAATTTTATTTTTATATATAGCTACTTAATCACCAAAAATTCTATATGTGATGAATCTAGTAGAAAGTATATTTCAAACTACAGGAAAAGCTTCTTTTATGCTAAGAGCTCAGTTTGTGCACTTTGTATTGCCTTTAGGGTTTATGATATTGTACAAGATTAGAAGTATAATTAAAATGGGAAAGATCAGTGTTACCAGCCATACTTATATATGAGTTAGCTGGAAGTGCTTTGACTGCATCTTCTGTGGCACTCTCAAGAGCTTTAAAACAAATAGAACACTGAGTTATATACCATATATTCATACAGAATGCAAGAAACCATATGGAAAGGGCACTTGCCCTTGAGTGTGCCCCAGGAAGAAGAGTGCAATGGAGCCATTACCTGTGCTAACAAATACCAGAGTTTACATGCTAGAGATGTACAATGGAAGTCAACTTTGCTCTTCGGAAACCATGGAACACAGATCACTGACAAAGGGACGCCATTCTGGTCTTGACTATCTGAAAAAATCAAGATCTAATCCATCAAATACCTATCTCCTTGTGCAATAAAAAGGCTCAGAAGAGAGTGGGAGGGGGAGGCTGGTGTTTCTGTGTGGTGCTCATTTTTAAAAACATCTGCCTTGTTTTTAAGGCTTCATAAATGCAACAAAATAGGCTTTTCCATAAGTGGCCTTTATGAGAACATGAAAGATCATTCATGTTTCAAAAATGACAACAGGGTGATAAAATACAACTTATGAGTCGCGTTTTAAGTGATTCAGTTAAAAGGCTTGGGCTTTGAGCGGGAAAATTGGCAAGAAGGAAATTGGATGATGTTACTAGGCCAGTTTTGTGGATGTCCCTTCCCTCTACCCTCTCCAGCTAGACAATTTTTAAAGCTGATGGGATTGTTGGTATAAAAGGGCATTTGGTGGTTTTACTTTTTTTTCCTTTTTTGTTATTTTTACAGACTAGGGAACAATTGCTGATATACATAGCATTAAAGTACTTACCACAATACAATGGAAAATTGCATATGAGGCAGGATTGACCAATATCATAGTAGTTGACTTGGCATCACAGCCTTTGTGATTAGAATGAAAAATTGTATGAGCTTATCAAGTAAAGACTTCCAGTTTAAATTACATTGTTACTCAGAGGCATTACTCTTCCACGAATATTGGTCAATTCTCAGCATTATAAAACTTGAGGTTCACAGTTTTAGCCCAGTATTTGATAGAGAATTCTGATCTGAATTAGGAAAAGTAAGTAAAATCCAAACATTAGAGAAACAAAGTGCAATATTAAATGTTTGCTTTATAGATTATATTCTATGGCTGTTTGTACTTCTTTTTGTTTTTAGTTTTGGTGCTGAATATGTCCTTGTAGACTCTTTGTTTTAAGAAAACAATATGTGGAAAACAGTTTAATTTTTCCTATTGCTCTTCCTTGTGGAAAATAAACTTTTGTAAAAAAAAAAAAAAAGTTTTTAAATGTTACATCTGTGCATAAAATAAAAAACCACAAGTTTTAAAAATAAAAAATCACATAATACAAAACTTACTGCAGGAAAACATGTATTGCAAAAAAGAGAGAAAAACTATTAGTAGAACTATACCAGTGAGTACCACAGGAGTCTAGTTTTGGGATCCTATCTCTTATTTACATCATTGAGCTCATAGTCCCAGATAGGAAATGCCTTTTTAGGACTGTCTATCATATTACAGCTGCAATGACCCTACTTTGAGGTGTCTGATCCTTTTCCCTGAGGAGGTGACACAAATTTTGGGGGGATAGGAGGAGACTGGGGAGTGACATCAAAGGTCTGGTTTGGAGATTGAACTTTGATGTGAAGTTTGTTGACTTGGGGTGTAGAAGGTGTCCTGTGGAAGTAAGGGGATGTCAAAATGTCCGCCTGTGCCGTGTTGTTGAATCTCTCCAGTGTGCCAGCAGTGTGGTGGTGCTGGAGCGTGTCCTGTATGCCACGCATGGGCAATATAGAATTGTCATCATCCTTCAGGATCAGCATGTCATTTGACCTGTGAGGAGATCAGGGGCTTGAGTGGCTGGCCTGTCCTGTGCACCTCTGTTGGTGTTTGGAGTACTGAGCCACTGTGTTCCCACAGAGCTGTATCTTCAGTGATGCAGCTGTTAATGTGGGTGACACAAACATTCATCCAACACCCTACATAATACAAACAAATAGGATCTCCCTCTCTGAATAGGGCATTTCAGCTTAATTTTGAGTTTGTTTTTGGTGAAGAATGCAGACAGAATTAATTCCCTCCTTATTAATAACACTTAATTTTTGCCTAAGTTCAGGTTAGAACCAGTAAGAAACATGAGGGTTGCCATTTTGCTAATCTCCTTCGAGGTCTGTTAGTGTTTAACCTCTATTAGCAAAGAAGGACTGTGCATGCAGCTTCTGGTTAACTGCCCCACCAGTGGATTGGTGAAGAGAGTCAGAAGAGTCAGAAGAGTGAGAAGACTCTGGGTATCTCATGGGTTGAGATAAAGACAGTTAAATAAAGTAAAAGCCGCAGACATGAAGAAATTCATTCCTCATTTCCAGTGGTCATTCTTGTGTTCAGCCATCTCTAGGAAAGTTAGACTTCATCATGCCTTAATGGGGACTTGGGAGGGCAAATTCTATCGCTCTGAATGTCCTCCCACTTCCTTCTTCCCCCAGCTCTATATGCTGAGCACGGCACAACATGTCCTAGAATATCCCTGGGATAAACTGGGGATCAGCTGCACCAGCTGTGTCCCCTCCCAACTCCTTATCTACCCCCAGCACACTCACTGGTGGGGTGGTTCAAGAAGCAGAAAAGGCCTAGATGTCTTGTGAGCTCTGCCCAGCAGTAAGTAGAACATCACTGTCTTATCAATGCAGCTTTCTATGCATATCTGAAACACATCACCATAATAGCTACTGTGACAGAAATTACCTACCCCAGTCAAAACCAGAACAAGCTCCTTCATAGATAAGTGACTATATATATATATATATATACATATATATATATTAGTACCTGCACAACCCTTCCTAGAGATTTCTAGTGCTACCTAGAATTTAAATTAGCACCGTTTAAGGGACAGACACTCTTCTCGCAGTTCTGTGCCACATCTTGAAGTCCTACATTTTCAGACCAGCACCTCTACCTAACAAACCTAGCTGTATTGTCCGTGTTATTTATAAATTTGGAAGTTATCAAAGTTTTCATTATTTGAGACCTTGAGAATTTCTAAATGCAGATGTTTATTTCATTATAGAAATAGTTTAAATGTAAATATATAAATATATAAATATGTTACATCTTAACAGGATGTAAAACTAAGGGCACTTCCACGTCAGCCATTCATTAAAGTGTACAGAACAGCAGCAAGTTACAACTGCTTAAGCATTTGAGCTTTGAGAGGCAATGCTGCAATATGGATCAAAATATTTTCTGGGAATTAGCTTGTTACATGTACCCAGTACTTTTTAACCCTTTGCTAGATTTAAGCCTTCCCTTGTTTAACAGAAATGGACCCCTACCCTGCCATGATCTTCATCTACCTTACAGCTACAAAGTGCCAAGTCCAGTTGCCACAGCGACAAAGGGTCTCCAGAAATCTCCAGCTTGTGAAGCTGGGCAGCAGCAACCCAGCAAGCTTTTCTGCAGGAAAACGTCTCTGCCTGGGCAGATGCTACTGATCTGAACCAACTCCTGTGGCTGGGTACACAGCTATTGGCAACTCTTGCAGAGAGACGAATGACCGCCCAGCAGAGATTTTCCATAGGTTAGTACTACAGGAGGATGGCAGTTCCTGAGGCCACAGAGGCCAGATGTCCCACATGTTGTGGATTTTGAGTGGAGTTCAGAGATCCACAGACATGTTGGGAGTTACCCAGATGTGCACAGTATGACCATTACTGTGGATTTTAGCTCCTGGATTTTGAAGTTATTAGTGAAAGTCACTTGCAAAGCCACATTGTCAGGAACATTCCACCTTGACCTCCAGATTATATCCTGGAAATAGGAGAAAAGTAACCTATATCTTCTCCCAGCAGTCATTCACTCCTGGAGCTCCACCTGGATACAGCATGCTATTTTTAGAGCTGGATCTCCCTATCTCCCAACCTAGTGGATGTTAGGACAGAGGAGTAGCTTCTGAGTAGAGTCCAAGTGCTGCGATGAAATTTAAGCTGAACAGTGCACCTTTCACCTAGTACAGCTCCTAATGGGGGATTCAGAGTTCAGAAGGACACGGCCTGTTGAGTTTGCTTCAGGCACCTTGCCTGAAATGTTTGTCATATTTGGATGAAAGACAATTACCTGGATCAGAGAATGGAAGAGTGCTAAATATAATGTAAAATTTGAATTATTTAGCTGTATTTTAAGGGGGAGAGGAACAACTAAAAAATTAAAAATCACATCCAGGAAGTTGGCCTGGCACGATGTAATAATTCTCCTGTGTCTTACACAGGAGAAACTCAGCTTTCTCTAAGACAGTGTGTTGCATCTACCATGAGCAGGTCCCTGCCTGATCTTCTGCTGACGCATTTAGGGGAATAACCAAGCACACAATGTTTCCTCTTGCTCCCATATATCACTACCAAGCGTCTTCCATCCTGAGTCTCTCCAGGCTACAGCAAGCCTTTGACTCAACAACTCTCCACCAAATGCTTTGTAGTGGGGAGGCCATGGCCTGTTACCTATTTATTGGTGTAGTAAATGTTATTTCTAAACTGAACTGATAAATGTGATGCCATTCAATTTTTTTTTTAAGGAGATACGATACTTTTGTTTATTATTTATCTGGAAATAATGCAATTTCCCAGAGCTAAACTAAAAAGGCCTTGCTGACTGCCTTGAATGAAAATGAAACTCCCCACTGGAGATGGTCAATATTGAATGCAAATCTGTCATTGTTGCCCGTCAGTTAAGAAACAGAATTTAAGAATACTGTAAAATGTGTCAAGTATTCAGCAGGTAATGACTTCTGATTAATTAATTGCTTTTTTATTATTTACACTTTTGCTTGGGGTATCTACCCCAAGTTGGTTGAAATCTGTTGAAACTGATCTATTTTTCCTAGTTAAGAATTCCAAGAAAATAGATCATGATAACAACTGCAGCTCTAATTTTAAAAAAAATATTCCAGTATTAAATATGCAATATAAAGTAAGAGAAGCCTGCAGCAGTGTTTTACAGCTGTATAATTATCTCCTATAAATTAAACTAAGTGGTCGCCTTAGTTTACTAAGTAGTTTTAGCAGTTTTACTGCCGCCCATTATTTTTTCAGTCCATCAACACTGTTTATGGTGACAGAGTCGTACACCTCTAAAATAACAAAGCAATTCTTCAGTTGTACCATGTAAAAGTGAACTCCCAAACAAAACAAAGGAAGAAAATGATACTTGAACTTTGCAGAAGTAGAACAATGTAAATTAAGTAAACTATAAAGCCTACTACTTTTTTTCTGATTTTTCCCCTCATAGTTCAAAGTAATTCAAAGGAAGTAATATTCTACCCTAAATTAATTCTCTTAATTGCTGTCTTCCTCTTTCTATATTTTATCCATACTTTTTAATGCTTCGAAATATTCTACTTCTTTTCTGTGCATACAACTTATGCTACCATAAAGCCTTATATAAGCCTGTATTTCCTCAAAGGGAACCCATTTCATCCAACTTTTTACCCAAAATGCCTTCCCAGAATGAGCTTAAAAGTACACTATAGTCATTCTCCCCCAGTCATATTTTATGGAACAAAAACCTAGCAGTACTGACTAGATAGACTTCGGAATTCCTTGTATAAAAGTCAGTTTTTGTTCTTGGTATGAAGTGCTAAATAAACAGTTGCAATATGGAAACTATTTTAAGGTATTTCAGTACTGTTATCATTAAGTATTTCACAATGAATGCACACTGATTTACCTTGAAGGTGATTTTATCACAGGTTTAAAGCATTCAGAGGAACCACTAATATTAGACGACACTGCAGTGAACTTCTATCTTTTTACCTGGGAGATAACAGATCCTCTATCCTCTGTCCTACCTCTGTCTCACAATTACCCCTCCACCCAAAAAAAAACCACAAAAAAAGTGAAGTACAACAAACCACAAACAAATTAAGCTTTAAAAAAGGTGTATAAGCAGCATTTTTATGTAGCTAACATAGGGAAACACTATTCTAAGGAAGGCTATACTACCCTACACCTGTGCTTATGGTTTTTTTGCTCCCCATATGCATATAAAATTAATGTAACTTTAAATTACATTAATTTATTTGGCATATATTTGGTATTCTTCTATGAGTTTGCACAACGGAATACTAACTAGGTTTCTGGCACAACCAGAAGAAACAAGAAATACTACACTTGAGAGCATGGCTAGGGTTGAAACAGAGTACAAGCAGCATCTTATTTGCTACTGCAAAAGGCAAGCTTTGCTGTGCTAAACCTTATTCTCTTGGCAACTAGTTGATAAATACAAAATACTCCCACAAATCATTCTTTTACCCTTTGCCCAAAGTGAACAGATCTGAAAAGGATGAAGAGTTGCTATTATTACAATTAAAGAGCAGTGTAGGGGGAAGGAAGAAACACAAAATTTGCAACTGGCGACTGGCACCTCCACCCAGAGTGTCCAAGCAGCCACCAAGAGAGAAGCCAGACATCTCACCTCTGACGAACACACAGATATTTTTAGCTCAGTAGTGCAATCTGCAATTTTTAAGTGCATTGCAACAGGAAAGTCCCTTGCTGAAAGCAGAGAGAAGCCCTTGAGGAACCTCTAACAGAGCAAATTCCCCATCAACATGCATCTACCTCCATCACCTGCATGAGTCCACAGGGATATAACATGCACAGCCCCAAACACAGGCAGATATGGACAAAAGGGACTGCGGGTAAGGAACAGCTTTGATTTATGCGATCCAGAGATCTGTTGACTGATTACACAAAACAGAGATCTGTCCAGTTCAGACAAGGACAGTTTAGACTTGGACGTGCTGTTTTGTTTTTCAGCTTTATAAGAAGATGTTCTTCTTCTACAGCCCACAGATCTTTCTAAACATGGTGACAGTTTTAAAAAGGGGTTTCAAAATGCTGTTACTGGATTATTCTATGCTGCTCTGAATTGTACCCAGGAACTGAACCAAACACTTTTCTCCAGCCCTCTTGCAAGGCAAGTTGTTGACAGGAGGAGCAAGCACTCTTGTGACCTTTAAAAGGTTTCACATCCATAAATTGCATCCCAGACCCCCAAGAAGTCTTAAGGCTGGCATTGTTACAAGAAGACAAAGAGTGGAAAAAAACTAAGAGCAGTGGAGCATGCTGAAAATCAAAAGCTACTGGGATTTGTCAGTGGAAGCCATGTGTGCCATGGACATAGCCAGCATGACATAGCAAAAAAACTTGTTGTAGTGTCTCTACTTTTCCTCAGAGGCAACGGGTGCCATCTGCTTGTTTCATGTTTAGTCCTACATCGCTCAGCAAGGTTTGAATGTCGTGGGTGAGCAAAGAACCCTCCACACTGAGTGATGTAAACATGGGAAGCCACCTTAATAGGGGTGCTGCGGGAACACGGGTCTCGTCAGCAGGATCCAGGCACCATCCCCTCGGAGCAGGGATAGCGAAAGTGCAGCCTCATCCTCAGCAAGGGCTGTCTGACTCTCAGGAGCAGCTGCAGGGAAAATCAGTCCCTTGGCTCCTGGTCTAAAAGTCCCTTGGCTCCTGTCTCTAAAAGGTGCTGCTGACAACAGGCTGTCTGGGACGGGGAAGAGAGACCGTGTCACTGTGTTCCTGGTGAGGGTCAGATCTGTCCACACATGCACGGGTTTTATATTCTTGGCTTCTCCTCCAGAATTCACAGCTGACACTAGTTATTTCTAGGAGTTGTTTCACTCCAAAAGGAAAAAGCAAGGGTGGGGGAGGAAGATGGTTGCAATTATTTAAATAAATAGCATATAAGCAATTGGTCTTATTAAAGAAATAGAAATAATAGGCTCAACTTTTTCATATCTTGTGTGCTTATATGGATTATGACAAGCTCAGTTCTGTACAATTAATTTCATGAACATACGATTTGCTTCTACATTATAGTACATATACCTAACTTTTTTCTTTCTTTCTTTTTTTTTTTTTTGAGAGGATTATATTACATAAACACAGTATACAGAAAAGGCAAAAATTATCATCAAAAGTAGGATTTGTGGCTCAATGACTATATTTACTGAGTTAAAAGGATAAAATTTCTTCCATTCTGTTGATTTCCTTGTAATTCACAGATTTTAATTACTTTTGGCTCTTTAACTGAGTTAATCTACCTCTGATTCATGCCTGCTGCATCACTAAAGCTGCAGAAAAAGAAATTTTCAACTTTTCCAGTCACCTTCCTTTTATGGAAAAAAACAAATAGAGAAGTACTTTTCTCAATCCACACAAGGTCAACCCAAACACAGACAAGCTGAAAAAGGCAATTCTGGGGGAATGACTGGATACAGATCTGTGAAGAACATTTTGTGTTCCCCCACCAACATCTAAACAGTCACTGGCAATTCGCCTAGATATTTTGGATGTTACATGTCTGTCAAATAAATCAAAGATCCAGATGTAGAATCTGGCAATGATGACATTCTGCTGGTGTCTTTCAACCCGTCAGCTCATGATTAGGATACAGAGAGGCATAAATATCATGATTTTTAATTAGGTATGTTTTTTCATGTTTAGTCAGGTATGTTTTATTTATTGGAATATTGACATGTATTTCTTTCAGTTGATCAAAACAGTATCTCAAAAACCTATTTTCTTTTAATTCTTTTTAGAGGAAAGTTTCTAAGAGAAGAATTCTCTCTTAAATAATGGAGAATTGTCTTCAATTGTGGCATCAGCTTCCCAATATCATAGAACATATAGGAGGAAATTGCTAGAAGATTTCCATGAATGCCAGTTATGAAATTTAAACTCTTACTTCTGAAGTGAAAGGAATGAAGCATCCTGTAGGGTAGGTACACTGTAAAAATTAAAGGACACAGCTTATCACATACATCTTACTAAACATAAATTACTGCGTGCATTCTTGTGTTTCACTTCATGATTTCTTTAGTCCAAGTCTTAGAGTCCTTCAAGCATAACTGCAGAATACTCCACTGGGTTTGCATCTTCACAGATTCAGTATGGTACAACCAGTGCACTCTCAACTGCTCTGCATGTCTAATAGATGGCAGGCTGACAACACACTGGTTATGTCACTGAGCCCACAGATTCATTTTGCACAGACTCTGACAAGGTTCAGAGGAACATCTTTAATTCATTAATAACATATTAGGTAACGTTAAGAGAACTTGGGTTTTTACAGCAAAATATGCTTTGCAATTACTGAAAAATATACTATACGCAGTTTTGTCCTGTAAGTCCCTGTGTGTTTCGGTAAGCAAAAAGTCTTGCCAGACAGCCTGTGTTCAGTTTCCTGACAGCCACATCTTCTCCTAATAGACCCTGCTCTAATTTCCATTGCTCTCTAAAGCAACTGATGCTCTCACCAGTGAGCTATTTGTCCTGTCACTCTGGAAGGGCACCAGTGGTGGCCACCACCCCCAGCTTAGCACTTGGATAGAGAAAAGTAGGTCATTTAATGCAGCTGAGGCAAAGGCAACACAGGAGACTGCAGTTTTGAAGATACTTTATCTGAACCTCCATTTTCCTGCAAGCCTCAGACACTGCTGTGCACAGAAACATTCCTCCTATATTTACTTAAGAGGAGGCTGCTGAAGCAAGTCTCCAGTATGCCCTGTGGTCATGTAACCTGTTTTCTCAAAGTGCTTCACTTTCCTATTGAGTGACTTAAAACAGTGGCCAAAGAAGAGATAACAACTAAATCTTACCATTTGCAAGAATATTGTTATGTTTCTAATACAATGTTTCACTGCTTTTCTCTTTGGAGCCATGAGTGCAGTGTGTACTGTCCATGTATGAAAGAGAGAGACAGATGTTCCGAAGCTACATCCTAATACCTCCTATTGCCTGCATGAGGAAAGTTTAGCTACGGTTAACTCCCACAACAAATCTGACTTCACCTTTTTAGCCCAACAAAATTGTAGTTGTAGTCTTCCATTTAGTAGGGACATATTGGTGCCCATCTTCTCCTTCTTGAGGTGAAGGAGAACTCTAAGAACTATGCAACCATTGGAAACCTATTTTTCAACAAAAAAAAACTTGCCTAAGTCTCTCTTACTGAGAGTATTCTGTGTGCATTGGAGGAAATAAATATGTACAAGTAGCAATAAGTTAGAAATCAAAACCTATCATTTGCTCTCTGAGTTTGCTCCAGGTGTCTTTGAGAGTACATTTATAAGCAACACTTATAGACAGATGCAGTTAAAATGTCGTTATCCAATCAAACTACATCAAACAACTACCAAAAGTTTTACATTGATCATTTCTACTAAGCATACATTTTTGCTTGTAAATCCAGAGTAATTATTCTGCCATGAGAGTCTTAATGTCTTTCTGCCATGCAGGAGACTTAGTATCTGAAAACCATCTTGATGATCTCATTTTTCTTTTCATAATAATATATTAAGAATTTCTCACCTTCACCTTCTCTACTTTTTTTTCACTATGATCTCAGTAGTCTTCAGGGTTCCAGAACTGTGCAAGCTTTAAATAGCAATATATTCCACATACTTTCCATCTCTCACATCTTATAGCATGACCATAAAGTGTTACGTAAAGCCTGAGATAATTCTGGATTCGCATGAGATTTCATGTGAATGAAACACACAAGGAGCACTTGGGAGACGATTGTTTGCTAAGCAGGGCTACCCAAATGATTTCCTTTATTATGTTTTTTTAAGTCATCGTGAGTTTTTTAAATAATGGAAGATCAGGCAATTGCTATAATCAGCAACACATTCCAGGTATTCTAGCCTAAAGCGTGACATCAAGTAACTTGACAGGAAAAAACTTAGGATTTCCTTTTAGGATTACAAAAAAGATGTTTTCCAGCAAATAAAAAAAGACACCAGCAATTAATTTTTCATATTTAAAATGCTTTGCTTATTCTTCCATTTAAGAATATTATAAACAACTCTCTGAAGGCCTAAAACTAAAACTTATTTCTTTACAAAATAAATTTGTTCTACACTTTATTTTATGTAGAGGTATATTTTTTAAATGTCCATTGAATTTTATCTGGTAGAACACAGGATTTAAGATCAGATTAAAAGACTGCATGTTAAATTTCCTAGTTTCCTGGGTTTATATAAGTACATGTCACTTGGATAAACACTGAAAACAGAATGTATGGATTCCTCTATTATTGAAGAGGTTCTTATAGCGGGTAACCATTACAGCTTCTTTGGTATGTATAAAGGAAATTTTGGAGGTAAACTTCACAGATTCACATTTTCCTTTATTTTATTACATGCTCTCTAATGGTATGGCCAGTGTTGGTAATTTTTGCTTAATCAATTGCAAAGCATACCTGCACATATATTTTCTCACTTCTTTTTACTTCACATGTATTCAATCCATATGTTTGAAAAGTTTCTAAAAGCTACATGATCAAATTATTAGTTTTGATTAGTTTAATTTAGAAATAACGGAATATATTGGAAAAAAAAAGATGCATTAAAAACAATAGGCCTTTAAATGGCACGAGCCTATTTTTGTTTTATGAAGTATTCTGTCTGGGAAAACACTTTGACTGTAGAAGCAGGAACACAGCTGGTGTGTGCATACCAGAACATACAACTGCTGCTGGAGTGAAAATATTGTGTTTATTGTTAAAGACTGGGTAAATGCCAGGACATCTCTGGATCTAAATCCTGCAATACTTACTCTGGCAGGAGCTCCCCTGAAGCCCGGGTCCAGCTCTCTAGCTATTCTGACAAGTTTTGCTCCTAGCCTACTGAAAACAGGAAATCAGAGTGGAGAAGCCAGGAAAGAAGTACGAAAACCCCTTCTAAACGTGTTGTGTAATGAGCTTGAACAGAGGGCTTACTGAACAGAAGCTGAGTCGTGTTTATCTAACCAATGCTGGGTTTCCCTTCCCCAGCCCCTCCCCCACCTTATTATCATTATTGTTGCTGATGATATTATTGGGTTTGGGTTTTGTCATTATTATTATTATTAATAGTAATAATAGTAATAATAATAATTATTATTATAATTATTATTTTCTTGTTTTTCTGATTCTTCTTATGTCAGCCCTGACATATCCCTTCCACTGCCTTGGTTGCCTTGGTGATTGAGAGCAGCTGTTTATAACAATTGTCTTGATATCACGCAAGACTGGACTTCCCACAACTTCTCAGAAACCCCAGCACCGAGCAATGTTTTAAAAACTTGGCCATGTCATCACCATTAAGCAGGAGCTGCTCTTTCTTGGGCTGTACTATTTTTTTAAGGAGAAACAGCAGGACAAACTAAATGTGATTGCAACAGGGCACTGCACAAGCACAGGGCAAAGAATCAATTATCATACCCTCACAAGCCTTCAAAGATGATAAGACTGGTCTTATTCTTACCTTGCAGTTGGTGAGGAAGTGATCCACCACAAACTCATTCTACTGCCTGGAGGAGAAATCAGAAATAGTTAGGTGCTGTAACTCTTAGTAGCCTGCCAGGCAAATAGGTCAGTGCTCCAGACGTGACTGGGCTGCTGGTGGGAGCAGGGTAGCATGAGTTCCAGGCTGGACTTTGCTGCTTAAACAAGCACTACAGAAGAGACAACTTCTCAGCTGGAATACAGGTGTGGGGATTTTTTGTCTTAGATATAATCATGTAAGACAGATGTACCTTATGGGATCCATACTTTCCTAAAAGAAGCTAAAATTAATGGGAAAAAAAAAAATCAAAAAAAAAAAACACTGACAGAAAACCCCACACTAAAATAAAATAAAAAATCCAAAACCAACCAACCAGAAAAAAGAAGCCAAGCCTGAAAAACAAAATATATAAGTTCGAATTTAAATTACTATCTTGTTATCAGAGCACAGAACACTATTCTGAGATTTGATTTTTGATTGCATTCATATCTGAACAATAAAGACCTCTTTCCTCAAGTCAATTGATAACTAGAGAATTGCCAGTGAAATAAAAATACGTAAATGGCTAATACATTGCTGAGGAAAATTCATCACTGGAATGAACTCTGATATCACAAACCTGATACTTACACTGATAGACACATGCATACACATCATCTTCAAGTTTATTACTTCTTAGAAAATTCTCTTCTAGTAATTTTTTTTTGAATGGCCAGTGTTGAAAACACTGTGGTGTTTTTGTGGTTTTTTTTTGTTGTTGTTGTTTTTTTTTTTGTTTGTTTTTTGTTTTTTTTTGTTTGTTTGTTTTTTTTTGTTTTGTTTTTTGTTGTTTTTTTTGTTGTTGTTTTTTTTGGTTTTTTTTTGTTTTTTTTTTTTTTTTTTATGAGAAAATAAAAGATGCTGGGCCTTATCTTGTTTGCTTTGATTATATTTTGTCACCTTTTACTGCTTTTTTCATTTCCCAAAAAAATAAAACAAAATAGTAATTATATTTCTCACCAGTGTTGATTTTCTCATAATAGTGGCAATTGGCAAATAATTCATATTTGCTTGTTTTGATTTTCCTATCTAAACCTAAGCCACTTTTCTCTTTCAACAGCCCCTGAACCTGATCTTACTCATTTTATGCAAAAAATAGAGGTGCTCTGTGCTAGCAGCTTCAGCTTGGGTCCTTAGCAATACCAACACCAACTGAATTTTGCTTAGTGTAAAAAATATTGTCAATCTTCATTCCAAATTACTTTGATGGTTCATCAGTATCCTTCACTGAGATGGTTTACAATAACATGGAGAGAATGCCACTATTGCTGCCCAGAGCTGGGTCATCCACCCATCCACTCATCTGTTTCTGATGAGGCCCAGTTCATTCCTAATAGATGTCTTCCTACCTGTGAAAAACTCAAACCTTTTTGTCCTGCCTAGCACTCCCACCAGTTTTTATCTGACAGTGTGTAACAAGTTTTCCTTGCCTTCAAATGGTGCTCTAACCCTTGTGTTGCGCCACTTCATGGTGAAAAAAACAACAGATCACATAATGTTTGATGAAGAAAGGTGTGAAGGAGACTAAAGGGATAAAGAGGACCAGCAGAATGCAACAGACAAGTTTTCAGCTCTGTGATGGTGGAGAGAACTGTGTGCTAACCCTGCGCCAGGGTCTTCCTCTGGGAGGTTACTCTTCTTTCTCTATGAAGTGGTGCCCAGGGGTGTGATTTCATCATTTACTTTCTAGTATTTCCAGAAAAGCTCTAGTCCCTAGAGTGAGGCAATGTGACTCTCACAGTAGTTTTGGAGTTTTGTCAGAAGTAACTTTCTAACCACCTTGTTTTGTGAGAAAAGCTTGAAAACCTAGAAATTAAAAAAACTCAAGTTCCAAAGAAAGGACAAAAAAAAAATCATCAGCTACACCCTGAAATGTGTTTGGAATCTTACCAAAATTGTACTTAGCTCAATGCTTTCCAAGAAACTCATGTCCTATGCAGCGTCAGCAAGTACATGCTGATCTTTCTTTTTGACCTACATGTTCCTAGTTCTGTCCTGTCCCAGTCCAGCAAGACTGTGTTCTTGTACAAATTCAGAAGGTGCAGCTGGGAGAAACAATTTCAGTGATTTACCCCATCATGAGTTCATCCATAAGGCTGTGCAACTTGCCTAGGTTATTGAATTAATACTGTTATTTGTCATTAATTTGCTCAGATGATGGACAAAAATAGTATAGTATATGCTGGTCTTACCCTCATGCATTAATGAAACTCTAACTCCACTTCTAGAAATGAAAATGGGGAAAGTTACCCACTTGACACTTCCTAAACTCATCGTTTATGAACATTTTCTCTTGGGTATTTACAACAAACTTTATCTTTCCTTTCATCCTCCTGTTTGTCTTTGCTAATGTCATAAATAACCTTGCAAGCAATAAAATTACCTATCTCTTAGGTAAATAAATCTTAGCCTATTTTATAACCTCTGCAGGATTTTTCTTCTAAAGATAATACAAACACAAATGCAAAACCAGACATTCATTTGTGTAAAAGTATCTGTAGGTTCAAAATTTCATACCCTTCTTTTAGTGAAACAAACAAAAAAAGTAAAGAATCGCATACAATTCCAGTGTGGCTTCTGATGTGCACGTTGTTCCTTTGTCCCCATCATATTCTGAACCATATGGAGAAGGGGAAATACATTTGCAACATAAGATCAGTCTGCAGCCAATGAACAAAGAAAAGGTGCGGGGAAAACAAGACAGTTAACTTATTTTGGATCCATTCTCATGGTAAGGGAAACATGAAAGGGTGTTCAGAGAGCTGAGCACAAAACACTGGAGGTGAAGAGATGCAGAGCAGAAGGCAGAAATATTGGGACAGGGACAGAAATGAGTCCTCCAAGCATTTTCCTCCATCTTCATATGTATTATCTTGTGAGCAGACAACCTGTTTTTGGTTTTTGTGTCCCTCTAGTCATGAAAGCCCTCATGAAGATACTCAGTAATTATAAGACCGAATGAAATCTGAGCTACTGCATCAGGATTTGGCCCTAGCTCTTAAGATGGCAACTTAAAATAACATGTCATTACCACACAAAGAATTTTTCAGTACCATCCCAGTATTGGGATTACAAACTACACAATTAATTATCCCAATACGCAATTGAGGAAGTACAATAACCATAAGCCACCTCCCTTCTGTATTACTCAGCAAATGGGAAAGAATTGGAAATTGAAGAAACAATACAGAGAAAGTGGAGGAAAAAGTTTTCTTTAACTTGGAGGGAAGTAGGTAAGAGAGTTATCTGCAGCTATTTACGGTATAAAAAGCTTCAGATAGTAAGTTTTGAAAACCAGGGGTGTAGAATCCATAAACAGAGAGAATCTCAGGGGGGAAAATAACAAACAAAAAAAAGGTCTTCAGTTTATGTTTTAAAACAGCCACTCAATGGCTAACAAACAGGTCTTATGAGAGAAAATTCACATACAAAGAACAAGATTTCAAAATGTGATATGTAAGATCTACACTCTAATAGCAATTTTGCATGACATGGATTCCATACATGCTTTGGAACGCAGTGTAGTTAGTTCCCAAAGACGTTGAGAAGGTGAAGAATACTTAAAGGACCTTAAAAAATGACTGTATTTTTCATCCCCAAGAGACACATTTGAAAAGAAATTGAGAAATCCTAAAAAAAGCCAGTAAATCTGAATATTTTTATTTACTGATCTATAGGCTACAGCTAATAAAAGGTCTGGAACAGCATTTTGTTTCATCTTAGCTAACACATCCTTATATTATAAAAATCTAACCACTACCACCATCACAAATCTTCAATCAGCAACTTTCTCACCTGAAGAATGATTCCTATATTAGCATAAAGTAAATAATACTTCATTATTGTTCTCTCATTTTCATTACTATCCCAGACCCTCACAGATTAAGAAATGTACAAAATATAAATGAGGTAAATTACCTGTAACTCCAGAACTTCTCCAAACTTTCAAAAAAACCTTCACATAGCCAATGTCTTTGATAAGGCATAAGAAATTCCATAATGTGAAACAATCTCTCTTGAATAGTATGTCAGGGATGGACAGAAAAATGAAAAACATAGGGGAAAAGCTCCACAAGAAATCCCTGATTACTGCTGGGTCAGGTTCATTGTGCGACCTATCCTCCCTCAGAAAGCAGCGCTGGATTTTAGGAATTTGGACGTACATTTGCAAACCTTGGGAGGTAATTTAATTTCATTTCCCTTAAAATAAACTTTATCATAAATCAATTATCTCCTTTCCATTTTAGCTGACATGAATGACAAAACAGATCTACTAATAACGTTTGAGGGCCTGACACACCTTAGAATGGGAGAATACAAAGTTAGGTACAAGGACAGCAGTAAACATAGCCACACACGGTTTTATGCAAGCAGCCTTTTCCAGCCTTGGCATCTGCTATGATTCAGTTGTTACTCAGAAGGGAGAGAGCATCTAGAGAATGAATCATCAGGCTATATCCTGTAGCAATTTTGTTTTCTGTAGCAATTTTGTTTCCATTCGTCTTTGGAAGTGGTCTTCCAAAGAGGAATGTCCCAACCTCTGCAAGTCAGAGGAATCCAGAGGGACACGCTGCCAGAAGCAATGAGTAAAGGGATGAAAAGAACAAGGCTATACACGATACCATTTACATTTCCCAGCCTTGACTATATGTAATCAGATATATTCATGCAATTGCAGTCACACAGCAGTCAATGAGGCTATTAATGGAGATAAAGTGACTTTTGTTTAATAAAAAACAGAATCCTTGGTAAAAGGCATCATTAGAAAAAGAGAAATGTGATGGTTACACGAGTTACTCATGTAGAAGGTTCCTGTTTTCTTTCAGTTATTCAGTTCATTTTTCTCTCAATGTAGAATTAAAACTGAAGGCATTTGTATGAAATTTAAAAATAACGCAACTTTAGTCCAATCATAATAATTTCAATTGCACTGTCAATCTAAGCATAGCATTTTGAAAGAGCTATCATGAAAGAGCTATCCTTTCACCTCATTAATGGAAAATTATTTCTAAAAGCCAGAAAAAAAATGAGGTGTCCAAGATTTTCAAATGACAGTACATTTGCTGAAGGTCTAAGCTGTGTGGACATGCCTTATTTTCTGTTACAGGTTTAAGACTGGAAGTCCCAGAAAAGAGGAGAGTTCTTGCTTTCTTCATCCCAAATCAAATTTCTACTGGTGAAAGACAAAACAGGAAAAAGAAACCCCACATGAAAAGCTGTATGTCCACAAAAAAAGTGTGATAGGTTCTAAGTCAGTCATATTGAAAATTTTTTGCCCTTGAATTCTTGTTACAGATAAAATTAAGCATTACTAGACATACATATTAAAAGTCATTAATGATCATTACTTTGTTAAGCATCCTGTGATCATTTATGATCACTTGTGCACTCCCTTCATATCCCTGATATTTAATGGTTAATATTTTTTTCCATTCTTAGATTCTTTCTAAAATGTCAGCTTTCTCACACTCATGATGATATCTTCAGATGTTATGAAACCTCCTGAGGCTGAGAGAAAAGCCAGTGATGCAATCTCCCTCTGCCAAATGAGATTTCACAATTTGTTCTTCAATGTTTGCTTTGACTTCAAAAAATATATACTGCATATTTCTACATCCATATTAGGTGGAACTTAGCACTACCAAGATTAGTTACAAAGCTTAAGGAGATATTCTCTGAAGGGTGGAGAATTTTGCTGACCCTCTGCCAACTGCTCTCCATTTCCTTTCATGCTGTGTTAATCCTTGGTAGAGATATTGACTTGAACACCCAAACAACAAGCACTGCAATTTCTGGTCTACAGAAGAGTAAGAGACCACTGATTGTAAACTCACTCCTCTACTGTGCTGGTGAGGGCAACAAACCCAAAAGACACTAGAGAAAGTGTGCAGAGGGTGGCACTTACAAACAAGGAAGAAACTATCATTTTTCTCCAGCTCTCAATCTGCACACATACACAAATAAAGATGGAATGTTAACCCACCTAAACCTGGGTGCTAAACACAACATAGCCTCAATTTAATCATACTTTCAACCTGTTTTCTCAGTAGGTTTCTCCAATTTGTCAACCTTTTGTAGTTCATTTAGAAGCCAAAATACCTGGAGAGCACAGTGGATCTGTGGCTAAGTAGTAACTGATAGGAGCACCCAGACTCAAAGGAGAATTCCCTCCTTGTCACTGAAAGAGGATGGCTGCATTCCAAGGACATACATCGTGGTTGCAATACTTACCCACAGATCCATTACTGGTTCCTAAGGGGAATTACCACAATTATGAACACCCAAACAAGAAACCCTGAGCTCTTGCAATATAAAATGAGCAATAGTCACACGTGCCACTTCCTAGGCCAAAATTTTGTGATGATGTCATGAAGCTGTGATGTAAAACATTATTAAAGCTGTGCTTTTCAGAAGAGGTTGGTTCTTCAATGATGAAGCATTTATGAATATTTATGCTGATTAATTTACACTTGAATAGTCATTGAATGTTCAGTTTTAATGATGCCCTTCCTAAAAGTTACGTATTTTGCCAGCTATTTCATCTAAGATCTATTGTCTTTATTGATCTCTGTGAACTGTTCAGACTCTCAAAAACATTGTCTTTTTCCTATAGTGGTATAAAGACATTAGGAAAATTTTCAGCCTAAGATAACTTATCTATGTAGCTACCAGTTCAACCAAGAAACTTAAGAGAATTCTGTTGGGGAGGATTTTTTCCTACTGCATTCATTATTCCCTGGTCTTAAATCTATGATCTTTACAAAAAATTAGGAAGATACCAAGACTAAGATTACTCAGGTTAAAAGAGGTCACTAATACAAATAGGTACCTCAAAAGAGAAGGCTTCTGGTAATAAAATATAACTAGCCATACACACATGAATAATATAACTTGGAAAGGGCCTCTGCAGGTCCTAAGTCAAATTCTGTTCCCCCACAGTCAATATTGTACACCCACATGGGTACTTTCACCAATTTATATTATGATTCTTTGGTCTCTAGCCACCCCTTAGTATTGCCAGTAACAAATGTTCCATTAACTTCTTCAAAAGCAAAACTGGATTATGAAAACCTCTTGATAAGTCTGTATCTGATTTACCTATTGATGTGACAGCCAAGGCAAAAGCTGTAACATTGAATTTTTACTCAAAGATTCATATTATGGGGTTTTATTTCCTCAATAGAAACCATGAGTATCTCAAGGAATGTTCTTGTTTCGTAATGTGGAGATTTCAATGATAAAGGCACTATTGTGTAAAAACAAAGGACTTGTACATATCACAGCACACACTGGGAATCTGATTTGTTAGGCAGTCCAATTACTGAGTTTGGTCTCCTAGAGTGAATTTACATTTGACCTCCCTAGAGTGAGGACATTAACATCTGCTCCAGCTCTTTTATTTATTTAGTAATTTCTTTCTTATAAATTTAGAAATGTTATGGTTGAAGTACATTTTGCATTAGATACAGATCAAAAGAAACAGATTTTGCAAACTAAAGAACTTGTGGACATGTGGGCCCTTATTCAAGGTTTCTGTATAATAAGCCACTATCATTGTATAGAAGCTCCTATATTTTAATCCCCCCATCATTCTCCAGACTGAACGTAACATTTTTCCTTACTTCTGTAAAACTTGGTTCCTTAATTTCCAATTCTGTACAAGTCAAGGCTCTTTGGCTTCTCCACTCAGGTCACAGAAGGTACCAGAGGACTTTGAATGACATTTAATTCATGCTAGAACTTACTTTTTTTCATAACTCATTTAATGCAGCCCACCCAAAACCCAGATGGTAATAGACTTCAATTACTGTTGACGTAAGCTGGATATGAAGCAGATGTGGAAAGCCTAATGTAAATGTGAGGACTGGGTTGCCTGAAACAGAGTTCTATATTTACTGTAGGATGCATTCTTTAGTAGCAAAGTTTTCCTGTGACACTCCCAACACTATTACAAATTCTTACTCACGGAATATATAGGAATCATCTCTTTACTAGTTTTAAGAGATCATATGTCACTCATTTCTGCCTGATCCTATTCAGCTAGCCCAGCACTTGAATTAAAATGAATGTTGAAGGTTTTCTTGGTGCTTAATCAGGGTTTCTCCTGTTGTTTTCTGAGATGACTTGCCACTTCTTTGTCAGCAAGAGTTTGTAATGTTTCTCCCTCCCAAAATCCTGTCAATATTACTCCAGCCCTTGCATTTACTACCTGATGTCAAGGAAATCCCATAAGGTTCAACTTTTATCTTGCTCTGTGTCTATTTTCAACAGTGGGGCACATTGTTTTATCTCCCTGTTTCACAGAAGATCCTAAATTATTGCCGTAGATGACAATACAGAGTTGCACATACCAGGTATAATAAGGCTATATCTACAACTTAATTAATTCACTTTATATCAAAAATAATATTAATTTATTGTGTTTCCATTCCAAGTTTCTCTGCCAAACATAATTCCAAAATAATTGCAGCCATTATAATTTTCCAGGTGAAATAACTACACTATGGCAAAGTATTGCATAAAAAATTCAGTTTGCCAACAAAACAGTTTTCAGTCATCTTTCACTTCCTCATTTTTCATTTACTTAGACACAGTCATGACTGAAAAAAAAAAAAAAAAAAAAAAAAAAAAAAAAAAAAAACACCAAAAAAAAAAACAAGAACAACTGGCCAGAAACCATCTGATTGCCAGTATTTCAGAGTTTGAGGATTTTATATTTTTGGAGTTTTTACTTGTTCAAAGCTCTGTATCTATAGACAGCTTGTTCTCTCCATGGACTCTTTGTCCTGTTCCACTCAGCCCCCAGTCCTTAAGGATGAAGATGCTTTCAGGTCTCCAGGGTCTTTTCCCAGCTGAAAAAATTTTCTTCTCCAGGTCAGCTTCATGGTGTTGATGACTGAGCTTGCAAGGTCTTGTTCTCAGCCATAAGACATTGCTCCTTTTGACTGTTACACAACAGCTTATGAATGTCATATGTACTCAATAAATTCTGAAGTTTCAAGGAAAATAGAAGAGCAAAACACTACTGATACCATTGGGGAAAACCTAAACACACCAGGGTGGAGAGTTTGCTGGAATGTGATCATCCAAACTTCAAACTTTAGCAGCCTTTGACATTTTTCCAATGAAATTATTCCATTTCAGCTCTGTCAACTTTCTAATACACTTCTGAAAGCATTAACATCCTGAGAGAGGAAAGGAGAAAGAAAAAAAATGGGTGAGAGTGGTAAGGAGTGGAGGCATAAGGGTAAACATCAAAAGCAGAGAAATATATAAAGATCCTGGAGTGGTAGAAAGGAAAGACATAGAGAAAGACTTGCCATTGAACAAGTGAAAAACATGGATTAAAATTTTGGAAGAAATATGAGATTTGCTGTTGGAATTCAGGATAAGTAGCAAGAGGTACACAAGGAGGCTAGAAGAGGAAAAGGAGAGGAATGCAAGATGCAGTGCTTGTTACACAGGATGAGTTTATGCCATAGAAATAGTAGCAAGTAACCCTCCAGTGCATGAGTTATACTGCACAGGTTTCTGAAAAAAAACAGCAAGATGCACATTGAGAAAAAATTAGGATTTTTCCATTTGGTATATATCTTGGCAAATTTTAATACATATATAGCAGAAGAAATCTTTCCACTCCCCACTAACAATGTTGGAAAGAATTTGTGTCTATTTTCACTGAAAAAAATTAGTGTCAACCAACCACTCTAATATCTGAAGGCTAGCACATGCTCCAAAATCTTGACAACCTGAACTCTGTCTGCAGAGTGGGACAGCAGAACAGTGTGAAAGATATTTATTGTTTAATTGTGAATGATGGACAACTTTCATCGTACTGTGATGATTCAAGACATGCTCCATCAGGTTCTGCCACCAGCTCACAGAAATGGAGGAGGAGGAAGCTCTCAGTTGCTTTCCATCAGCAGCAGAGAGTGGAAGGAACCAGTGTCAGGACATGTCCCCACCCCCTGTCTCTGCCTACAAGGGCTAAGTGGTGGCAAGGGCAGCAGCACATCCTTGAGAAATGGACAATGCCAGTCTGAGTTTTCAAGAAACAGACAAACAAAGAAACAAGAAACAAAGCTCTTGCATGGGATATTTGTCATTCCAGCAAGACTAAATATCTTTGAAGGAGAGCAAGATAAGATTAGGGAGATAAGGAGACAGACACATTCTCTCCTTCACAGTTTATGGCTTATTTACCAAACCCTTAGGATCAGTATATTGTGTTGTTTCAATACCTTTTCAGTGTCAACACCATGAATGATGTAGCACAAAGAATAGGGTTGCAGAACAATGCAGAAAATTTTGCAGACCATACCCCTCCTGGGGATCTAAAGAAAAGCATATGTAAGCTAAATTAATCCTCCACTGTGGGCAGCCACAGGTAGGACTTTTGGACTCAGTGTGTTCTTTGTTTCCTGACTATCACCTAGGCCTCTTATATGACTGCAGGTATGAAATGTCCATGGAAGTGAATTCATGATGTGCAGGTGGTCTGCAGTTGCACTGAGGATCAAGGGCAGAATGTTTATGAATTGGGCTAAAGACATTATCAACTTTTGGTAAAATAAAATATTTAAAATATAACTTTTGGAATGAAGTTGTAATTGAATACAGAATACATTTTATATTTGATCATCTGATTCACAACATTTTGGAAAGGCTGATAAAATATAATAAATGCTTAAAAGAGTGTTCTGAATTTAAATGGTAAAGTATTTGCATTAGAGAGGTCTTTACCTCCCTTACAAATCTGATCTACTTGAATTTCCACTGAAATAAAGAGGATTTGAAAGACCTTGCTGCCTCACTAGAAAGACAGTGAATTTTATGAGATTGGGTGTTTTATTAGGTTGATCTTGCACACTAACTTTTTTAAACACAAGTAAATACATTAAGGACATTAAGCCACCATGACATAACACATAGAATAAGCATGAGAAAATGAACTAATTCAGCAAAAGGTAGGTCAGAAGTAAGGCAGTATTATCAAGTTAAATGAGGCCTAATAAAATGTCTCCCCTGTTACAGTCAAACCACTATTATATTGTCTGAAAGAATCTCTTTTTAGCAGAGTTTCCAAAAGAGCTGCTGGAAACAGCTGCCTTCCCCTCTGTTTCTGTGCTATGTAAACTGGAGAACACAGTCCACAGTTGGTTTGGAGAGCACTAAGTGATTGCTGTGTTTATGAAATCCTATTCCTGTTAGTCAAGGAAATGAGTTTGACTCACCAGCTTGTTTATGAGTTTTGCTTTATGAAAGCTACTGCTGACCTCAGACTCCTGTTCCACCAGCACTGCTCAAAACTTCTCTTCTGGGGGGATTTGCACAAGATAAGTTCCCATTTCTACAAAGGTCTCCTTTTTATTCAGAGGCAGTGTTTTTTACAGTATTCTTAAGGTATTATTATAATGGAAGTGCGTTACGTGTCTCATATAATACAGACACGCAATCACAGAAGTGCAGAGCAGCACCTGTCATATTCTTAGTTTATTTACTCTGTGAGAGGATGATTTACCCTCTCTGACCACTAACTTCCCTTGCCAGCAAATGTCCAACAGCAGAATTTAGCTGCCTCTAAATTCAGGAGTCACACAGGATTTACATTTAATCAATGCCTTAAAAAATGTAAAAATTAGTCTTTTCTATCCAAGACAGAGAAACTAAAAGGTGAACACTCAAGGATTTTGAAGCAACTATGATTACTGGTTTAAAAGAGACTGAGGTGTCAGCATTGCCACAGTAATAAAGTTAGCTTACTAGAGAAAAGGGAAAAATAAGTAGTTGAATCACTTGCAGAAATCTTAGTTTGAATGTTTCTTTTCTGGGCTGTACTTTCTACTTGATACACACTGAAAAAATTTAATAAGACTCGCCCCCCTCTCCCTTCCAGAGGTTCATAACACATGACTTCATTCACTTGAGGCTATTGTTCTTCCTTCTGTTGTTTTTTGTGTAGCATATCTTGTAAACTGAGGCTGGAAGTTAAAACCATCACAACCCAAAAAAAATGCATTTCAGCATAAGAGATTTTTTATTTTCCCCCCTGCTGAAGAGACGTCAGAACAAAAGATAGACCACCATCTTCTGTACATAAAATTCACCAATGAAGATATGGTAAGAAATTTGCATGTATGAATGTACAACTGTATTTATAGATGCAAGCTTACATGTTTGAATTTGATTTGAATTTGAGCTAATTTTCCAATGCTTGCAGGATATAATTATAACCCTGACTATTGGAATTATTGAAAGAAGGAGCAAAGAAAAATGAATCAGCAATTGTCAGCTCTTTTTTTATTTCCTCCTTTGAGAGGTCTGAAATCTTAATTTCCTTTTTAAAGAATAAGAACTTTCAACCAAATTATATACTTTCTTTCTCCATAGAAGAGATGTTCCGTGCTCTGCTAACAGATATTTAAATATATATTTCTCTTACCCTCTATGTACCAGGTTTCTCTTATTTGTACTTTTTTGTCCCCCTTGTTATTTCTAGGGG
This sequence comes from Zosterops lateralis, assembly GCF_965231275.1. NCBI lineage: Eukaryota > Metazoa > Chordata > Aves > Passeriformes > Zosteropidae > Zosterops > Zosterops lateralis. Next base: position 60,771,043 of record NC_139800.1, on the reverse strand, counting down.
GAAATAGGTATATTTCCTAGTTATATCTAGTAAGACAGTGATGAGCCCCACACTCTTTTGCACTAAAGCGTCTGACTCCTTGTTTTCCCTCCTGCTGGTGCTCAGCTGGCCTTACAGTAAGGCAGCTCAGGGAATTAACCTAGAAAAAAAACAAAACAAAACAAAAACAAAAACAAAAACAAAACAAAACAAAACAAAACAAAAAAAAAAAAAAAAAAAAAAAAAAAAAAAAAAAAAAAAAAAAACACAGAAACAAACCAACACAGAAAAATAGTTTTGAAAATCAAGAACCACAATATCATGGGTAGTATTCAGTAGGTCAACACAAGGGGCATCACCTGGCAATAGCCTAAGTCCAGTAATATCAGATCCAATTTGTTGTGTAACACTCATTTTCTGGGGCTTTCGAGCTGGCTTTAAGCATGCTAGAAACGCTTCAAGCACAGCACTGTTCCTGGTGGCTGCCAGCAGCAGTAAATATAGAACGAAGCCAGCCTGTTCACAGTTCATATTGAGGTACTGTGTCAACAGCCTGTGATCTGAGGAATGCTTTTTGGACTGCTATCAAGTTCCTGAAGGACAGCACAAAAACCAGGCCACAAGTATGCCATGCTTTCCCCATTTCCAGCTGCTGAATCAAGGGGAAGGAAAGGGAGCCAGGACTCAGTCTCATCCTCCAGATGAGCTGGGCCCACTGGTGTAGGTGCTGCACAGATGTTCTGAAGCTACAGCCAGAGCTGACAATGTCCATGTTGTTCCACCTTGATATGACCTTTTCTCAATAGCTCCCTTATTCTAAGTTTGGATAGGCTTTTAGTATGCTAAGAAACTGAAAGGATAAAACAAAATAAACCAAGCACTCCCTCACATTGCTTGTGTAGGAAACTCATTCTTATCTGAGTTTATAGCAACTTAATATCAACCATAAAGCCCTTTTCCCCTGTTTAGGCCTATCTACTGACTACTACACTTCTACCTTCTCTCCCAGCCATAATCACGTAGGAGAGGTTTCTATCTTCCTCCTTTGAAATAGTCTCTCTTTCCCTCCTTCTTCTCCCCTTAAAACCAATCTTGTGTCAAACCAGTGTGGTAGCTTCACCAGCATTTCTGCTGAGAAACTGTTGATTCATCTCTCATGTGTTCAGACTCAGTGTACCCAAGGTATCAAAAGATGCATTTGGATAGTAATTTGTGGAGACTGGTTACAGCTGGAAGGACAGAGACATGTGGGATCATCTTGCCCTGTAAAAATAATCAGACCACTAAGGAAGGTTTCATTCCTGGTTGGAGATAAGAGAAAATCTGGGATGAGAAAAAAAACCCAAACAAATTAAAAGAAGGAGCTGGGAGTCACTGGCTTTCAATATCAAAGAGTGTCCGATTCATTTCAGAGGCAAGTTAACGCACATCTGTGGAAAAAACTCACAGAAGAAATATGGGTTTAATGAAATGCATCTGCCATGCTTTTTTAAAAACACAGAAAGATTTCAATACAAAAAAAAAAAAAATAAAAATGGTCAAATGGTCATTTCCAACACACTTTAAAAAATACTAAAACCAGGCTACTTTCTCAAATGTTGGAGAGAAATTGAGTGCCCTGACTTTAAATTTCTTTCTTTTCCACCATCGGTCTAAAGCAATTAACATTTTTTCAGCTGAATAAATGTCATACAATGTAAATGCAAAGTGAAACTTTCCCTATCATTGCCTTAACAGCCACAAAATTCCCTAAAAAAAAGTTTGCATTTTTTTTATTTTAAAGGAACCTCATTTCTGATATTGACCACTGCTTTTGTAACTCAGTTGTTTCAGTTCAAACACCTCAAAATTTAAGTGTTTAAAATTACTTTTTCATTTTAGAAACTCCTTCTTTTAAAAAATAACCCCACCTCTGACTGTTTAGATAAAAACAATAACGTAGGCAGGTGCCACTTCATTTCACATCTTATCATATATATTGACAGGAAAGGCAATCATACAAGTTGAAACACATCCCTCTTGGTGATGCAAGCTATAAGGAGAATTAGAGATAAGCTAAAGATCTGGTCTTACCCGTGAAAAGTTGGAAATACACGCATTAACAAGATTTTAACTTTTCTGCAATTCATGGAGCTGAAGTTCACAGAGTGCAACTCAGCAGTTAATCTCTGTAGGAATTGAATTTGGGTAAACATTCTCACCTCCAGACACACAAGTGAGTTTCCCTCAACAACATCAGTCAAATCCAAACCTCTGATAGTGCTAAGTCAGTGATAATGAGCTGCAGCTGGTTTTAAAGTGAGAAAGGGAATTGTGAGACCTGAAAACATAGTTGTACACAAAACTGATGGCAAAGCCAGGAACTTTTGCAAATTTGTCCAAGAGCTTTTAGTTATTTAGCTAATATTGCAAACAAGGATGTTTTACCTGTCAGTGTATGCTTCATCCATATTCAGAAGTCCTGTATATAATTTAGAGGCTTGTGTAAAGGGAGGGTCGAAGAATAAGAATTGCATTGATGGTTTTTGTAATCCATACAAATGAAAAGGTAAAACTCCATCAGGTCTTTCCTTTAAATCAAAAATCATCACCAGTGACACTATGTTTTAAATACTTGCTTTAGGTAGTTAAAATACTTTAAGTACTTGCTTTTGGTTTCAAATAAGTTATTCTTAAAATAACTGTTTAAAACCAAAATGGATAAAAAGAGCAACATTTTTTTTTTCAATCTAGGGAAGGGGATTAGGATGTTTATGTTGTCTGTGTTTAATGTTTTTGTCTTGCTTGGGTTTTTTGGGGTTTTGGTTTGGGTTTTGGGGGTTTTGTTTTGGGTTTTTTACCTGTTTCTTTGTTTTTGATGCAGTGTTGGGAGCAGAGGAAAAACATTCCTTGCAAATAGCCTCCACTCCTCTAGCCTCCAAAAAAACCCAGTGCTACAGCTGCAGAACACTGGAGCATCTTCCCACCACTGGGACCCCAGGGAGTCACAGACCCAGTTCCACACAAGTAACACAGTTTATGATGTAATTACATTATTATTTCCTATTTTATTACTTTGTTACTGTACTACGCTATTATTTCAATATTTTACTATTTTGTTATTCTATTTTAATATTTTATTTTTCTTATTTTTATTGTTGGTTTAATATTATTGTTGGATTTTTATGCCATAACTTCCCCAAAACAAGTAGAATGAATCCAGAGTGGGGCATGATGATGATTAGAGGGCTGAAGCAAATATGCTACGAAGATAGGCTGAGAAAGTTGGAGCTGTCCAAGCAGCAAAGGGAAGGCTCTGGTGAGGCATTACACCTTCTGTCAGTACCTAAAGGGGCCACAGGAGAGCTGGAGAGGGAATTCTGATGAGACCATGGAGGGACAGGACAAGAAGGAATTGTTTTGAACTAAAAAAGAAGAGGATGAGATTAAATATTTAGAAAAACCTCTTCACTTTGAGGTTGATGAATCCCTGGCACACATTACCCAGAGAAGTCACGAATGCCACGTGCCTGGAAGAATCAAGACGAGGGCGGATGGAGTTATGAACAACCTTGTCTGGTGAACAATGTCCCTGTCCATGACAGAGGGGAAAGTTCTCCTCCAACTCAAACCACCTTATGATCTGTGATTTTAGGAGTGTTATTTATCGTCACTGGTATTGTATCACTATTGTTGTTGTTACTACCTTTGAAGATTTATTAAAAGAGATTAAATGAATGCATATTTGTGCCAGTCAAAAGATAACAGGCAAGCAGTCTCCCTGACAGCATTTCCATAAATCTATATTATAGGAAAGAAAAACCATAAAAATCTCCCGTCTAGTGTATTTCATCCTTGCCTTCCTGTAAATCCAAGAGTCACAAGGTTATCATTGCCATGCGTCTCAAAATTAGCATAGGGAAGAAATCACCATAGTGGTGACGCAAATCAAGCCTGCACTTGGCACGGGCTGTTGGCACTCAGTGGCAGAATAAAGAAACAAAGGACATTTTCTGTCGATAACTGAGTTGCATTTGTTCACTTCAGATTGCTATCTAAGTAGATAGTATTTCTGCTGTTCTCTTTTCTGAAATATCTCTTGTGTCTCCCTGAACATAATAAGGGAACACTGACCATGCAAGTTACTCTAATGCTTCTAAATAACTTGCACGGAATTTAACAAGATGTTTGCTAGCAATTCAGTTTATTAATCTGGAAAAATACTGGCCCAAGAATAGCTAAAAATCAACAACTGTAGGTTCTGCTTTGGGAATGTTGATGTATGAAGAACGCTGGCCTGAATTTCTGGCATAAATAAAGCCCCCACAGTCTCTGGCTCTGCACGTCTACTTTACAGTTAAAAATGACTTTATTTTTCATTTGGTGATTTTTGCATCTCTGAAATGGAGCTAACACTGCAGTGTCTTCCAAAATGCTTTGAGAAGTTCTGTACAAAACACTGACTGGCAATTATCTTCCTGGGATGACTGGAAGGACAACTCAGCCAAAGGTCGTGTCTGTGGCTTATTAAAATATAAACACAACACTGGTTTGAGTACATTCTTTTGGGGTCGTTTATGCAGTGCTGAAAGTTATCTGCTCTTACTCCACCTCCTTTGCCAGGAAGAGGTATGATTTAAAGGACTGATGAAGGAGGAGGAAGCAGAAGACTTGAGCAGGCAAAGCAGAATCATCAGGGCTCCCAAGGGCTTCCAAGGATGTTCAAAAAGGACCATAGCCAGCAGATAATTTTTCACAGCAATCTCTCCCCCAGCAGCAGATCATAACATCATAGAATCACTTAGGTTGAAAAAGACCCTAAGATCATCGAGTCCAACCATTAAATTGGCACTGCCAAGCCCATCACTAAACCATGACCCTAAGTGTCACATCCACACATCCCTTTAAATACCACTTGGGATGGTGACTCTACTACATCCCTGCAAAGTCTGTTCCAGGACTTGGCAACCCTATTGGTGAACAAATATTTCCTAATGTTCAATCTAAACCTATCCTGGAGCAACCTGAGGCTGTTTTCTCTCATCCTATTGCCTGGTTACCAGAGAGAAGACTGATACTCAAGACAAAGCAGCTGTTGGAAATTGGAATACATCTTTAGTTCTCTCAGCCTCAGGAAAATCTAGTTGGATGAAGTCCAGAGGGAGTTTCACCTGCTGGGGAGACATGTTTTTGTGGTATGTGTTTGCAGGAGGAAGGCAAAGGTACAACACACCTACACAGCAAAGCAATGGGGGATGCCTTCCACAGAGCTTCCCGAGTAAAGCATCCTGCTTCCCAGCACAGGGACACACCTGAGGGACAGGTGCTGGGGCAAACTTGATCTGTGAGATATTTCAGTCAGGAAGAGGCCATGACACCCCTGCAGCACCTTTTTCCACATGGCAGGAGAACTGCTGGACAGCTGGGACATTTATAGGCTCAGGAAAAACAGGACTGCTCTAGGTGTAAGGGGCTTTCCCCAGCCAGTGACTAGCACTGAGTCAACACTAAGTAAATAGCATCCTAAATTTCCTCCTTGATAGAAGTCTCATTCCTCTTCTTTCCCAGATCACCCAAAAATGTACTGATAAACCTGTTTGGGAGAAAACAAAGCATTGAAGTATGGTCATTTCCCTGAGGGAAGCACATATGTACCAATGTTGGTTTCTGCTGGGATAGAGCTTTCTTCACAGTGGCTGGTATGGGGGCTGTGTTTTGGATTTGTGCTGAACACAGAGTTGATAATATAGAGATATATCTGTTATTGCTGAGCAGGGTTCACACAGAGCCAAGGCCTTATCTGCTGTTCATACTGCCACATGGGTGAGGAGCTGGGGGTGCTTGGGTGGGTGGGAGGAGACATGGCTGGGACAGGTGACCCGAACTGACCAGAGGGATATTCCAGACCATGTGGCATCAGGGTCAGTATATAAACTCAGGAAAGAAGGAGGAAGAGGGTGACATTTTGAGTAATGGTGTTTGTTTTCCCCAGTGTCTGTTCATGTGATGGGGTCCTACTCTCCTGGAGATGACTGAACAGACGCCTGCCCAAGGGAAGTGGTGAATTAATTCCTTGTTTTGCTTAGCTTTTAGCTTCTATGTACAGCTTTTGATTTCCCTATTAAACTGCTTTTATCTCAGCCCATGAGTTTTTTGGCTTTCATCCCTCCAATTCTCTCTGTGATTTTAACTTGTGAAGAGGTGAGCTAGTGACTGCGTGGGGCTTGGTTGCTGGCTGGGTGAAAGAAAAATGCCTCTAAAATCTTTCAGCTAAAGAGGATTTAGCAACCCATTTTATCAGTTTCACAAGGTTCTTCTTAATACATATCCCCATGTGAAACTTATCCAAGCTTAGCAAAACACCTCATTCAAACTCATAAAGACCAGATTAGATTGGTTAGATAGTGTTTACTCTCTGAGACTCAGAGACTGAGTCACTTTCTCTTTCCGTGCTGCCTTTGTTTTAGATTAGGACATATGAAGCTCACTGCCAGAAGTAATCACTGCTGGGAAACAGCATACTGGGAAACTACATGTTTTATTGTTGGGGATTTTTTGTACTCACATGCCCCTTGCTATATAATAGCTATACAGAGGGAAAGAAAAAGGAAAAGCTACGGATGAGTCTGGTAACTGATGGAAAATGTTGATGGAAAGAAAGTAACTGTTGCACAAGGCTCCTGGTATTGTCTCAAGTTGCTCTGACAAGGAGCTGTCCTCCTGCTCTGTCCTCCTTACAGAATGGTGGTGACAGCCTGCCTGCCAGGCACTAGCAGAGAACAGGGCAGGAGGCAGGCCTGTGCAGTGTGCACAAACTACCTTTTCCCTAAGGAAAAGCAATAGAGCAAGGGATACAGCCACTGCTCAGTTAGCTCTCCCCACTCCATCCACCATAACGCCCAGAGTGACGCTGCTCAGGAGCTGGGGCAGCACAAAGGAGATTTTCCTAGACCTGTGGCAGAGGGAAGATTCTATTTCCATTTGCTGGGCAAACTCCAAGTGTCTTCACTGTGTAATCTAGGACACTTTTGCAGAAGAAGAGTGCTTAACTGTGAGCTGCACTGAAGCATCTAAAAGGAAAATAAAAGGACAAAAAAATAGTTAAAATCAACTCTGCTGTGCTGATAGAGTCCATGCATCTCAGTAGTGACTCAAAATTTCAAAATTTTGTGCAAAAGTTTGAACTTCGTTATTGTTTTCCAACAATTTTGAATTAAAATAATTTAATCTAAGGAGCTGCATATTTTCTTTTAAGATAGGAAACTGAGGATTTGCAGTGTTTACAGAGTGGTTTAAAATTTTCACAGTTTCAGCTAAGAAACACAACAGTTTACAATGTGTCATGAATCTACATAATTTTCAATTTAATTTGTGCTCTTTAAATTAGATATTTTATCTTAGACTTTCTTATTCAGAAGTTCTTTACATAGTAATATTATTTTGGCACTGCTGGTGTAAGAAATGGTCTTGCAAGATAGTTGTCTCATGATATGCATTTCCTCAAGTCATATCCCTCTATGGGATGTAGAATTGCTCCTTTCCACTTTCTTTCCAAGACTTACAGAAGTTAAAAATATGGAAGAATAAAACTGAATTACCAAACCCATGATCTACATCCCACATCCAAAAGCACAAAATCAGAACTGAGTTTGCCAGGTAAGGTGCTTTCTTAGTCTAAAGATCACGGAATTTGAACATTTTCACTTTTCTCCAAGTAGCAGAATATGCTTCTTTAGAAGGATACTAATAAAAGGAGATAAATAATAGAGATCAAGGAAAAAGTCTTACTACACCTGAATTTAGGTATTCTCTTCTGCATTCTCATTGTAAAAGTTATGAGCCTTTGGATCCAGGATTACCATGGCACTTCCATTTTCTGTCAAAAACTTATTTATACTGAGTTTATACTTCAGGGAAATGGTTTCCTTGCCAGCATTTCATGTTTCATTCACCTGTTTCACGATTATTATTGACATATAGACTGATTTGTGAATCATATTTGCACACTTACTCAGCACTAACCAAACTTACCATTATTAACATGGTCATTTCTGGATTTTTGTCCAGCACTTTTTGGCTTAGCACATCAATATTGTAATTAAAGGTTTATGGGAGTGTGAATGTCTGCTTTGAAAAACCTCTACCTTTTCCAGTGAGAATGATATTTGTGATTAATTCTTTAGGCAAGTTTTTGGTTTAGTATCTTGCCTATTTTTAAATGAAAACAGGCCCTACAGGCCAGCACCATGACAGTTTTGACTTTGTTCACAAGTAACAACTTACTTTAGTTTGTATTTTTAGCTTTTACATTGAAGCTGAACATGTATATGGTCTAACAAGAACATTGTAAGATCTTTTTTGCCTCAAACATAGTGAAAACTCCATTAAGAATGCAGCTTATTAAAACTGCCCTACAGATTGTTGAAAAAAATATTATATCAACTTGAATTTTTAAATTTCTATCAATGTCTCTGTAGAATATTAAGGCCTTTAAATGTTGATTTCAGAAATCTTGTCTAAGTAATTTTTTGGGAAAGGACAGGTAAGTATACTATGCAATTTTAATTAACATTTTTATTAACAACCTCAGAAATTCTAAGAAATGTGAGCTTTGTCTTCACACATTCTACAAAACCCAAATATCATGCAAAAAAATTACTGATCTTGATATAAACTGATAAAGGAAGTATAATACCAAATATAGTACATCATGTACCATTATATCAGTGTACTATCCCTTATGTCAAGTGAATTATTTAAATTTTCAAGAGGAAAGCAATCCATGCCACTTAGATTACTAAACCCTATCAGGTTTCTGAAGAAATGCTTATGACCCTGTGTTCTATTCTGCCCAAAATACTTTGTTTGTGAAGAAGACACAACAGAATTTAGTGAGGTTAAGAATTAAGATATGTGAAGGGCTATTATGAGAGTTAAAGGCCATGCAAACGAGAAAATTGAGAGTGTGCATGGCATATCACAGAATCATAGAATACTTTGGGTTGAAAGGGACCTTGAAAGACCATCTAGTCCAACCTTCCTGCAATAAGCAGGAACATCTTCAAGTAGATCAGCCTGTTCAGAGTCCCATTCAACCTGGCCTTGAATGTTTCCAGTGATGGAACATCTACCACATCTCTGGGCCATCTCTTCATTATAAAACAACTTCTTTCATATATCTAATCTCAATTTACCCTTTGAGTTTAAAATATTACTCCTTGTACTATTGCAACAGTCTGGTAGCTGATGCACTCAGAAAATGTCCTTAAAATTTTCATATTTTCTATCCTTATCTTGTTAGGTGCTTGTTGAGTCATGCTCCTTGACTCAGCTGTAGAGCAGAACAATAGATTCTGGATTTAGGGGCCAAGCATTTGAGCCCTACCTGATGTCTTTTACACCTGCCTACCATTTGAGCTGGAAATTTGAAAGCATCAATGCTATAGCTCTGTGGAAATGTTGGACTTGGTGAGAATCATCCAGCTCTGTTTCTCAGACATTGTGGCTTGGCTAAATAATGGCATTCACTGCTAAGAGACAGGAACAGTTCTCTCCAGATGCTCCTGTAATCCTGAGTTAGCAGCACTGAGAGTCTTTGTAACATATTTTACAGAAATGACTAGTAACACTAATGTATTTTCAACCTTGTAAGTAAACATGATTGAGTGTTCCAACTCTTTCAGTGCTGCTTAACCAACTGTCCACCTACATAGATACTGTAATTCTTTGTTTACATGCTCAATAAAGTTCTTGTACTGGAGCAGTGTTTTGATTCTCCCAGAGTGCTCCCTGCACTCCCTGTCCCTTGCACCAAGCTGATTGCCAGCTGAGTAATACAATGGAGAGTTCGTTAGCTAAAAGAGGGGAAAACTCCAATTATCTAAATAGCCAAAGGTCTAAAAATAGGTTTTCAGTGCCAGCTAACACAGCCAGAGACAAGACTCTGGCTCTGGTTTAGTAAGGGCTGAGGTTCACCATGAATTCAGAAAGAGTCCACTTTTTAGTCAGTAAAGCACCCAAAATATCTGTTAATTAATTTCTCTACATGATATAAGGCAACTATATGCATTAAATTGTTATAGCCATCTGTGGACTGGGTGTTCAACAAAAGAAGTGTCTTAGAAGCAGTAACACTGCAAGTGTATTTCGTCTTTCCCACAAAGTCTGCTGTCTTTATCTTCTCAAATAAGGAAACCAACAGGTAGGTTAAACTATAACTAGCAGAAAGACAAGAATTCTTATCTGCAGGGCACAATGGAAAAAAGCAGTCCAGAGTAAATCTCATCAATCCCTTGATGATGAAAATCTAACACAGCAGCTGTTTGTCTGGGAACAGTCTCTCAACACATTTTGATTTCACAGCACTGAACTAATCTTTTCTGGAGAGCACACACTGCAACAGCAGCTCTCCTTGCAGGCAGGGTGGACTGTTCCTGTCTTCTGACACAGCCCAGTGGGGGCTGTAGCACTCACACATTTATTTGTAACTGTGCTGTAAGCAGTGAGGTGGGAAAGGAAAAGGATGTCCACAGCTCTGGGAATCTTCAAAGAGAAGAAGCAAAAAAATTATGAATATGTGCTAATGATAAGCAAATTTTAAGCTGGTAACAGAACATTTGCTCACAAAAGGTATAATTAACCTATAAAACTTGAATGCCACTGGATTTAAAATCTGAGCCAGGGGCAAGAAGGATTGTGTATTTATAAAGCAGACATTTATTTATGCATTTATGTATTTATAATGCATATATGTTAGGGAAAGAAAGACAGCTGCCCTTACACTGCATATTTGTGTATATGAACTGGTTTGTGCCAATAAGATTAAGTCAGCAGAATAACTGATGTCATTAAATCAGTGAAAATCCTAGGCTGCAGCACTATGAACATTAATTATTTTGGTGTAGTACTCCATTGTAATCATAATTTCATTGTGCTTTAAGTTGAAAAGTCTTCCATTCCTGAAATAAAGTGATATGACATAATAAAATCTTAAACTTTGTTATAAATGCAAGGATTATGAGAAGCATAGATATTAAAGCTTACATGTGAAGGAGCACAACAGAAAGCAAATATAATATACTACACTTTCTCTAAAGCACAATTTTTTACATAGGATCTCAGGTCTTAAAGCAATGTTTTTTTTAATACAATGATGATACTAAATCAGACTGGTGCATAGGGCTGAGGAACATAACTTCATCACAGTACTTCCTGATATCACGCAGGTCAGGGAATATGTGCCAGTGTACTTTCAGATTTTGAGTTGCAAATCTACAAAGCTTTCTTCACAGATATTCTCAGCATTTTCTGATGAAAGAAAGTAGAAAAAAACCCAACAAAACAATTCTGATATTTCAAAGTAATACAATTTTGCAAAGTTAGATAGGTTTCACTGTTCTCTCAGAATAAAGTACATCAATTTCAAGTGGTCACTGTAGGTGCTAGAGATTTGAAGCAAAGTTAAGCTTTTTTCTGACAATCTCAATTATATTTTATGTATTGTAATTACACAAAAATATATTAATTAGGAATTATTAGAATGTAACAACAAAGTGCTCATAAACCCAATGGAATCTGTCATCTGTCTTGATACCGTGGCATTAAAACCTGAAAGACACGTGCAACTCTTAAACAAAAGTGCTAAACAGCAAAGTAAACGTTTCAAAATTTCAAAATTCTATGAAGATAAAAGTTAGTTTCTTATGTAACGAAAGATTTTGTGTAGGTGCATATGTGTCTCTTGAACTTAGCCTCATAAGATGCACCTTTATTAGTGATTTTCTTGTGTTGCTTAGATCTTTGGCAGTTTAGGTTGACTCACATAAGTGAGTTTCAGTTCTTATTGTTCTAAGCACATAGACACACAAATGACTGTTTGGTCTTTTTTCATTTTTACCTGGATTTTATACTAATGATTTTTTATTTGCCAGGATATTGATTAAGTGCATTTCAGAAAATAACAGTCATTCTGAGTCACAACCTTTAATTCTTTAGGAAAATAAATGCAGAGCACTCCTCCAGCCAATAGGAAGCATGAATGCCAAATTTCCATGTCTTTTTTTTCTGTTGTGAGGAAACACTGAAGGGAAGCAGCATCCTTGAAGTGCCAGCTTTTACAATGATATTTCTTCCACTCTCAACGATAGGTTTTTTTTAATTTCTGTTCCACTTTTGTCTTCATACATGCGTTTCTCTACATGAAGACAAATTTGATCAGCTGCATATTAGTCTGCTGTGAAAGGATTACCTTGAAAAAAATATATGCTGACATAAAGAATAAAGTATTATTTCTTTACAATGAAAGTAGTTCACATTTATCTATTCATCTCAGACACAGCAAACACTCAGAATTATTAGGGAGATGGATAAAGTGGAGAAAATAATGGTGTTCATAATCACAGCTTGAGCAATTTTCCATTCCCATTGTTTGTGCTGTGAAAGAAAAAGAGATACAATTTGAAAATTGAAAAAAACCCTTGCCACCAAGATAATGAAACAGTTAATCAAGAGTTGAATCATCTGCATATGGATGACTGATCTAAAGTAAACAATTCTGTGATAAATTAAGGACTATTTGTTTTTCACTTACTGCCAAATGGAGGCGTGTTATTTTTAAAAGGGACAACTATCACACAAAAGGGCTGCCCTTGCCAATCTGTTGATGCTTGGAACAACGGTTGTGTGTACTTTACCATCCAAGATCATGATATTTCTGTCTGCTATGCACTTTAACTCAAAATGTCCAGCTGAGTTTGACTACCTGCTACACACCTCTGCTTGGATACCTATGGTCAGCCTGAAAATCACAAAAAGAGATAAAAGGCCTTTTTTACATTCAAGCAGAAGAGAAAAGGTTTAAAATAGGACATTTCTACCTAAAATCTAGGCTCATTTTACAGGCATCTCACAGCTGCTCCACCCCTAGTCTGCACTGAGCTGCGCTGAGGCTTGCAGGTTAGTTTGGACATCTGGCTATAGTCTTCCTGATGACTGGTCTATGTCACAGAGTAGATGAGAGGAAACCTGATGAAGGCCATTTTCCATCCTTCAGACTAAAGCAGCTCCAATCACACCTATCATTCCTGAAGAACCTTTGCCAAACCTGTTCTGCACAACTACAACATGAAACCAGTACTCCACACCTTTTCTGCACAGCACTTCCTTATCCCTAAGGAAAAACCTTAGCTAATAATTAAAGCTCCCTTTTTGCAAGGTAAACTCAATGCTTTCTGATGCATTTCTTGTCTGTATGGGAGAACAGACTGACTAGCTTTTGCAACATTTTTTTGTCCATTAAAAGGCTTATTTTCTCTTTATTAGTCAAACCTCTAAACAATTTTTATCCTCTCATTGGAGACCTTTTATCCTATATATTTGACAACTTCTTTTATCAATATTGTCTAAAATGCAGCACTGCCATGTTAGCCATGTAGTACTGAATGGTGAAGAAAGGCTATTTCACCTTATTCATATAGCTCATCTTCTAATTTCACTCCTACAGAAATGCCTGCTTTCTCACAAGAACAGCACTAGTGTCCCATACAATCCATGGACCACAATCATTCCTAGGCCCCTTTTTACCAAAATGTTGATGACTTAGCTGTTTTTCATTCTGTCTTTTAGAATTATATTATTCAATAATCTGAATACTTCTTGAAGTCTACTTTTAATTTGAAAAGATGTTTCCCACTGAGGTGCAATGCTCTGCACTTGTCCTTGTCGACCAGTGTTCACCAGCTTGTTAAGGCCAATTATGAAGTTAAGTCTGTCTGTATGTTGTTATTGTTTTTCTACCTAATGTTATCTCTGAATTTAATGATTGTGCTCTTATTTCATCATCCCATCATTAACACAAACTGTTGCTGAGTACCACACAGAGGTCATATTCTCTGACTTTAAGCTGCTGAATTCTGGGAACAGTTTTCCAACTGGTACAGCACTGAGCCCTCAGCACATACAGTTCAACATGCTTCCTCACCAGAAAATGTGGGTTGAAACAACCCAACAATTTTATGCTAAAGCCAGAATGCATAACATCTGCTGTTTCTACCTGTTGAGAAAGCCTTCCATATTTTCAGAGGCATAAATTACATTGTTTAGGCATGATATGTTCTTGACATATCTTTGTTGGCCATTTCTCAGTTCTTTGTTTTCTTCAAGATACTTGTAAACTCTGCAGCAATTGCCAAAGCATTTCTTCAGAACTTTCTAATAAGCTGAGAGACAAGTTACCATCTCACCCTTTTCTCCCTCTTTAAAGTATGATAGACAGGCTTTCCTTTTTATTATTATTTTTTTATTATTTTATTTTTCTTTTTATTATTACTTTTATTTCAGCCTACCAGTCTTTTGCTCATCCTCCATATGTTTTCAAAAGTAGCTGAAATAACAGACATATCAAGATCTCCCCTCCAGAGTTTACAAGAAATGCTGTCATGGTCCTTCAGCTTCACTTGGACCACACAGAATACGACCAGTATTCCCATTTCAGGTTGGACTCTTTCCTCCAGCACTTGGCTGCTGCTGGGTGCCTTGACACCAGCTGGAGCTTGCTAATCAAGTGCAATCACAGTGAGCTGGCTAATAGGTGGTATGAAAAATCAGTACAAGGCTTGTGGCTGTACAGTACCTGGAAATGGATGAATACAATAAGAATAACACACCACATTCTACACTCTACTCTTTTTAGAATCTCTGGGAGAGAAAAAAAAAAAAAAAGATAATAAACCAACTCCTTATACTTTCCCAATAAGTAAGTTTTATTAGAAAATTGTGCAAGTTTTCTTGCTGCTCTGACTCCATGTTGTGTTATTCATGGGAAGGAATAGGAATGAAATAAAAATAGCATGATCACTTCTTACAGGAGAGAAAGTAGAAGGTAGCCAGTAGGCCTTGATAACATTTAAGGCCAGAGCTAACAGCTGCTCCCATCCTCTACCCAGTCTCATCACATTCAAAAGTCCTCCTTAAGCAATGTCTGCAGGGATTTAATCAAAATTCAGTGGCAAAGCACAGGACTTTCATGTCTTATGGGAATATACCAAATTTCACCTTCACTCACAGACATGGGAAATTCCTTTAATATAAAATTGATGTTACTGGAATCAGTTCGAGTGAACATATAATCTTTTGAATGACAGAGAACTTTATTCCTGCAGAACATTCTGAGACAACCAACAGAAATAAGTCTACAATTCTTCAAATGATTTTTTCCTCTGTTCCCTACATCTCCACTATAATAACTGTTTTCCAGCACTGTTCTCAC
Source organism: Zosterops lateralis (assembly GCF_965231275.1). Lineage (NCBI taxonomy): Eukaryota > Metazoa > Chordata > Aves > Passeriformes > Zosteropidae > Zosterops > Zosterops lateralis. Next base: position 60,755,820 of record NC_139800.1, on the reverse strand, counting down.
ATCACATTTGAGTTTTCCAGCACTGCCTACTCAGACTTTCCACATAAATGAGGAAATGAATTTCTGCAAGACTGAGAGAATGTTTTGGCTGAGAAGGAAAGCAGCTCTCCATGTAATACCAGTGCATAGTAATCAGGAGTACAATGTTCTCAAATGATGCTGAATGGCCAAATATGATCCAATCATAGTAAAATAAAGCCAGGAGCTTGCAGGAGTGTCTTAGGAGGATGAGGAGATAAAGAAGGAAGTAGGCACACTTCACAACACAATAAATATTACAGAGGTCTTCTTGAAGGAGAGATCAGGGCATCTGCAAACTGATGTTAACAGATCTTGCAAACCTTGACAGAAGTCAAGGAAAAAGCTAGTGTGAGGGAAGAAACCAGCTGCACTCAGAACTTACTTCACTCTTAAATGATTCGATTATCATGTAACCTTTAAAAGAAGTGAAAGAATGAAAATTCACCGCCTTTGAGGCACAGAATATAATTTCATCATACATTTTGATTTTATTTATGTTTGAAGGTCTGTTGCATAAACACCTATTTTCAGGGTGTCAGCAAAATTTCTTGAAGTCATGGAACTATGCAAGTTGTTTGGCAGATAATTGGCACACCCTACTGCTGAAGATGGGTGATTAACTCTGTTCTGTACTTCAGATGTAATATGAAGACATTGGCCAATATCTTTTTATTGTAGTTATGTTGAGTCATTGACTGTTGACCTGAAATTTCTTGCTTTTGAGTCTTTGAATCTTTACAGTAAGATTCATGAAGTACAGCTTCATGAAAACGATATATAATTTTAGAATTTATCTACTTGTGTTTACATATTTCTTCTCTGGGAGGAGAAATATGATTGATGGTGATATTCATCAATGAGGTCAGAGGGGTGGAAACCTGTATAGCCAATCTCTTGCCCCCTGACCAAAACGTATAAAAGATGGAGTCAGAAAATAAAGTCAGAGTCTTTCCTTGCTTGATCTGCTCCTGCCTGCTTTGTCCTTTGTGTGTTGAGAATAGTGACAATTGGCAAATGTAACAAACAAACAAACAACAAACCCAACTACCAAAACAATAAAAAAATTTCACCCAGTTGTTTTTTTGCCAAAAATGTCAACAGCATCACAATATATTGTCTCCTTTTGGTACACTGAATGTATTATGTTAAAATATCTATTCCCTGAATGTGCTTGGGAAAAATTCAGAATTAAGAGAAAGCGAGTTTCATTTGGCCTTGGTCCTTGTAAAATGTTAGACAATGATCATCATCATCTGCTTTTGAATGGAGGAATTTGGTGGTGAAAAATTGACATAATTAGCTATTCTTGCCCTCACATCTCCAAGGGAGGGACACAGTTCTGCTCAGAGATCTGTATCAGCCAGGACTCCTAGAGCTCACCCAACCAAGCATCTTGCTGGCTTGCTCTGGATCTCACAACCTCACGAGACTCTTTCCAGGACTCCAGGTGTTCTTTTTCTAATCCAAATGAAGGCAGAACAGGTTGGCAGAAAATTGGATCTTTTTTTTTTTTTTTTTTTTTTTTTTTTTTTTTTGTGATAGAAGCTCATAATTTCTTCCCTGGTACACCAACATTTTTGATAAAATCAAATCACCCATGCACCAAAAGTGGTTAGTTTTGTATTATTCCTCAAGGATGGATGTCTGCCAAGTTAACTACTCCAAAGCCAAACTCCTATCTGTGCATGGCAGGAACAGGGCTCATGTGATTTATAAAGAATTTAAGAAGAGGCCTGTCAGCCTAGGAGGTGATGTGAGCCATGCCAAACAACTTGTTTGCTGTGGGAATTTGCCTGATTGGAGGTCTCAAAAAACACCAACACATTTCTCTCAGAGGAGATTCCTCCATGGAGTTGGAGGAGAGCAGCCACTGCTAAACTCCAGATATTCAAAGGATTTTTCTTGCCTCTCATTTATGGCAAGTGTCCAGTAATACTTCTGTGCCTCCATCCTGGGGAAGGGTCAGCTCCTTCCATTGCATGGGCTCAGGCACAGCAAACTCCAACAGCCTCAGCAACCCACCCTTCCTGATAAAGTTCCACAAGGTCTCATTGTTCTTTAGTCTGATCCCTCAACTTCAAACCAAACACATTTGGTCTCCAGGTGAAACACAGACCTCCTCTCTGAGCTACTATCTGTCCAGCAGCAGAGACAACAGGAAAAGAGCATAAACCAGGACATAGTGCATCTGCCAAAGCACCTATTTTAATATGTTCTACCCACCATTTCCTCAAGAATAGTGCTAACCTCGCCCTACAAGGAGCATGAATAGAGCCTTTAGAGTAACAATAGAGGTAACAAGTAACAAAACTTTAATCAAGAAAAGTGACACATTGTTATAGGTAGTAGAACTTAGAGTTCTGATGAATGAGGGCTTAACAGCACTTTGAAGCTAAAGTTGTTTAGTCTTGAGTCACTGTGGGTCATCACTGCTGCAGAGCATAGGGAAAGAAAAAGTTACAATCACATTTTCTGTCCATCACTTTCTTCCTCCCTCCCATGCACTTCTATACAATCCATTTGTAGGCATAAAGCAGTGACCATAACCTGACAAAATTCTGAAGAAACTCTCTAAAAGAAAGAAAGTCAAACAAAAACTTTGTTGCAATTCCAAATACACTGGCCTTTGAGCCCTGCTTGCATAAGGTACACGCTGACACAAGTTTCCTGAAGGCTGGCAGTGGAACCACAGTGCAGAAAGGCAGAAGCAGCTATTTTGACTCACAGTGTGGGAAGCACCAAAACCATTAATCCGAACACAAGACAGAAAGACAGACAAGAAGGACAGACAAAAAAGAAAGACAGACAAGAAAGAAAGAAAGACAGACGAAAGAAAGAAAGACAGACGAAAGACAGACGAAAGAAAGAAAGAAAGAAATAAAGAAAGAAAGAAAGAAAGAAAGAAAGAAAGAAAGAAAGAAAGAAAGAAAGAGAAAATTTGTGATCTGCAGCAACAGTGCCTTCTGTATTTTTAAATAGACATTTTAAACAGGTATTAGCTCATCATTAACCTTCAGGACTGTATATACTCACCAAAAGTTATGAAACTTGAAAAGGAAGGGTAGGACTTGTTTTTTGTAATGTCTGCATGATTTCAGTTTTGTAGCTTTTAAGTACCTGAATGATGACTGATCTTAAATAAACACAAGAAATATCAAAGTACTTTTGTAATGAGATATTTACTTTAACTAAGGAGCCTCACGCTGCACTGTGGTTTCTTGGTTAAATAAGCCGAATATCTCGTCCCACTAATTGACAATCACGTCAGATTTTCCACTTTAAGTGACTAATGGAAATTTGAATACCACGCATGCCTATTTGTCTGAAGTTTTCCTAATGCTGCATGATGCCAAAGTGTTTGTAGGTCCTTAATGTATTGATTTTTCTTGTTAGGCTTTGCTAATCAAAAGCAGTGAAGTCTTGTTAAAAAACAGTGGTGCCTCACTCATTATCTTAAATGCTACAGAGACCTCACAACACTGATTAGCTTTGTAGTGAGCAAAGGATTTTTTAATCTTCCAAGGCAGGAACATCAGGACAGAAATCGTGCCAAATCCCAGCTTCCAAGGTCTTGGCAACAAAGTATGTCAGAAATTTTAAGGAGTAAGTCATTTTTGTACCAGCAAAAAATCTGCTATTTATCAGAAAATTTAAAAAATTAGTCTGTTAAACATGTATGAAGTTTAGATTTTCTTTTCAGATAAAGGTTCCAGGAATTTGGTTGTATCTTCAAAAGTTCTTAATGATACCTGAGTTTTACAGCCTGAAAATAAAATATGCTTGCTGGATAAATAATTTTCTGCATGTTCAGTGAGGACTGAAAGGAAAGACAGTCTCTTATTCAGAAAAAAAAGATTCTTTTCTCTGGTACATCAAAAACATGGAGGTAAAATCAATTCTGTTCCCACTGCATTTAGTAGCAACAGTCCTCATTCATTAGTGGAATTTTGTGTGACTAAATTTTCAGCCATCACTGAAGACTGATGCACCTTTATATCCCAGTGACTTCATCTCTGGATGGGGTTGACTGTCTCTAAGCAAGTAGTAAAACTTGCAGCGGAAAATCCAGAATATCCTCTACTAACGATCTTCTTAGAAAAATTAACAGAACCAAATGAGTTCAGAGTATGTTTGGAAAAAGTGTGAAAATAAATTTTTCAAATACTGGTGGCAAACATATTCAGACTTCTGCTCTAAATGCTGCCTAATATCTAAGATAACATAGCATTTAAATTTAGATTGCTTAGATTTGCTCAAGGGAAAAAGAAATCTTCCTTAGCTTTCTGGATCATCCTTGGCATTTCTAAAGTACTAAATCTGCATAATATGGAGGGGGAATCAAGGACAGAAAATATTATGGCCAACAATACAAATTAATAAAATGCATTTCTTATGGAGCAATACCACATGGTAAGCTTGTTATTTCATTTCCATCAAAATAATTTGGGCATTCAGATTAAGAAAAGGGCTAAAATTAACTTCTGTACCAAGTGGGTGACAACTGCTCCCTGTGATGTTTTCAAGAGCTTTATCGATTTGTTATTTGGGAGAGCACAGTCTAACTCAGTACCCACTTAGCAGGATGCCACCCTGAGGCATCCTGCTTTAGCTTGCAACCCAAGCTAAAGGGTTAATAAATTTCCAGAATCACTCAGGTTGGAGAGAGGTTAGACAGTGACTGTTCCGTGCTCAGCAAAAGCAGGAGTGGAGATGGCTTTTGTAACAAGAATTTTGAGAAATAGATTCCTAATTCAAGCTTCAAATAAAATGAACTGGGCAAGAGGAGGGGTTGGCAGACACCTAAAAGAATGTATTATTGTTGATTAAAGGGAGAGTTGTCATCTATTGAAGCTGTTTAAATAAAGGCTAAACAGGTTTGGTCAGTTCATATTTTCTATGGGACACTCTAGATTAATCCATTCTTTTTTTCTCCTATGTCTTTCTCTGGCCTCTAAAAAATATAAAGAAGAAAACCAAAACCACCACAAACAACAACAACAAAATACAAAAAAAAAAAAAACAACCCGCCAAGAGCCTGCGCCCACCTCACTCTCTCTTCACATCCAAAAAAGAAACATAAAAAGAAAAAAGCCACACAAAAATACCAAACCCAAAACCACACTGGCAGTTTTAGCAGTTTCAAAGAAATAGGCATGCTCTAAACTCCTAGGGACAGCTTTTACTCTGCAAGCTGGGAAAAATGGAACACAACCTCAACTGTTATTTCAGCAGAACACCTTAAAAACTGAGAATAAAATGTAACTCCTACTGTTGTGTGATGCTGAAGAAAAATCTTTGTCCTTGATTATTCTTCAAAAGTTAAAAGGAAGTTGAGGCTTGTTTCAAAAATTGGTTACAGAGAAGAAAATTTGAAAGCTGGATTGTCATATGTCATTTTTGTTAATGCGTGACATTTAATAGCAAAATTGTTCCCTAAATCGAAGCATAGATGTGTTTATCAGAACTCTAGCTTGGTAGAAAATCCAATATCAATTTATTAATCCCAAGATATGATAGCAGTTTATGATTCTGTGGCAGAATCCCATTTAGGGTGAAAAATAATAGAATATGTGTGTCCACAACTTCATCTGCTGATTTAAAACCCACACATAGGACTAAACCCTGTTAGACTTGATGTGTCCTGATTTCTATCATGACAGTATCTGCCCACATTACTGAAGACTGTTTTGGGGAAGGAATTGTACTGTTTGGGGGAAAAAATATAGTAGATATAGGAAGATGCAGAAAAAAAGAAGACCATGTCCTTGCATGGAAAACAAGTTTTGTTTTGCCATTGATACCCAATAAAAGGAATAAGGAGGAAGGACTGGCTGTTTCCTTCATCAAGCACCAGGCTGATATGCAGCAACAACACAGTGTGTGTCAGTATTGCTGTCTGCTGAGGGATGGGACTGAATATTTCTCCAAACACAAAAAAAAAGCCTCAAAAGATTTGTGAACAAGACCTCTGACTGCCCAGCTTCCTCCTGCTTATAGCAGAGTAGAAGCCACCATCTCAGTATATATTTAGATATAGGAATCTGTTTTGATGTTATGTGAAAGCTCCATAAAAATTATCCATATAACAGTAGAAACCAATTACATGTTAGGAACTGATGCAAAGAAGCAAGAGAGTAATTGTGCCATTGGGAACTCACTGGGAAGTGACAATACATTAACTGTTTAAAAAAATTCACACTCCTCAGCAAACCTCACGGGGCTCTTAAAACCAGTTATTTTCTCAGGCTTCAAGATCACCAACAACAAAAACAAGGATAGATGCACATTTTCTAAAGAATTTCCCCATATCTTCTCCTCATTCATCAGGAGAGATGTTAAATATGCATGTAGAATTGTAGACCAGTCTCAAAGTGTTGCCTGTTCAAACTACAGGCTTCTGCAGCTCCAGGGAAGTGCAATTCCAAATGTAATAGATACCACCACACTAGTCAACTCACTTCTGCACTTTACACATAGATGGCATTCAGAGGATGCCACTTTTTTTTTTTTTTTTTTTGCCTCAGTGGATGCCACTTTGCATTGCTGCTTTTCTGACTCCCGCAGTGCCAACAGCAGCGCTCAGCACTCCCAGAACAGAGTGTTTTGCAGAATGTCACGTCATCATACACCTCAGTCCAACTTTGCTGCTGGTCTGATTCACCTAATCCTGCACAGACTGAATCTCTGCTGGGGAGTGGCTGGCAGGGTTGCAAACCTGTCAGGAATTATCCTGTCAGTTTTCCTCTGAACCTAGCTCAGACAAGGGGTTGCTTCAGAGAGTGAGTGCTTCGTGGACATCCTCTCTGCAGTGGGATCAGGCCATAGATGTGCTGCCTTTGATCCCGGCACAGGAGGCAGGAAGAGGCTGTCTCAGATCACTGAATAGACTACAGATTTCTGGGGAAGGAGGAGGGTGCAGAACAAACAAACAAACAAACAAACAAACAAACAACCCCCCCAAACTATTATTATTAATAATAGTAGAAATATATAATTAGTAATAGTAATGAATTATTATTATTATTATTATTATTATCATAAATTATATCCTTTTGTATTAAAAAATGAGTGAGAGTGACCTTTTAAGTGGGCAGTTATTAATGGAACAAGAGGAAAAAGTTTTAAACTAAAAGAGGAGAGATTTAAATTATATGTTAGAGTGAAAGTCTTGACTGTGAGGGTCTTTGGCACTGGAACAGAGAAGTCATGGATGCTCCATCTCTGGTGAAAGTGTTCAAGACCAGCAGGCTGGATGGGGCTTTGAGCAACCTGATCTAATTGGAGGTATCCTTGCCCATGGCAAGGGATTGGAACTGGAAGATCTTTAAGGTGTCTTCCAACCCCGAACATTCAGGGATTCCATGACTATCATATTTCGAACCTTCAGTTAGATTTTTTCAGTTTCCTCTTAGGCATATGGAAAGACTGAGAGACCAAAACCAAAATACTGTGCTATCATCAACCTGCTGGTAGAGCCCAAGAAGAAGGACATGGTCAGCAGGAGGAGTTCATGTTCAACCACAGTTCATACTCTGTTCACCAAGCAGAAGCCAAACTCACTGAGATTCATGTTTCCTTGGTGAAAGCAACAAAAAGCTACAATAAAAGTGCATGGGCTCATGCTCTGGCTAGAGGCACCATCACCAGATCTTACAAGATCTTAAAACACAGCCAGTGGTTTGGCAAGGAATATTAGAAGGCTTAAGGCACTCTTGTGTGACATTTTGAGTGTCTTAACACATGCCAGAAGATATCCATATAGCATTGAATGCTACTGAGAGTCTACAGATCACTGAACACTCTGGAAAATCCTTTCACATTGCACAGAAATGTTGCAGTTTGGCTGTGTCCATGTTGATGGCAGAGATGTTCTCTCACAACAGGATCCCTCACAGATTTATTTGAAGGTTATAAGCATTGCTACTATAAAAGTATGTGGTGAATACATGATATATTTCACATGGACTGGTTCTGAAGGAAAAAATTACAGGTGAATTGTTAACAGCTTCACTCACCTGTAAACACATACTATGCTCAAAATCATAATACATGGTATCTGCTCCTAATATGTACCCCACACACTCATTCTGTGCAAGTTCTTTTCTTTTTTTGAATATTCTATAATACATTTATAAAACCTTTTTCTACCATCTCCCATGAATTTTATCAGAATTTTTTCCCCTTGGGAAGGCAAAAGGCTTGCCTAATGAAAGGTGTTCAGCTGCTCCTTATGTTATGCAATACACCAATGATCTACAACCATCTCAGCCAGAGAGATGTAACAGAACAAATACCTGAATGTCCTGGGATATTGGGTCCCAAAATATTTCACATCATATGTATCTACTTATGGTATAAACTGAAAATGCTTCTGAACAAGTTCAGCTTGTCTCTGATAACTAATTGAAGTTTACAAAACTGAGCAAAACACTGCCTTTATTCACACAATATTCAGTAAGAAACTTTTAAATTAAGATGTTTTGATTTAGATAGTAAATTTTTGTTCTAGAATAACTAGCTTCCCTGGTATATGACAAAAATTGTTGTGGCACTCTGAGGTCTAACAGCCTGTGTGAGCAGAGATCCCTTCATAAGAGGTTGTTCCTTCACTGACCCATCTATCTCCATAAGTGTGTGTTATTCATAAGTACTCACCAGATGTGAACTTTAATCTGGGGATTGTTCATCAGTATTTGGCTTTGGCTTGTTGTTTGTGGGAGTGCAACTATCAAATAAAAATTAATTAAGTTTTAATTTATAAACACACTAATACTGGCATAGGATTTGTTTTTTCTTTTTCAAATATAATCAATATTTTTGTTTGAGAAAACATTAATGTTTAGTAGCCTGAGCATCACAAATATATTTCATGTATATATTAAGAAAATGAAGGTCCCCTTTCAGCCATTTAAAGAATGTTACGTTAGCAATTATTTGACAAGCTGCAGTGTGAAATTTATCTGTAATTCTATAAAAACCACTTTCCAGTAAGACTTTGCTTCTATTTAAATATTTAGCAAAACTCTTCTGTTGGCTGTGATCAGTAGATCAGTCCCTGAACCTTTGCACAGTTCTTTACTCAGCCACAGTAAGTGATGTCCTGCTGCCTCAGGATCTACTACAACATATGCTCTCCTGAACATGCATGTGCAGTTAACCTTAAAAATTAAGCTGTTCAATGCAATTAAGAGTAATACATCTCATTTGTCCAAAAAAAGGAAAAAAAGAAAGGGAGACACTGACTCATGAGCAATTATTAATTTGACTTCTGGTGGTCTTGTGTGTGACTGAGTGATTCTTTTCAGTCTATGAGCTAATTTCCTGCAGTAATAAAAATAATTCTTGAAGATTCCTTAATGGTTATTGAACTTTTTTTTAATGTTTAAAAAAAACCACCTCAAAACACCCATGCACTGTCATTTCAAGTGGACTAAAAATTATATTCCTAGTGCTTGAGTAATTTTTAAAATGTAATTCAATAATTTAAAAATGCACGCATTGTGTGCCCAACAGACCTGTCAAAGCTGGGAAGCAATATCAGTACGTATCTATATATATATGTTAATATATGTATATGCACATGCATATGTAAAAGTGTGTGTATGTATATCCATATGCATATGGATATGTGTATTGTATGTATACATAAACACAGTATTAAATATATAAATGTAAAAAAGAAAAATAAGACAATTAAAAATTCAATTCATTTGTTCTAAAGTTGATTAGATGGGTAGAGGTGTAAACTTCTGTTACAGTTAGAGGATAACAGTTCCTACACAGCTATCAGAGAGTAAGAGCAATTTTGTAGTATTAAGATGTCACCATAAGCACTGTAGCAGAGCCTACCATCCAAGGGTAAGAAGAACAATGTCATCGTGTTCTCATTCAGTATCCATTTATGTAACAAAATGTATGGGACAGGGCAGGGGGAAAGCCACATGAAGAATCCTCAAATGAACAGTTTTAAGTAGCTGAAATACTATTTCTTTCCTTTTTTTAAAGCAAGAATCAAATGTATCAGAACAAAGACAGAATCACAGAATCCTAGGCTAGTCTGGGTTGGAAGTGACCTGTAAAAGTCACCTTGTCCAACCCCCCTGCAATGAGCAGGGACATCCTCAGAAGTTGAATTGCTCTGTTGTCCTTCTGGATCAAGCCTACTATGTGGCTAAACATAATAGCCTCTGCATCATACATATGGCAGGAGGTGAAATTATATGAAGCAATATTTTACATTAGTTGAGTTTACAACTTTCTTAGGACTTGTTTTTAATTTATCCATTAAGCCTAGATGAGCTCTTCAGTAAAAGAAGTAAAAACTTTCCAAGTTTTAGCTCTAACAAAATTAAATTTTACTCCTCTCATGGCACCTTCAGCTGGAGGGAGATGTTCTTTCCTGCCATGTCCAATTAATGAAGTCATCAGAAATACATAGCTGTTGATAGTTTTCTTCTGAAAGATAAATAAGCCATGTACCTGAAGAAACAAGCAATTTGTTCATCTAAAGCTGGGCCTTTTCTTTTTATTTCTTTCTTTTTTTTTTTAATCCTGTATTTTTATACTGCAGCTGATGCAGAAAAAATACAGATTCCTTCAGAAGAAGGAGAAAAACATGATTCACTTCAGGCTGTGCCCAACAAAATGGAAAGATAATACATACGCTTTTTTAAGTTTCTCCCTTTTTTCTTTTTTTTTTTTTTTTTTCTGTGATTACTGTGCTCTAAACTCACATATTACTCCTTTCTAGCTTGCAAAAACACTTCTTCAGGCCATATATCTCCAGCAGCTGACTTCTTACATAAATTCCCTGACACTTCCTATTTACTGCAAATTCGCGAAGCAAAATACTGCTGAATTTCAAATGCAATCAGAAAAAAATGCACTAGGGTAGAGCTGTGTATGGTATCTTCTAACTGTCTCCAGAGGCAGGAAGATATCTCCTTCTCACTCTCTTTAAATTTTAGTAAAAGCCTTTTAAATCATCCGCTAATATTCATAAACGTGGATTAGCATTGAACATTTTTGAAAAACACACACGCACATACAGACAGATGCACATTTTTATTTTTTGTTAGGCTGCCTTAACATCCCAGAGCCCCAAAATTTTATTCCCTGCCTGTGTGAGGGGTCTGGATCAGAGGGTCAAGAAATTTTGAAGCATCCTGTTGGCCACACTGATGGATCATTTGACACCTGTAGGTTTCACTGACCACCGTGGATGAAACTGAGGCTTTTAGCAGAACAGGCATGCAAGGACAGGACTAACCTAGGAGACTTCCCAAGGTGGACTCACTTCTTTGGGCACACAGGTACTTGGGCTAGCTGGGATGGTGGACGCAGGTGTGGAGAGGCCATTGGATTGTCCCAGGTCGAGATGAAGAGCAGCACACCTATTTTCCCCTTGAGTCTAGAGGTGTTTACCTAACAGGTAAACACACAAGCTCATCTGAGTTGCCTAGGTAAACTGTACTTTTCCCTCCCCTGTGTGTGTGGCCTGAGAGCTTTATTGACCAGTGTGTATTTGTTGGGCTTCAGTCAGTCTTCTCCAGCTTGAAATGCAATGATGAACCTGTAATTGCAATGGTACCTCTATTTTCATGGCATCAGCTGGTTGTTCTTCTATCCCACATGTGAAAAGTAGAGGGAAATGGTGCTCACAGGCACCTTCTCCAGCACCAAAGGGTGTAATTTGAACTAAGGGTTTATAAATTGCTTTTAGATGCTGTGGAATTTTGGTAGGATTCAAATGGTTGACTGAAGACTTGCTCATATGAACTGAAAAGTTCTTCCTCAGCTGGACTCGATGATTCTTGTGGGTCTCTTCCAACTCAGCATATCCTGTGATTCTGTGATACCTACTCATTCATGAGTGCAGACTTAGTCTTTATTTTTATATATAAATGCTGCACATCACGTTGATAGTTATAACAGCAAGGAAGCAGTAAATAAACAATGTGCCGAAACAACTTTTCCCAGAAATATTGTTATTATCCCCTGTGTTTTGTATTTGCATTGTTTTCTTTCCTTGAAATGTCTAAACAATATAAGCATTCACGGAAAGTATTTATATTTTGCTTTATGCACTTCCTCCTTTTAAGTGTTTCATTCTTGGCTGGGAGTTTCCCAGGGCTAGAATAGCAGCCTCTATGTGGCACCAGCCAAGGTGTTTACACAAATAGAGCCCAGACACAACTCAGCCACTGCATCAGTCTTTTTGCTGCAGTTAATAAATTTTGATTCTAGTTCACACATGCCTAAGGCTAAGACCGCCCTGTTCATTTCTCCAAAAGGTTGGTCTTAGTGATGTGGTTCTCCTCAAGAATGACTTCTCAAGTGTGGGAGACACTTGCTCTGTTTAAAAGCCACAGATAATCTGATTCCTTTCCATTCTAAGTTTAGTTCTTGTGCTAACCAAGGTACTTAGCACCATAAAATGATAAATCTTTTGCACTCAGCAGTGGTGAGGCCACACCTCGATTCCTGGACTCAGTTTTATTCCCTCACTACAAGAGAGACATTGAGGGAGCTGGATCATGTCTCAGGAAGGATGATAGACACAGAGAAAAATGTGGAGGAAAGTCTGATAGCAAAACTGGGGGAACTGGGGTTGTTTAGCCTGGAGAAAAGCTTAGGCAAGATCTTTCTTTCTTTCTACAATTACCTGAAAAGAGAGTGTAACCAGGTGACAGTAGGTCTCTGCTCCCAAGTAACAAGTGATATGACAAGAGGAAGTTCTCAGCTTCTGCCAGGGGTCACTTGGATTAAATAACAGGAAAAATGTCATCATTGAAAGTGTCAAGCCTTGAACCAGGCTGCTCAAGGGGGTGGTGGGCTCACTGGTCCTGTAGATATTTTAAACATTTGGGGACATGGATTAGTAAAGGACTTGGCAGTGTTGGATTAAGGGCTGGATCAAATTATTTTAGAAGTCTCTAACCATCTAAATTACTCTATGCACCCATGATTCTATGATTTGGAGTTTATTTTTATTTTTTGGTGTAACAAGCAAATATCAAGCTCCTGAACTATCACAGGGACCACTTTAGGAAACCCAAAAGAAAAGAAGTACCATCTAAGCCATTCCAGGAGACACAGAAGAAACCCAAGGGTTCAGCCAGTATTTTGAGGATCACATAAAAATTCACTAAAAATGCCTTAAAATTCTCAGCTCTTTCTAAATCCTTTCTAATCCAACCAGGGCCACTGTCCCATACAATGTGCCCTCTCCTCCTGTGAGCACCCATTGCTATTAGAGTTCAGAGCTGGTGATTTTCCACCACTGACTATTGTCAAAATGAGAATAAAGCAAGGAAGAAGCATTGCCAGAAAGTTGCTAATCAAGAACAAAGAAAAGAGAAGAAAGCTCCAACCCATGTCTACAATGGCTTCAACACAATGAGTTTGGGAATACTAAAGAAAATATCAGTTATTAATGGATAAAAATATAAGACTTCTTGTTAGTCCTAATTTATGACACATGTAGCATTGGTGGAATGAAATTGATTATTACTTCCATCAAGTTGTGTTGAAACATTTACATAAACACTTAAAAAGAACATTGTCCTTTACAGTCTTGCAGGCAACAGTCACATTATCAGATTGTTCTACTTGGTATATTTTACTGAAATCAAGCACATTTAAATATTTTCAAGATTATAAATGATTTACTAATTAATAGGCCTAGACAGCCTTTTAAGTTACAATTTACAAATTGTTTTAAAATACTTAACTCATCTCTGGCTTCTTGCTTTGTGTTTTACACAGTGTGGTAGAAATGAAGTGAAGGTACACAATACATTTATGATTTTTGATTTATATTGTGGAAGGATAACAGCCTTCTTGGCAAGACTTTACTTTCTTAGCGGCTTACAAAAGGTTATTAGGCAATGACTAATATTATTATAGCTCTAATTCAACATGATTAAATAGTTGCATTTTAATTGGCAGTTGCTGGTACAGTTTGGGAAACAAGAAATATCTTAATTACTAAAGTGATGGATGTCTTGTAAAGCCTAATTGAGGCAGGTGGGAAGTTTCAATACATTTGTTTCAGTGTGGGTTTAGTGGATGTTGGATAATTTCCTTTAAAGTGAAAATTCATTGTGTGGTGTTATCAATATTTTAGCTGGAAAAAATTAGGTTAAAATAATTTTGATTCACACATTTCAAAAGAACATGGATATAAACACTTAATCATAGATCTACGACCATGCATGACACGCTTCACACAATTTTTTCCTGAACATTACTGATACTGGTAAGAATTGGTAACAGAGTCCAAATTCCTGGAAAGACCAGTATGACCTAATTCAGCATCAATTTAGTTGCTTTTATTGGCGTTCCTCAATCAAAACAAGTTGGTCATCTTCACATCCAGCAGGCATATGCTCTCACTGAAACCCTTAAGGAGGAGCATTGGAGCAGAGAAGGGTAGGAGAGCAGAGCAGCACCCTGCTGGAATCCTGGAGGAGTCATGCTCTTTTGCAATGGGATAGCATGGGGGACTGCCACTGTGTCTTGCTCTCTATGCTCACCATCACACCCTTGCACCACTGTGATCTGTTCCAGCCCAGTGGCTCTTGTTCAAAGCAAAAAATCTGCAGCTAAAAGGAAATTGCATCCAAGGGTCATATGGAGTGCCTTTATATGCACTTAATTCTGGCTACATTTCATTAGATGTATATGGAAGGCACAGACCAAGATCTTTTGAGTTGTTTGCTTTCCAAAGTAGTGACTGAATATTCAGTCTCCTTCCCATGAGAAAAAGCATTTCCCATCAGTCAAATGCATGTGCATAAGTAACGTCTTCCCTCTCACTCAATCACAAAGTCTAAACAAACATTACTATATCACCTCCAAGCATAAATATAACCTTGATCTTTAAAGGCACTGTGTTTTAGTAGAATTACATTCAGCAGCATCCAGTGCTTACTTCTTCAGTAACTTAGATATGAAAGAATCAAAATAAGATACAACTACACAAAACCCCCTCAAAATTAGCTATGACAGTTCCTTTTCCTTTATTAAGAGGCAAGTTTGTTTTTAATCAAGGTCAGGCATTACAGAACATACTGATCATAGGTCACTATGTCAGGGCACTGGATCAAGAGACAGTTAAGCAGATATTAACAATGGGGTATCTTTCCATCATATTGACACATAGAAAAACCTTCATATTTTTATTGCTTTATAAGCAACAGCACAGCTAATTTGGTATCATCAGTATTAAAACTGTAATTTGCATTATATGTTTTAATTACATGTTATAATATAAACCCATGTCTTTGTATTATTGATGATTTTCATTTCAGTTTTTATTGGCCACACCAATACTCTGGAAATCTTTCCTGAATAAGGCAAAAGCTTAAGGAAAATAATGTCTCTGGACAATTGTGTCCACACACTAATTGCCCAGCATGCATCATAGAGCCCACACATCTGCTTCATAGTCAAAGCTCCCATCAGCTCAATGAAAAGAAGGTGAACTAAAAATTGCATGTGCTTTGGAAAACCAAAGAAAGAAAACCAAAATGAAGCAATGAATCACATGGTCACAGACTATCTGCCCTAAACTGGAAAGTCTGAAGCAAACTAGCAGCAAGGCTTTCTCCAGCCCTCATGTGTTCCTGAAAATCATTTAAAAATCAATTCAGAAAAAAAAATAAAAATCTAAACCAACCAACCAAACAAACAACAAAAAAAACAACAAGACTGAAACAACCTCAGAGTCCAACAGAGCTATTTTTACAGCCCCAGAGACAAATTTACTAAGTAGACATGGTGTAAATTGCCATAATCAAAGATTGTGACGGTAGCTTCACACTTGCAACCTCTTCAGGTCTTGCTTACAAGGAAGACAAGACAGGTTTTGTTGTTCTTGAGCTGTGGGTTGTGCTGCTGTGGGCACAGGCATTCTGTGTTGTGCAATGCACTGAGAGCCCCAGGTATTCTTGTCATGGCCTAAAGCTGAGATCTGAAAAGATCCTCAGACACCAACAAGGTAGTTTGCTCCCCCTTTATTGTCTGCTGGCCACAAGAACCCTGACCAGGAGCCTCCTGTGTCCCCTCTCTTGACTTATGCCAAACCAGATTCCAAAGCTCCCAATGTGCTGCTGATATGCATGGCCTGGGGGTCCAGACAATCAGCAGATTTTCTTAGAGAACATAGCTGGAGCTTGCATGATCAGTAAGAAGCTATGAAGCAGGATTTGATCAGATGTAACTAGTTCTTCAAGCTCTCCAGCCTCAAAACACATGAAGTGTGAGGCAAGTTCAATGTTTTCACTCTGTGCCTCCCAGTCTTGCAAATTGTATAGGATCAATAGTTCAATGGCCCTATTCCAATAGGAAGAAGATCATCTCTACATCATGACCCTAGAGCTAAGACAAACATCCATGAGGGCTGTCAGGGAGAGAAGTTCCAAGCTGTCACCCGAGCATTGCCCAAAGCTGTAACTTTGGGAAGGGGAAGCTGGTCACACGAGGAGGGGAAAGCAAGAATCTGGGCAAAGGAAGCTGCAGAAAAAACCCATTTTTGTCTCTGTTGTACACAGATACCCCCTGCAGGCTCTGGTGCTGTGTGCATGTCTAGTGTATGTGGAGTGTAGATGGAGAACCTAATGATGATGAAGATCTAGTCAGAAACAAGAGCATTGTTTTCAGACACCCTCCAGTTTCAGTAGAGGAAATCCAGAAGCAGGCAAGCACTATGTGCACTGGTGCTGGTGCTGGAACACTGCACAGAATGGTGGGTGGGCAAGTAGGAGCCTGAAGCTCTTGTGGCACAACTCAAGGGCTACAAGAGAGCAAGATCTGCTCTCCTCATCTGGGTTATCAGTGCAGGGGACACCTCTGCTCATCAGCTCCTTCTGAGCTGGGGCATCTTTGGCTCTCCTCTGTTGGAGGGGCAGCTGCTGGGTGTCATATCCTGTAAGGGGCACTTTTTACAAGAGCATGTAGTAGCAAGAAAAAGGGGAAAGACTTTAAGACAAAGAAGTGTAGATTGAGATTACATACTAGAAGGAAATTCTTCCCTGTGGGAGTGGTGAGTCATTGGCAGAAATTGTTTAGAAAGCCTGTGGCTGCTCCATCCCTGGAAGCATCCAAGGCCAGGTTGGATTGGACTTTGAGAAAACTGGTCTAGTGGGAGGTGTCCCTGAACATGGCAGGGACATTGAAATAAGATGATTTTGAAGTCCCTTCCAATCCAAACCATTCTGCCGTTCTGGGTTTTTGTGTTTGGAAGCAGGTGTATTCCAATGCACAGGATGGTGGGCAGATGGATCAGCATGCTCTCATATCAGTCTCAACAGTCACAATGGAGTAGTCTTTCTAAAACTGACAGCCGTATCCTGCCACATTTTCTGGGATTGTACAGATCCCAGTTTCACTCTGAATTGAGGAACATTGTATTCCAGGTCACTAAGGTAAACCTGGAGATGCAGTTTTTTCCACCTGCAAGCCAAAAAATAACACTTATATTCACAATATAACTCACTTAAGACCAGAGTTTCATGCCTGTAAATACAAATTATAAATTCCAATCAGTGAAATCTGATGTTTAGAACTATTGTCTGAGAAGCTGCTAGATCAGGATCTGACCTTAAGAAGCAGTAGAGCAGTCACTGCTGACTGTACCCTGCCAGAACAAACAAAAACAGTCACCGCAGGCGTAATCTTACAGCTGTTAATAGTCAAGCTAAGACAATGACTCCCACTGTCATGAATTTGTTT
This sequence comes from Zosterops lateralis, assembly GCF_965231275.1. Lineage (NCBI taxonomy): Eukaryota > Metazoa > Chordata > Aves > Passeriformes > Zosteropidae > Zosterops > Zosterops lateralis. Next base: position 60,738,063 of record NC_139800.1, on the reverse strand, counting down.
TCCATGTATCCAGATTTGGCCTAGAATGGATCTCAATAGGAAGGCATGCTTCTTCATCTTTTTCACACTTAAATGGGGCTAAACATCCCTCAACCTTTCCTACTTTCTAAGTTCTTTTATAGAAAAGTAGACATGCAAACATGGCAATTTCAAATCTCTGCTCCCAAATCTAAGAAGCATTATTTTTTAGAGGCTTATTTATTTGCTTAATTCATAAAATACTGAGCTTCTCAAATAGAGAAGCTATCTCTGTGCAGTACAAGGAAGTAATTATGTCTTTATCTCCATCTCCTCCAAGAAAATAAGAAATTATGAACTTAATTTTGAGCAAAATATGTATTGCCACTATTAATATAAAAGTTGTAACACAAATATAATACTTGTAAAAAACAAAAAGGGGGGAAAGGGCTTTAATTAGTTTCAGCACAGGAATTTTCCTTTTAGATTGGAGATCAGATTAAAATATAAAGCAGTTAAATTAGAGCTAATAAATTCTGACCACTTCTGTATACAGGCACTATGAGTCTTACGCCTAGGTGTTAACTTACTTCATATGACATGTAAAACATTACTTTTTGTCAGATAGTACTTCTGAAAAAAAAAATCTAACAGTAATTGTGAGGGTATAAATATATATATATATAATGCATATTCTCTTTCTTTTCTAATTTACACAGTTTCAGAAAGCTGACATTTTAAAATCATGCTAGCTCAATTGATTGAGGAGAAAACCTTAACTTCTGTTTCCTTTGGATAAAATATTGTTTTCATGAGTATCCAAGGGTCTTTTTCTGGGTTAGAAGACCAAGTTTTGACATTTACTTTCTCCTCTAAAGCATGCTGATTTCAAAAACAAGTTCTGTATCCCCAGGGTCAGATGGCATAACTGTATACTGGCTCCGAGGATTTAGCTGTCCATCTCCTGAGGCTACATAGGATTCTTTTACATGCTCCGAGGATTATCTTTAACATCAATCACCCAGTGTTTGTAATGGGCCATTCCACTACAAGCCAAAAGGCTTGTTAGTAACTGCCTGGCATTTGCCTGGCTTGTTCTTGCCCTGCACTCTGCAGCAGAGCATGATTTTTAAGGTAGGCAGGCTGTTTCCTTGCTGTTGACAAAGTAGGGGTCCACACGACTGCCATAGGTCAGACCTTATCCTAATCCTTAGTACACTAAAAAACAGGATGTGAGGTATTCTAATCCTAATCCTTAGTCCTTTAAGGATCAGGATTAGAGGTCTTCCAATGTGCAACAGTGGTCTTCTGCCAGCAATGAATTTAAGGAGTAATACACTCTTAGCGCTAAAATGTGCCTTAGCCCTGCAAAACAAAATCATTCTTATTAAGTCTGGCTCTCAAGATGCAAGAATGATCCTCAGAGAAGGATCAGAGCCCTTGCCTTGGGTACTCCGGGTCTTTACACACTGCTGTATCAGAAGGCAAAGCATCATGTTGTGGGAACAATAGAAAGCAATTGGGCGATTAAAAACAAAAGAAAAGGAAGACAATAAAGTTTATCCTCTTCACTTATGTTCCTCAGCTGTATTCATTAGTGCACCACAACTGACCGTGCATGTTCCAATACTTGCAGGAAGTCCCAGTTAAAACTGGATTTATTAAACGTACAACAGACAGTAGCTGGACACAGGATCCATGTGAGTGGAGTCACACCAACCAGTGAACTGTGCCACCTGAACAGTCAAAATAGGCACATGTTCAACCATGAGGATGCTCCCAAGTGTATTTTGCTGGAGGAATACATGACTCCTTAGGCCTTAAACAACAGAAGGTACAAAACATGGTAATTGTAGAACAATAAAAATTTAGAAGGAAACCTGTTACTTCTTACAAGAAATACAGAAAACCAGAAGATTCTTAACTGGCATTATGTCTTTACAATGGTCTGGAAGGAAAAAGAGAATAACAAGTCTCTTTGGGAAGTAATGTGGGTAACTGAGGTGCTGGGCATGCAGGAGCTCAGGGAGGAAATCACTTCTTCAGCAGAAGAAAGTTAGTTGATGGGGTATTTTTATATATTTGCTGAAAGGAATAAACAGCATCTGTGACATGGAGAACAGACTCAAAGAGCTCTCAATTAGACTCTGAAACAATAGAGTCCAAGTCCCGTTTCAGTAGCTAGTGCAGATGCTTCCTGTGTGCCACAGCCTTGGAGGGGAGCTAGTAGTGTCATCCTCCTGCACTCATGCAAGGAGAAACAACTCTCACTACCTCCCTTTGTCAGGATTCATCAAGGATTTGGAGTGAGGTCAGTGTTTGGCCATTCTTCTCCTCTTGCCCTGTCCCAGTCTCCAGGACACGCTGTTCTCTCAAATCAAAAAGAATTATGGTCCTGTGTACATATCAAGAAGAAATTCATTCACCCACCTGGTCTTTGCCAGATGGTAAATCTTTGTTCCTTGGCTTCCCTACCATGGGGAACAGACAGACCCAAGGCATAAACAGATGGCAGGTTGTGCAGCACATCCATCACATAGCTTGTGGGCTGTGTGAGGCTAAGTGCAAAGGGAGATTTTGTGCATTCCCTTACCTTGCTCCCCTTTTAGCAACTCTATATCCCATGCCTGACTCTTTCCAGTCAGGTAATTAGGAAATCACAAGCTTAACTTTGATTCAGGAATTACAAAACAGTAGCCAAGAAGTTTCCAGAGAAACCCATTTCATAACCACAATGTTTTAGCTCCCAGACGGAAACAGAACTTATTCCTATCATACATCTCTCCATCTATATCTATGTCTATATATCTATATCTACATCTACATCTACATCTACATCTACATCTACATCTACATCTAGCTACATCTACCTATATCAATACCTGTATCCACATCCATATCTATATCTCTGTATTATTGTATCCTATAATTATTTTTTGTCTGTCTGCACATGGTGACACGTACTCGTTCATGAAGTGTAAAGGCACACTGAAGAAGACAGATTTTTGAGACTGGGCAAAGTCACTGTGTGTTCAGATCAGTGGTGCTATAGCACAGGCATTTAACACACCATCTTCAAAGCCTACCTGCTGAGTTGGAGGAAAACAGCTCCAGTCAAAATCCTTCTGTTTTTACCTCAGACGTCATTAGAAGACATAAGAATATAGATTTTCCTCCAAACCTTGTCGTCATGTAAAAATGCTGTAATTATCACGAACGCAACCTTGACTTGATTAAAACCAACCAAGCCTAACTTTGACCTAACTTTTTAGGCTAGTTTAAATAAACTGTCTTCTCAGTTTCAGCATATTATCAGTCCCAGGTATTTAGTTCAATAATGCTTGAGTATTACATTGCAATTATTTCCATTTATTTATTGTGTATCAGAGAGTTACACTGTAATTATTACAATGTATTTATTGTAGAGAAGATAATTTTGAATCATGAAATTAGAAGTGAAAATTCTTCTTGAATGTTTTTCTGTGAAAATTAACGGAACAACATATTGAACAGATAAGCCTGAACTTTCATATTCTCCTTTCACACGTTACTGTCAGTAAAAGTAACACAGGAGCAAATTCTCCTGCCGCAAATCTGAAATACATTCTGATTTCTTAGTGGTTTATGCTAGTGCTGGTGAAACAGAATCTACAGTAGTAGCCCAAGGGCCAGAGCATAAACCGAGCTATAGTGAAAAGCATCTGATGGCAGGGTATGCCTGAATTTAAGCAATTTTCCAGTCTAACCATGATCCTGACATGATCAGTCAATTTAACATAATTTTATGTTGAGCACATGGGCACTATATTGCTGTAAAGATACCAATATAATCTAATCCTTTGCAGATCAAAGCTCTCACTGCAGAATCCTCAGCAGGATGACTTTAGATGTAGAATTTGCATGGTAGAGACAGAACATGAATGTATTGGGGCCCTCAGCTGGGTTCTGAAGAAATTAGTAATCTGAATAGTTCCGTTCAAGTCACTGACATGGAGCTTTATTTTTGCTATACAGTAAGAAAAGTGAAACCAGTGGCTTTCTTTTAAACATCACCTAAAAGATATCTGTTGAACCTTTTTCACCGGTTATGCATTTGAATGTGAAATACATTGACATCTTTCAAAAGAGGTGAATTATATTGGCATGTGAGCAGTAACAAACTCCTGAAACACGTCCTCTCATCCATCTGACCTACATATACATGCAAGTAGTTTTAAGTGAAATTTATCTGGAAAGTTCACACAGTGAACTGTAAAATGTTATAGATTAAGTATTATTATATAATATTAAATTATAACAGTATAATACCTAAGAAATATAATAAATTATATATAAACAATTATATATTACAGTATTGCATAGAGCATATCTTATTATAGTATTAAATAATAATTGAAATATATTATAGATACATTCAATTAAATACTATAGTAAATACTGCTTAATATGATATTAAGTATTAATATTAAATAGAGTAAATATTAGCTACAACTCCTTCTACCCTTTGAAATACTTAAAATGGCCTCTTAGGGTGAAATTATCTTCTTTAGAAGCAAACAAAAAAGGCAGCAAATGTTTTTCCCTACAGAGGGTTAAAGCAAAGCCTGGTATGAGCCAGTCAGCATGGCAGGCTGTGTGGTAATGCTTGGTTTGAAAGACACATAGCTGCGGATTATTTCACCTCATAGAATCAAAGAAATGTTTACACTCTCAGTCAAATTTTAAATAATTCCTAAGATCAAGGGGCTGCAGGAGGCATTGGGTCTGGTTGGGTTAAGTAACACCAAGTGTAAAGGCGCTGGTCTTGCCCAGGTGTGGCTGCTGGGCACTCCTGACTCAGGCACACAGCTGCTCTCCTCCTGTCCAAGGAATAGTAAAAAGGGGCTGAGAGAGACTCGTTTTTTCAAACCACTGAATCTCCTACAGGCAGAATATTTTCTGCTAAAAAAAGATTGGTTTTAGAACAATAACGAAATTTGTCTCATGACCTTAAACCATGTGAGTACCACCTAGAGATTTAAAATTCAGAAAATGCTGGCAGCAGATGCCATCCTACTGATCTGCTCTGAAAACGCTGATGCATTTACAGTAAATCCCTAACCAGGCCAGTTGTGCAACAATTTGAAGTGACATAAAGTATTAACATTTATGGTGATGAGTCAAATCAAACAAACATCCTTTTATAAGCTTTCTCACGGCATGTAGTAGCATGTACTGTGAGTAATGAAACATCTGTTACAGCCCTGACTTGCTCACAACCGAGCAAGTGTTGCAATAGTTCTGTAAGGCCAGGCTTCACATTAAGCCTTTAGTGGGTAGATGAGAAGGATCAGCACTAACAAGGTTTACTTCATCTCAGTTTATTCAGGAAGAATGAGCCAGGTTTCCTGTGAATAAAACAAAAAAAGTACCATATTGCAAAATATGGTAACCCCATTTTAACCAAACCCCATTTTAACTCCAGACGTATTTCAATACTTGCAGTTCACTCAAGAACTCAGAAAGTCCCTTTTCATCAGGTGTATTTTGAGGGGGAAAAAAAATTAACATTTGCTTTGATGGCTCACTTTTGCATAAAATTGCCCACTTTATACATCTGTATGCATTTATACATGCATTGTGATTCACTGCACTCAGTTTTAACAGCTGCCCCTTCTGCTCAGCATCTTCCTGACAGCCCTTTGCATTGTCTACAGTGGGGAAAGGCTCATGTACTGTCCCCCAATCCCACCTTCTACCTCACATTAACTCTGACATTTACCAAAAAGATTTGGCTTTGTTCCGTCTATACCATGACCAGTATAAAGAGCTAATAAAATTCCCGTGAGGCAGAAATGTTAGTCTTAATACAGCAGATAACATACTAGTTTTATGAAGACATATTATTTCTCAATTCAAATATATAATTAAATAGCACTTGTTTAAGGGTTTTCCTGAGTAGAAATAGCTTTCTGCATCTGTCAAGGCTTTTGCAGCATTAGACCTTAAAGTTGTTGTTTCTCTTGGATACAGGTAATGACTATAAGCTGTGCAGTCCTATTAGCTGTTACAGAACTGTGCAGCAGAGGTGGAACTTGTTTATTTTGTTGGTTTTGGCTTTTTTTAAGCTCAACAGTTATTTGGATACAGCAAAATTTGCATATCATAGAAAAATTCATGGAAAGATTTCTGTAAGAAAAGTTTTCTTTTAAAAGAAGAGGTCATTGCTCAGACCTTACCCAGTGTGAAGCCTTTAGGCAAGTTCCTGAGGAAAGTATAAAATGCTTGCTCTCTCATTTACAGTACATCTATACTACACTGAGAAATGTTCAGAGAAAAATTCCCTTGGTCTCCTGATTTAATGTGTTTTTCTAACAGACTATCTGTGCACAAGCAGAGTTAATAATTCCTACAAGATCAGCTTGCCTCCCCCCTCAGTTCTAAAATACTTCCTCTGTTATTTTTTTTCTTCCAAGAGAGGAACTTTTCTTGCTCATTTATGGCCCCAGATTACTGATCTAACTGTGTAATGCAATACTTGAACCCTTCAATCGGAACAGGAATATCTACATGAAGATCAACAGAAAATACAACTCTTTGGAATTCCCCTTATTTTTGACTGTGAAATGAGTGAGAGAGCTTAATATATGAAACCAGCAAGGTAAAGAAGTTAAAAGCACACAGCTGCTAGTGGTTTCACTATTGTTCTTCATCTCCCCTTCCCTCTGTGTGTTTCAGATCATCACATATTGGTCATGTCACAATTTAAATTACACAAGCTCTTTGGGTCAAGGCTTGTGACTTTATTTGAATTTATTCATATATTTGGGTACTCAAAAAACGTGAGAAGAGTGCAGCTTAGGAAATTTAGAAAAACTGCCACTAGAATGCTTTCCTATTCAACAGGGTGTCTGCATCACCTTTTCTCTTCATAAACAGTAAGGAGAAATAACAGACTGGTTTGTATCAAACAGACTCTACTGCTTTATTAATCAGTGTTAATGTACAGGTTAATTTAAAAAAGCTACAGTTTATGAAATGTATCATCTACTTACAAGATACAAATCTAGGCCAATTGCCATGGTATCTATTGATGCTCACCGACTGTAAAAAATTTACAGGTTTTTTTCTGATATACAAAACCTCAAGCAAACATTCCTTGTTAAACATTCAGTAAAGATAACAGCATTCTACTAGTTTCATATAGTGTTTTAGTGCAAAAGGAAGTACAAATATAAAAATACTGAGGCTTGGATAAAAAAACCACAACAACAAAAACCCAAGCAAGCTGTGGAGTTAGAGGTGAGTGTCAGCTATGGGTATTCTTCTAAGCTCTACGATCTGAGAGTTGGCCATGCTGCCGCCATCCTGGCTACCATGGCAAGACTCGTTATCACTGACACTGAGACCTGCACCTAAAACAGAGAAAAAACAAAAACAATAAGAATCAGTGAGAATGAGATTTTGACACAGAAATGGGGATATCTTGTCCCACTCTGCCTTATTCTGATTATTGAAATGTCTCCCCACCCTGCAACCACATGGCAAGTTTCCTCTTACTAGTCTACCATTCTGAATCCAGGGATTATAACATTAGCTGACATAGCTTTGTACCATCCAGATATGCTTTTTCATAATTCCACTGTTATTCACTTTTTTTGGCCCAGTAAGTGGTACAATAGCTATTTAGAGGCTACCTTGAAATCAAAAAAGCATAAATCAAGGCCTGGCTAAGACTGGGTTCATGGTCTGGCTGTAAGAGTCTGGTATTTCCATGGACTTCCTCATAAAGAACTGATTTTTAATGATACAATTTCCAAGTTAAACCATAATTCCAGCTGTCTTAATAGGACAGTAATTTTAACATGAGAAAAGATGCTGACCAAATATTCTTTAAATCCACATTTGGCATAAACTGGTGCATTAAGTTTTACTTCTACTGGAAGATAATACTAGAGTTTGGTCCAAGGAAACCCCTAAAACATGTCTAGAAGGGACCTCAGGAGGCCATCCTCTCTATTCTTTTGTCCTAGGATTTCTGCTAGCTTCTTGCTTCCTATTTGTTTGATGGAAATTTCATTTGGGCTTTTTTTATGGGGGACATTTGAGTTGATCAGTGTGAAGATGCACAATCCTCCATTAATTTTTATGAAATGCAAAATCTTTTTCAGAACATTTTGTCACAAAAGATCTGTTAGAATTATAAACTTAAGTGTTTTTTCAGCTCCACTCCTTGTGCTGTAGAATAAACTCTGCACAATACATGAGTTTTGAGGGCTCAGGGTGTCTAGGCTTTAAATTTGTTGAGAACTGCATGTCAGTATAATGAGGCATGAGGATTTCAATACAAATTACTTTCAGGCATGATCCTGCAGCAATGTCATTTAACAAATCATGAGGGAAGTAATTTGTTTTGGGCAGAAGCAGATCTGCAACTACATGCAGTTTGAGGTAGTTACAAAAGAATGACATCTGGCTCAAAACAGCCCTGAACAGGGTAATGCTGGGAGAGGCAGTGATTTGCATTTCATACTGAAAAATATTTTCTAGAGTTTTTATCATGTGTGCAGTGCATCTCTTATTTCTACCTCAGCTGACATTCCAGTTTTTGGTTTGTTTGACAAAAGAAAAGAGTAGGTTTTGTTTTTTTTTTTTTTTTTTTTTTTTTTTTTTTTTTAGTTCATTCATCTTTTTCTATGCTCTCTGTTGTTCCACTTTTACAAAGTTTGCTCTTGGCACCCTTCCATCCACCATGCCTCAAGCAGAAAAAAAAGCGCTGTAAAGTGGGCAGCAGTGAGATGCTCTTTGCTGTGGGAAGTCAGGCTGAAATCTTGAATAAGGAGTTTGGTCCAGAGAACCTGTGCAAAAAGTAGGACTAGTCAAGTTTCCCTGCAGAGGTCTGGACAAAGTCCTGGTAGGGGCCAAACTAGGATCCATGCCCTACATAATCCAGGGGGAAAGTGAGTGAGCTGCACCGTGATCCTTTTTACACCTGGTTTTGGTGCTTGAGTCATGGAGGGAATATTCACTGACACTGATGAGTCCTGAGATCTGCATGATCCAAGCTCTTGAGAAACCAACAACTACTGCCAGAGTATGATAGGACTAAAAATCCATCAACATACAGAGATACAATAACAAAGTCAAGATTAGGATCTGAATTATTAAAATACTTGTTTATAAATGTATTGAAGTTGATTTAAATTTGTATGCACATTTAATCTTTTCATTGAGCCGAATCCTAATATCAAAAAAGGTGCTTGAACGTCCTGGGAAAAACAGAAATTATTTAAACAAGTTGTTTCGATTTTTTTGATATTTAATTGTTTTAGAAAAGAAACCTGATTGTAATAGAGAAGATGAATCAGACTGCTGTATTTACTACATGGGCATGGAAGATCAAATGCAAACCATGAAGTAAATAAAATGCTTCAAATGAAGAACAAAACTTCTTGTGTAACATAATAACAGTGGAATGCATTTAAGACATTTAGTCAACCTGAAAAGGGTAAAAATTCCAAAAACTGAAACTTCCCATTATTTAAAACCATTTGACATCATAAATATGATCACCCTGGGCTCAGATTTCATGGTGAACATTGACTATTGGTGTTAGAAAGATATTTGTTTAACTGGTGGCTATACTGGTAAAGTGGAAATAATTTAGCATGGGGTTTTTTTAAGAATCTTTTGCTAGGCACTACAAAACGATTGGGTATTGGTACAATGGTATTACATTATGTATATTTTTAAATGTCATATACGTGCAAGTTTGGTCCATGCTCTGTGCCAAGTCAGAGATCTTTTTTGTTACAAAGGTTCTTATCAGGAACTAGGTAGGTCAGAGACTGAAACTGGGTACTTAAAGTTTACAGGGGCCTTGTTCTGCTGATGCTGCAAAGACAAACTATGTTAGAGCTGATCCTTTTTAGGAATAAGAACTGAAATGTAACCAGGATACCAGCTTACCAAACAGTCGGCAGGCTGGAAAGAGTATGACTGTTTACACAATGGAGTTTCACAGAGTTCATTGGTCCATTGTGTTCTCAGATTAGAGTGGAATTTAAACTCAATCAGATCCCAAAAAGCATGCACTCATCTAGACATTAGTGGTAGGATGGCAGGTATGTAGCAGGGAGTATTACTTTTCCCCACTTTGTGAAAGAACTATTTGAAGAAAAACATGCATAAAAATGAAGCCTTTCTTTCTTTTCTTTTTGTATGCAAGGAGTAGCTGTAAACTGAAAAGTCGCAGCTCAGTCTTCAAACCTAGAGAGGTTCCTCCACTGACATCTGCTGGTGAAGGGCTACACCAGTGCATCCCTACGTGCCCTGGAGCACCAGCTGTTATCATCTGCTTACTCAGAGATAGCTCAGACTTTCACTAAAACATTTTAAGGGAGACGGAGTTTGTTTTGTAAGTAATGTAGTCAAATCTTTGGAAAAAGTTTTTTTTCTCTCAAACACTTATATCTTGCTTAATCAGTCATGATTTTATTATATGTGTGGAATGTATATGAATAAGCTACACAAACCAAATTTAATTCTTTTTTCAGGGTTCTAAGTTCACAGTAATGAAACCAACAGACATTCAGACTTCTATAAGTAATGTTCAGATTGAACTAAAAATGCTTACTGAGTATTGCACAGTCACACTCAATGGGCATCAGGTAACATACGTGTGACAACCACAGATGAGAAACTCCATGAATATACAAACTAGCTATCTTTCCCTCCTTCCCTTTTTTCTTTTCTTTTCTTTTCTTTTCTTTTCTTTTCTTTTCTTTTCTTTTCTTTTCTTTTCTTTTCTTTTCTTTTCTTTTCTTTTCTTTTCTTTTCTTTTCTTTTCTTTTCTTTTCTTTTCTTTTCTTTTCTTTTCTTTTCTTTTCTTTTCTTTTCTTTTCTTTTTCCTTTGAAGTGAGCCTCACAGAACAGAAATTATGTAGGATGATAAGGCAGGGACTTTGCCTACAGTCTATATGCCCTGTAATAGAGAGTCTCCAGGATGCTGCACTAAACACCTTTCAGAATTAAATTTCAAATGTTCCTCTGGTTCAGAATGGCCACATGAGATGCTTCACTTTTAAATCAGGCACCTTCAGTGGTGTCACCAAGGTTTAAAAAATGCCGACTTTGGAACTCTAGCTGCATAAGATTGAAAATAATGAATCTTTTTATATATCATTGTTATTGTAACAGCTGTATTTGTGTGAGATTTTTAATTTAGTAGATTTTTTCAGTTATTTTCCATATCAGAGAATCATTAGCATATTTGCATTATATTAAAGAAATACTGGAATATTTATATAATATTTATCAGAATATTTGCCTCTGTTAAGAGTAAAAACACGCTAAGGTATGAATGTAGCAGGGTAATATATACCTGGATGGTACCACAGTGGGTCACCCGTCCCCCCTGTAGGAGTTTGGGCCTCCCTCAAAGACTTCGCTGCATTTTGGTTTCACATGTCATCCAACAGAATTAATTGGTTTTGTCCATCACAGAAAGGGAGAGGACAGGAGTATTTGTAATATATAAATGGAAGCTCAGAAATCAGTAAAGTATCATGCATTTATAGAGCATTATTTACTTTTAGTAAAAAGTAAAAGTATTTGTGCTTTAGAGAAATGCTGATGGGCAGCTTGCTGGTTTGGGACAGATTGCATCTACTTTTATTCTTGTTGGCTCCTTTTCTAACTGCCCAGCCCTAACCAGAGTAGAAGTCCTCAGGGAATTCTGGTATATTGGGCTTCATCCTCAATGACAATAACATATGACTCTGTTGCAATCGGGAAGGCAAAGGTCTTACTAAATTGCCTATCAATATAAACCTTGCCCAAGAAATCAGAGGAAAAATGAGATCTAGTCCAAAATTGTAGACTTTTAAAGTTAATCAATGAAGTTGACAAAAACTAATTCATAAATAACTAACTTTCTCAACAGAAGCTGTCTGAATCATTATAAGAGCCATAAAATAAATAAAATAAAATAAATAAATACAAATTCATAAACATAAAAACCCAACCTGATTTTGGCACATGTCAATGAGCAGGACACGTCCCTAAATTACTTTTCCTACCACAATTGTTTTATTACTTCCTTCACATAAGCTACTTTGGAGCTGGACTGCCTTCCAAAAGATCTCCAAAATAAAAGAAATTATGTGATGTATTGAGCAGAGTGAATCCTTAACTATGTATATCTGTATGGACATGAGCATATTTGATGGAAAGAAGGAACTACTTGGTAAGACATTCAAATACAATAGCTGTATGATATAAGAAGCACACTGGATTTCTCTCATGAAACAGAAAACCCTATCACCACGTGATACTTGCAAAAAAGCTAGAATAACAGGTGGCTAAGAAAAAGCACAATCAGGTGGACACCTGATTTGCTAGAACTGCAGTTGTATGCCTCCATCTGACCCAGCCTGTATTTCAGGTTAATCTGTAATTAGGCCCAGCATTAATGACTGTGGAACTAAGGGCTAAGTGCACAGTTCTATGACACATTCCTCTAGCAACAAGGCCGAGTGTGCCAGCACAACTATTTTGTGGGGCTGTACTGCACACTGCAAATTACTAAACACTGACAAGTTAAAAACAAAGTTGTTCTGTGGAGGGCTGGTTGATTTTTTTTTTTTTAAATCTGTCTTCATTTCTACAGCTGAGAGTGGCAGGAGGGGAGGAATGAAATTTTAGCTTTGCTATGATTATACTCATTCCCATTGATCTTGGATGCCAGATTAAACCTTGTGGCTACAAAATTATGCCCTATGAGCATAAGTTAAAGTCACCTTCAGAAAGCTCAGAACTGAGCAGAAAGATCAGATGAAGCACAAAGGGACATAAAAACATTTTTATATATCTTCTGCTAATCAGTGCTGATCCTCAGTCAGCCCTCAGAGTGGGAGTACTGCTACAGATAAGTTTTAGTATAGATTGGCAATTTTAGGGAACACAGATAATAGAAGGTCCTGTTTCAGTTTATCACAATTCAAACAACAGTATTTCTAATCTTCCTCCAAAAGCAACACCCCTCCAGTTTAGCAGTGATAAAACTAGCTAATGTGGGGGGGAAATCACCTTCTCCCTACTCTTCCAGAATGAGGAATTCTTAGCCTTCTGAAATAAAATCTCTTTTAAGTGGGTTTGAGAAGCACCTCACACACCAAATTACAGGCAAGAGCAATTCAGCAAAAAGGCATCTTAGCTGTCTATACATGTTAGCCTGTTTAGAGAAGAGGTCCTTGTCTTCCCATTGCCAATGACCACTTTGTGGAGTCAGGACTAGTGCTCAAAGGGCATCAGACTAACTGATGTAGAGTGACAGAGAGAAGGGAAAGGAAGAAGAAGGAGAAATCTAACCTGACTTCTTGTGGTTTCATGTGAGCATAAGCAATGATGCAAGAGAGGAAGAAATGTGGTGCTGAGAGACTACGAGATGAGTTCATTTCATGAGTGTCTGCTGGCTTAACTATTATCATAAAACTCCTGTTAGACCACAGCACAGTGAATACTTTAGCAACATAGATCCATATTGCTAAACAGAGAAAAAAAATCCAGCTTTTCACCACCTCATCTCTCTTTTTATTACTTCTATGTTATTCCCTGCCTCTCTTTCCTCAGCCATGCACTGAAATGAACTGGAGAACATGTCAGGATTAATAAAATAGATTTTTAGTTACTGAAAAGGTAGAGTTGTTTGTTTTGGGCTTTTTGTTTTGTTTTGTTTTGGGGTTTTTTTTTGGTTTTTTTTTTGGGGGAGGGGTTGTTTTGTTTTGGTTTTGGGGTTTTTTAAAGGATAAAAGTATGTGTTGAGCTAGAGGTTGTGTCTGAGACAATAGCTGGTAAACATTTACTTTACTGGTCAAAGAAGCTCTAACCTTCTATACCACCTCTTCAGTTCATCTTGTTCAAATATGAACCTGAAACCAGATGGGACAACTGGTCTGGTTTAGCAATTATGGATTTTTTTACTCTTGTAACTTGTGGGGACATTGTGTGGGCACAAGAACAAGCATTGGTGTAAAATTGTTAGGCATTACTTGAATCAGTAATGTAAATAAAATATTTTTCTCCAACAATGGCCTGAGGTCACTGCTTCAAATCACATTAATAAGAAATGCTCATTAAAACCAAATTTTAATAAAATATTAATAAATAAGGCAATAATAGAATTTAGGCAAGAAAATAAAAAATTGGTTTTAGACCTACTTTCTCAAAGGACTTAAAACAAGTTAACTAGGGATGGAGCTTGAAGACCTAGGAAAAAGTAACTGAAGTAACTAAGTGCTGAATATGTGTTGAATTGTATTATATTTCAACTATGGCTGTTGCCTAGGTTATTCTTCATGACCTAAGACTCTTGTCTTCTACAGTTTACTGATGCCAACTGATTTACTTAAGCAGTAAATATTGTGTATTAGTAGGAACATTAGATGTAGATGGTTTCATGTTTTAACTTTCTATGAATTATCTGATTTTCTTCATAGTGTTCAAGAAGTTAAAAAGTAAAAGCTACCTTCTTACATACGTAAAAAAAGGTTTGCATCTATAACTTCCGCATCTTGCTACAAAAGTCTTGAAAAAAAATTGCTAGCAAAGTAGAACTAGTCTGCAAAATGTCTAGAAAAATTAATAAGTATAAAACAGATTTTCACAGAACATAGAATGGTTTGGGTTGGAAGAGACCTTAAAGACCATCTATTTCCAACCTCTTGCCATGGGCAGGAACACCTTCCACTAGATCAGGTTGCTCAGAGCCCCATAAAATCTGGCCTTGAACACCTCTAAGGATTGGGCAGCCACAGCTTCTCTGGGTAACGTGTGCCAGGGCCTCCCCACCTTCACAGGGAAGAATCCCTTCCTAATACCTAATCTAAACATGCATCTTTCAGTTCAAAGCCATTCCCCCTTATCATGGTCACACCATAGCCTTGTCAAAAGTCCCTCTCCAGCTCTCCTGTAGCCCCTTTAGGTATTGGAAGTGACTGAAAGCTCTCCTCAGTGACCCTTCTCCAGGCTGACAACCCCAACTCTCTCAGCCTTTCCTTATAGCAGAGGCACTCCAGCCCTCTGAGCACCTTCGTGGCCTCCTCTGGAATGTGCCCTTCACATGTTCTAGGCCCCATAATTAGAGGCATTTCCTGCAATATACACTGGCTTAGTATATACAGCTAAGTTATGAACTTACTGAATAAAAATACCTGTTTATTATTCCCAGTCTTCCATCCATTTTCAATTTTCTTGATATCACTGAAGAGAAAAAGCTTCTGAAATTAGGTGTGCCAGGTCACTTAATCTCATTAATGCCTTACTGTTGTCTCTTGCAAGGCTCAGTGGTCTGAGATCATTAATCCCTAAAGATCATTTAGGTGACCTCCTGCTACAAATCAAGTCCATTTGTTCTTTGCCTGGGTGGGCTTCGGTTAGTGCCTGCCACATCTTATTAGGTAGGATTCCTTGGCCTCTTTGGTTGTCCTATCAGACATTCCCATGTTTACTGATCTTTAAAATTTTCATTGGAAATCAGGTTATATTAAGAGACCTCATTACCCGTATCTCATGGAATGGTGGTACCATTAGGATGAGTAACACCACAGCAATACAGCAAACTTTGAGGGGCAAGGGGAAGAGTCACTCACCAGTCTTTAAAGCGAATATTAGGTCATCAAACTCTTGTGATTCTTCATCAGCAACTAATGAGCTGGTACTGAATCCTCCAGAAGGGTGGAAAACATTCCCATTTTGTGGACTCTGTTTGAAGGCAGCACTAGCTTGACTAGCAGGCTGCAAGGATGCCCTCTCCCAGTCTGCAGGCACCTGCAGAATTTAAAAAGACACAGAAATGCAGTAATCATCAAAACTATTGTAAAACTGACCATAACCGCCATTCCATGTCTCCCTGTGCTGCTGTGGAGGAATTAGACTTGGGAAAGAGGGAGGGTTAGTGAGTGGGGGGGAAGGTGTTTTTAAGGTGGGTAGTTTGTTGTTGTTGTTGTGGTGTTTTTTGTTTGTGTGGGGTTTTTTTATTTTTTTTTTTTTCTTTTTTTTTTTTTTTTCCATTATGCTTCTCTGATTTTGTTAGCAATAAATTAAGTTAACATCTCAAATTTGAGCCTGTTTTCCCTGTTTTCCCCATGATGGTGTTTGGTGAATGATCCCCCCTGGACCTTAAGTCATGAATGTCCAGTTGCAGAGGGAAATGAGAGAGACAATTTAGTGGGTGCCTGGCATCCAGGCAGGATAAAGCTACTACACCTTCCTTTTCCCCTTTCCCCTTTCCCCTTTCCCCTTTTCCTTTTTCCATTTTCCCACTCCCTTTCCCTTTCCCTTTCCCATGCCATTCCATTCCAATTTTTTTCTAACTTTATTGCAATTTCCAGAAGTATTGAACATCTAACTCTGAGAAATTAGGTACTTAAAACTCATCTAAAACTTATAGTAAGCTGAAAGAATTAACCTGATATTTTGGTTTCTCATGACTTATTTTTGACACTTTAACCAACTGTGAAGTGTGAAAGGGGAAATTCTCTAGGTGAGATGTTATCAGGGCACAGTAAGTTACAAGAATAACATGGATAAATAACAATTTTTGTAATTAAAATAAGTTATTAAAAAAAAAAGTTCCTATCCACCCCTCCCCCTCAAAAAAAGACAACCTATAATATTTAGCATCTCATTCCCATGTATTACACTTAAGAACTAATACTGAAATACCCTGGTGCATTTCAACAAACAATTTAATGACTATAGAGCACTATAGAGCACTCTTACCTCTTCCATAGCACTGATGAGGTTCTGTGTGGACTTGCTGATCTCTCCTCCTGCAGCTGGCAGACCACTGCCATGTGTGAAAAAAGCTGATCCTGGAGTTGTATGCCCATTCATGTCTACAGTGTAGCTTGCTTTCACAGGACAGCAAAGTTGGTTGTGCAGGATAAAATACACCACAAAGACATAAAGACCCTTAAACAGAGATTGAAAGAGAACATCAGCCTGTGAAATGCCGGGAGCTTGGTTCAGAACTTTCTGTGCAAAATAATGGATGGCATCACTGTCCATCAGAGAGATCTAAAAGTTACAAGTTCATGTCCTGAGTTCTTCAGCAAAAACACACAGAGACATGTACACACACACACACACACACACACACACACACACACGTAAGTATTCAAAAATTATTATTTGGTTGAACCTACAGAGTTGCAAAGGAAAGCCATGGCTCCAAAACCAACAAAACCGACTTGAGTTTCACAGTTGTCGTAACAGTGAAAACGAGGTTAAAGCCCTCCTTTGTAATAGTATTTGGCTGCTATTCCTTAGCCACAGTTCTTCATTTTCTTACTGACCTGCTGGTTTTTTTTAATCTTCACCTCATGCAAACTGCACTGCTGCTGTCACAGATATTGTAACTATAAATCAGATTTTCTGTGATATGCACTAATTCAGCACTGGTTTTTATTTCTGATTACAACAAAAGCTCTGCTGTATGCTTCTGCAATTCTTCTTTAAATCTTGCTAATTTTGACCTTTACACTGAGCCAAGTAAAGTATTATAACCATGTCTTGTGTTTGTAGAGAAATCCAGTAACTTAACTTCTTCCTGTGAAATCTGGCTTACTTTAATTTTTAAGTTGCACTTGTACTGAGGGAAAATAATCCACTTCAACTGATAAATCAACCTGTTCAATAATTACTAAAGAAGGGGTCACCAAAATAGCAGAGAAAAAAATCTTAATTCTTACCAATTGCTGCAATATAATTACATTTGCAATGGGATTTTTTATTCACATTGTTCTCGGAATCCTGAAGCCTCTTGTACTAAACTGAACAATTCATTTTAAAGATATCTGCTGGCATGGAAATACTAACTGGGATTACAAATAATAAGGAGTTTAATCTAATTATATTTGTGAATTGCTAACAAAAGGAATTTCGAAAATACTTGAAAAATAAGAGATTGTAAATACTCAACAGCACTTCATGATACACAGACTGATAATATCTATTGTCAAAATGAAATTACAAAGTTGTCTGGTCCCAAGTAACACATAAGAGAAGGTAATGGAATTCAACGGGATTTAAATCTCAGCTGGTTAAACATTGGAAACACTCTCACACAAGTGCTATAAAACCGTCCAGCATGTGAGTTTTTTATCAAAAAAAAACACTAAAAAACTATTTTGAGAAAACAGGTTCCTGCTTTTCCAGATTATTTTTTATTTATCATGACAACTCAGAGCAGTTCACTGAGAGGAAATTTCTTTGTGATACATATAAGTAAATTTATTCCATAAAATAGATGCAAACACATGTTTGAGACACTAAAAAGGAAGTAAAATATCTTTTTGTTTTATAAACAAGTTCAAGGACTCTATCATAGGTCAAACATAATGGGGGCAGCAAATGAACTTATTTTAAGTTGTTATGAATATGAAAAGGATAAAACCCCAAGAACAGATTATAGTGACAATACAAAGTTCAGAGTAGCCTCTACCAGTTCAGCCTCTGAGGGCCTAGACACAAACGTTGCACACACGTTTCAAGTGGCTTTGTACTTTTCAAGAAATATCATTAAAGACCATTAGGTGCAGATGCTGCACAGCCCTGCCTTTTGAAATTGCATGGACACAAGGCTTTGTTATACAAGGTCCATGAGAAGTCACTCTTCTGTGTAGCCTCAAGTGTGGACATTCACTTTTCTAAAACAAATACACATGGAATAAAGTGTCGCAATTATCTCCTTAACTTGGTCTGTGTCCTGATGTAACTCTCTGCAGATGGATGATGAGACAACCCCTCTGGGTCCTTCCAAGATAATCACATAGACACAGGGAGGGTTTTTTAATACCTAAGGACAGGAGAAGTCAAAGGCTGAGACAGATAGCAGAACCAAAAATTGTGTTTTACTTCTCCCATCTTGTAAATTGTTACAGCAATGAGTTACAAACAGAAGCTTATACCTAACATTCCTAAGTAGGCAATACATGTACAGAGGAATTCTTGCAGGGCAGAGAATTCCTTGTTTGGCTGGACAAAGGATGGAACTTTCTTTCACCTATATTCCTCTCCAAGTCTAGAATCTCAAGAACATAATGCTATGTAGATGTGAGGTTTTTTGTACCATCACTGTGGTTTTGTTTGAAGCATCAAAAGGTTTTTGGGATCATATTCTGACAATCCTGTGTTCCTATTAAAAACCCCCAGGAAGGTGGTCAGGAAGCCAAAACAAGTCAAACAGTCCTGTCCAAATAGCACTGGGTTCCAAAGACCATACACATGAAGATGTCATGCAGTAAATCACATGGATTTCTGTTTCTCTTCATGCCAGGCTATTTACTCTGAAAGAGCATGGGCAGTACGCAGATACCTAGGTTGTGTCAGTGCAACCACAGCTTTCACAGTTTCTGTAGGTATTTTCAAAAGCACCAGTCTGAGAATTCAACTATCCTTTGTCATGCTTTTGGCTTTACTTTTGTTTCTTTTCACTTCAATCTTTAACACTGTAAAAACTGCTGTGAAAATATGGTTGTTTGCCTTGTAATACATGCTTTTCTGTGTTTATCATATAAACAACTCTAGCTAAGATGGAACTACTGTACTTTTTCAGAGACTCACAGACCTTGTCTTTGCTGGTTGGACTAAGAATGAAATTAAGAGAATAGTCAATTTCTGCAGACAGGCCTGCTGGGAACCTACACACTCCAAAAGGATTGAAAATAGTTTGGTCAGGGTGTGGATATTAGTTAACAGTCAATTATATCTCTGTTAAATTTGTGGAATTTTTTTTTTATTATTATTCTTAGAAGTTTTCATCAAAAAACCTACCCTAAACTCAAAAACTTAAACCCCAAAATTTCAGTCTAGTGTCAGTAATGTTTGCTGTTGCATACAAATTGGGAGTCATGTTCTTCAACTCACAAGAATGTGCTGGGGGCCATGAGAATATCTTGGGTCCCAGATTGCAATGACTGATAATCTAAGAGCTTGACCTGGGCATCGTGGAAGCACACTGAACAACTAAGCTGAAGAACTAGGACTCGGGAGGATTTAATTGTAATTCTACATAAATTCTGTGAACTGGGTCCACAGGATTACTTATAAAACACTAAACCCCATTTCACTTATGGTTACATTGTGACAGTAGTGTTAGTACAATGACACAATAAAATATAAAAGAAAAAAAGTGGTAGTAATGTATTTCCTGTCAAGGAAGGTGGGAACTACTTCAAGCAGACAATTAAGTGGTTCCAAAGGAGGGAGCACTAACAGGCAACTTACAGTTCTCAAACATGGTGCCTATTTGAAAAAAGCCTGCAAGAGACTGTCTTCAAAAGGCTGCTGATTATTTTACTGATACTTGCTGATGGAAAACAATTAAGCTGTTACTATTTCATCTCAGCAAGCTGGTCTGGCTTGTTATCTCTTTCGTACTGTTATGTCAGGGAAAAAATATCCATATAAACACAGGTACAACTGTCTGAAAGAAAGCTCCCATGGAAAAGTCTGAGGGGATATTTTTCTTCAGTGAGGTGGGAGAAATCTCAGTGTTGCTCTAGATTGTGCCAGGTAGCTCACCTTACAAGGGACAGTCATGGAAAAGGCAGTGGGATGTGACAGAAGGAGAGAGAGCCCTAAGTTGAAATGGGGAATGTTCCAACTGGATATGAGGAAAACATATTTTATGTGGGGGTAACTAAGCACTGGAAAAACCTGACAAAGACACTGTGGAAATTTCTCCAGAGAAGAAGAAGGGAGGTTTTCTTCTGTTATATATGTACAAAATACAATTGGTGAGAGGGCTTTGTTCATGCATGTATGCAAGGGGGGTTCTCCTTTGCAACAGACTGATTGATTTATTCTGAGGAGCAGCTGCAGGAAGCTAGTAAATTAGGACAGAATACATTAATACATTTTACACCTCATGAGATCTCATGCAGAACTGGAGGACTGATCCACAGAAAACCTTCTCTGCACACTGAGCACTCAGTCTCTCTGCCTCTGTCCTCTGTGTGCTCCAACTTACTGTGATGACACTATAGTATGTCCTGAAAACTGAGCTAACTCTGTTACTAGTAATGAGTAAGGATAAAACAGACTGTAGGTAATCAACAAATCTTTTCATCATGTCCCTTTTATGTACAGAGAGAAAATAAATATATTTACTGTGTCATGTGATTTTAGTATTTTTTTTATTTATCTAATAAACACAAACACACCAAGGCTTTAGACTTATTTTTTAAGCTAATATACATAATAATTCTCCCACAAGTACTTTAACCATCTCTGAGATACCCTACCCTGAAACTGTAAAACCTCTTTTTTAAGGAGAAATGCATTCAGATATTATAATCTGTTTTAGAGGCATGGTATTTCTATATATAAAAATAAAGTATCTTAACAGGACATTTGTGAATGAAAAGTTATTTTATGACTTCATTTTAGCAGTTCCTGCACCTGCTTCTGGGTATGTATCAGCACTAATAAAAGCTGCCAGCACTCTAGAGAGACACTCTTCGAGTTCCTAATTTAATTTGGAAAATTTTGTTTGTTAACTATCATCACATGACTATTTCACTAAAAGTTACTTTTCTAAAGGAGAATACTTAAAGCAAACTTCTAAAGAAAGATGGCCTCTTGGTCAGACCACAAATTTCAGTACCAGAAATGGTTCATTCTGATCCTTAAAACAGGGTGGCTAAAAACACCACTTCTATATTTACAGCTACACCTCTATTCATGCCAGGTGATAAAAACACCCCAATAAAGCACACAAACATATCTTGGACAACAGAAGAGTTGTCCATACTTGGATCAGCTTTTGACACTCTGTTTGTCATGACTGTAATTTCTGCATGGTGGTTTACACTTTGGTTAGTCTTAGTTCAGATTTTTAATTTTATCAGGGTGAGATCTTCTTTCATTCTCTGTCTGTACTGTGCTAATTTACTCTTGGCAACCAGTCCTAGGAGGTCTTTTTCTTGTTAATTTAGTGGTCACACTCTTCTTGGATAGTTGTCAATGGTCAGGGTGCTGCTGCCACTTCTGGTGGTGTGCTACTCAATGCCTTGGCTGATTTCTTGTGAACTTCCCTAGGGTTTTCATTAATTTATGGGAAGTTCTTATGTTGTTTTCCATCAATGGATGGTCAAAGACTGCTGTGGATTAACCCTGATTTACATAACAAGTACCTACTCCTTTTGGGAAAATTACCAGACTGATTAATATAAGTTCAAAAGCTAGTCTCTAAAATGCAAGAAAATACTCACAAAATTAAAGGAATCATATTCAAGAAATCATAATCAGTGCCATTGTACAATGCATAATATAAGTTTGATAATATCTAATATTGTCTTTCCTAATAATTTTTGATTAGTTATGGAACTGAATATTCATACATGCAATATTAATAATGTGAGCCAAGTGGCAAACACAAAACATATAATTCTCTATTTCTTTCTGCAAGGAAAGCTTTCCTTCCTTTTCTGCTTCCCTTCCTTCCTGGTTTTTAGAGATAATTATGATAAATTGCAGCCATGGCATTTTTCTATGCAGTCCTTAATGTACATTTTATTTTGCCATTATTTTCTTCATTCATATTTTAATTTGAGAGCAGATTGAAGATCTGTTATTGTTGCTATTACGACAGAAATATCATCTTAGTCATATGATACATCTTAAGCCATCACTTAACCTCTCCTACCCATGGCTCTTCAGAAATAATAATCTTTGAAATATATATCAAAGACCCTTTGCTTAAATGTGATTCTTTTTCTTAGACTTCAGATTGCTATAAAACTGTAGCAGTGCAACTTCATCAGCTGATTATTGCACTTAGTAAGTAGACTTTGGACCCGCTGTGTATCAAGTGTTAGAATGTTTATTTGCCATTAGGAGTCAGTTTTGATGAAACCATTGTAATTCTTATCAATCATGCAATTTATCTTATCACAGTTCTAACTGTGAACGTTTATGGCTTATCTGCACCTTGCTTCCTTAGGCATTTATACCCCATTTTGCTCTGTAGGACAAGATTTGTGTCAGTTACAGCTGAAGACCTAAAAATTAACATCAAAAGCAAAAAAATTTTAAAAAGTAATCAAGTATAAATACATGCAATTCAGGACTGCAAAACCCATATGATATTGGCAGGCATCACCTGTTGAATCAACCAACTGCCACCACACACACACACACACATTAGAACAGAAGCCACCTTAAAAAATGGAATGAAGAAAAGTAATAATTCATGTATCTATCATTAAATTGAAAATGCATTTACAGGTCTGCCCTGAGATATACCTATTTTGAGTGCTTTCATTTTTTGGTAACGTTTTAATTGCACAGATAAACAGGTTACAAATATATTCTGTAATAATGGAAAAAATAGTGTGCTTTCAGCATTTTGAACAAGTTTTCCTAATACTAATGTTTCATCTGAAACTTTAGTATACACTGCCAAATTTCTCTTTATGCAGAGCCAGCTATGCCAACACCATGCTGAATCTTGCAACTTCTACTCAAAGCCAAAGCCATAAATTTCTTTCTGGCAAACTGCACCCAGCTCTGATTTAGTCTAAACTTGGCTAAGTCTTACCTGACAGGTTCACACACTTTGGCACATCTTTAAAAAGCAGATTTGCTTGGATACTCAGGATTCACTATAAATATTTTGCATAGCTCTCAGCACACTTGTAACTACTCCCACACAAGTGCCATTTTTACCTCTCATTTCAGCACTGTAAGTGGTAGAAAAGGTCTTAGGGTTGGGCTTTTTGGGGTTTTTTGGTTTTTTTTTTTTTTTTTTTTTGGTTTGGTGGTTTAGTGGTGGTTGTTGTTGTTGGATTTGGGGAGCATTTTTTGATTAGTTGTTGTTGTTTGTTTCAAGGGCACAGATTCACACAATTTTAAAAGAGAGGCATTAAGCTTGAAAATGCACTGAAAATATAGACAGTTAGCCAAAATTGCCAAACGTGTGTATTAAGCTAGAATAAGATTGTCACTTCCTTCCAGTGCAGTCATCCTGGAAACATGAAGAAAGCCCTATTTCTGTATTTCAAGCTTAGCTGGGAAAGAAACAAATACTGAGTTGAACACCAAAGGTAGGAACCCGGGAGAGACAGAGGGCAAGCACTTCAGACCCAGCACTCAGAAACAGCTTGCAATTCCCCCCACAGCTTTGGCTGCAGCGAGTCCTTACAGAGCTCTGTGAGACTCAGCAAATTTCAGCAACCACAAATGATGGCAGGAGGTTAAGAATAAACAAGAGCAGACAAAGCAGACTGTCACCCTATTGCTCTCCATCTCTGTCCCGATCCATAGCCTGTGATTTTTTTTTTCCCCTCTTTCTTTTTTTTCCATTTTTCTTTCCTTCACAGGCAACAGAAACTGGGGACACCATCCTTGAGATGCTCTTTGCATTAGGTCCTTCTTGTGCTTTTTCTTAAGAGAAGGACTGCTCTGGTAGCAAAAAGTAGCCAGATCTCACACCAATGAAACCAGACTATTTGTCCACTGATGAATCTTACATTACAAGCAGGAAGACCAAACACAGTAAGGTTATGCTCATACATTTTTCAACTCCTAGAAATATCAGAGGTCATGAATTTTCACATATGCTTAGTAAAATTTTAGGAACATTTACTCTCATGCTTGCTTTCCATGGTAAACATTTATAACCAAACCTACCTTTTACATCTCACCTTAGAATCTAAGCCTAGTACTGCTTTTATTTCTTTCCCAGAGAAGAAAAGGTTGATGAAAAAGCCTTTGCAACCTCTGCTCCTAGTTCAAGAGATTCTCTAACAGTCTCAGAATTGTTAATTCTCTAGTTATATCTGAAAGGAAGTATATCTGAAAACTCAAACAAGAAGCTAGCAAATGAAAAAACTACAAAGACCAGACAAGCTAGCATCACAGTGCAGTCAACAAAAGAGTCATTCCTGCAGCATATTATTATTTTTATTGTTATTTTTGTTAAAGTCAGTAATTTCTAATTATTTATATTAATGACAGAGATAAAAGAAACAGGGAATAGAAAATGGGCTTTTAGTGACCAGAAGAGTCAAAAAGAAGCTAACTTTGTGTTTATGGCTGATCTGTTTCATAGCTTTACAGAAAACCTCAAAGTTAAGCTAGAAGTTATTGTTATAATGTTTTTCCCCTTTAAGGAATTCTTTCAGTGTCATAATCTCTCTTATACCTACAGTTATCTCTTTGATTCTTGTTACTCTGACTGACAAATTGGATAAGGTATCTATTTAGCATAATTTCAGTGCAGTGCCATAAAAAGTTGCAACAAGAACTCTGCAACTTCAGAAGCCATAATTTGTCATACCTTCTGCTTGAGTGTTTCAGGGCAAGACTGATGGGAATACAGTGTTTGTGTACTCCAGCATTCTCTGACTATCTGGAAAACCCTTGGGTGGTGTTGCAGCCAGTTAGAGACTTACACACAAAGCTATAAGGAACCAACCAAGGTCTCACCACATTCAACCATCCCTTAATTCCAACTGAACCCAGCAAACATCTTGCAATGACTTTTCTATGCTTTTTACATCTAGAATAACAGATGTGTAAGTTATTACAAGAAGCAATTTTGCCAGACAACTGACTGTCTCAGAACTAGAGTTCTTGTATAGCAGGCTTTGCTGCTAAGTGATACTCATAGTAACTGTCAGCAATTTACACTCTCAACTTCCCCTGATTTCAGTGAAAAAATCCTAAAGATACTTACTGCCTTTCCACAGATTTAGAGATAGCAGAAAACAAGTAAAGCAGGAAAATAGAACTGTTTTGGTTAGGTATGCTTCTCAAGAAAAGGGAAATGTGGGCAAAAATGAGGACAAAGGCTAAATGTCCTTCCATATTTGACAAGTAGGTGAACAAGAGTAGGTGGAGGTATAATTTGGCTCTGTCATTGAAATCACTCACTTCCTGGCTTGAGATAATAAGCTCCTGGTTTGTACAAGGAGAGAATAAAATGTACCTAAAGAGAGTACTTGAGATCTCTTTTCACAGGAAATGCTACTCAGAGAAAAATAAAAAGCAGATTCATAGTAAATATGGATTTGATCACAGAATCATACAAGGCTAAGGATTCAGAATACATCTTAAAGATCATCTAGTCCCAATCCCAGCTGTCATGGACAGGGTCACCTCTCATTACACCAGCTTTCTCAAGGACTTATCCAAACTGATCCTGAACATCCTCAGGGTTGGGGCATCCACAATCTCCCTGGCCAACCTGTTCCAGTACCTCACCATCCTCATAGTGAAATTTTTTTCTTAATATGTAAGCTAAATTTCCCCTTCTTTCAGTTTATACCCATTATTCCTTGTCCTATCACTACAGCTCCTGATAAAGAGCCCCTCTCCAGCTTTCCAATAAGCACCCTGTCTTGATTTTGCTAGGAGGTCTCTATACAACTTCTCTTTTCCAGGCTGAAGAGCCACAACTTTCTCAACCTATCTTCTTAGGGGAGATGCCCGAGTCCTCGTATCAATTTCTTGGCCCTCCTCTGGACTTGCTCCAACAGTTCCATGTCCTCCTTCTGTTGGGACACCAGAACTGTCCACAGCACTGCAGGTGGGGTCCCACAAGAGCAGAGCAGAGGGGCAGAATCTCCTCCTTTTCCCTGCTGCCCACGCTCCTTTGGACGCAGCCCAGAACGCATTTGGCTCGCTGGGCTGCGCGCACTGCCGGCTCAGGTTGAGTTTTCCACCAGCCATCACCACCAAGTCTTTCTCCTCAGGGCTGCTGTCATCACTTCTCTGCCCAGCCTGTAGCTGTGCTTGGGATTGCCACGACCCAAGTGCAGGACTTTGCATCCTGCTTTGTTGAACTCCATGAGGTGTTTGTGTGTACCCACGTCTCAAGCATGTCAGGGTCCCTGTGGATGGCATCACTTCCCTCCAGTGTGTCAAAGGCAACATACAGCTTGGGGTCACCAGAAAACTTTCTGGGGGTGCACTCAATCCCACCATTGTCACTCTTGTACTAGAAACCCTTGTCTTGAGGCTTTTTTAAGAAAGCTTTCTAGAATTTGCATTTGTGTGTTACAACTGTTTTTTTTTAACAGAAAAGATCATTGCCACAAAAATTTCCATCAAGACTGTTTAAACAGACTCAGACAGAAACAACAACTAAGTGTAAAAAATATATATATAAGAAGTAAAATTTAAAGAAAATAGAAAGCAAATTAAATTAACATTGAAGCAATTCCAATGGCTCTAAACAGGGATCCCTCTGCATTTCTGAGACAAGAACAACACTTGGGAGAGTAATAGCCTATATAACATAACTAAGTATATACACTATAATTTAATATTATTTTATATTTTATATAGTATTTATTTCTTTATTCTACTAATGAAACTATAAATTGTACGCCAATACCTACCAATATAATGACAAAGGATATCTATATAACTATATCCACACACACACATATATATATTTCAAAATTAAGCAATTGGAACATTTGGTTTCCATGTGTTGGTATATTCATTGAACTTTGCCATAAAGTAGCTTTACCCTTAGTCAGCAAAAGACAGTGTAAGTCATGAAATATGTATCAAAACTATTGGTTCTCCTTGCACTTGGAAAATGAGAAGTTCTCCTCTCCTTCTTGGATATTCTCTGCAATGCTCTAATGCCAGAAATGACCTAAGACATGTTTGTAACACTTAAGAAAAGGATTTTTATATGACCTGGTCTGTGACCCATTCCTGTTATTTGTGGAGCACTTCTTCAGAGGAAAAAAATTACAGGAACTGTTGAGACATGTGAACTTGACTTTCACATGTTTTTAAAATCAGCACATTTGTCAGCTGTTTTTGTTGGTTTTGTTTCTGATATTTTTGTTTGTTTGTTTGTTTGTTTTGGTTCTGTTTTTATTTAAGCTTTTATTTTCCTTTCACTTAGCACAGAATATATGTCTGAAAACTTCCACTTTGTGTGAGGGCAGAAGATTATGGTCTATTCTTTTCCAGCACCTTTCTATGGCAATAACTGCTGGCCCTGCAGGATCATATTTTCTCATTGCAAAATCATCCAAAGTGTTCAACAGAGCTGTCTGGGCTGCATGGCAAGACCAGTGCAGAGCAAACATAGCCACCAGCTGCAGAGCTGCAATGTGGGTCAAAAGGAGAGTGCATGGCTCTGACAAATGCTCCTTCGGGGTTTTTTGTTGTTTGTTTGAGTTGGTGTTTTTTTTTTGTTTTTTTTTTTTTTGTTTTGTTTTTTTTTTTTACTTTAGTAGTTTTTGATTTTGTCTTCCTTTGCACTTTTTTGTTCCCAGGGACAGCTACTAGTTCTGCCCTTATCCCTCCAGCACTCAGAGCTGGGAGAAAACTCCAGCTTCATTCCACCCTGCACATATGATTCCAAGCAGCACTTGCCCTGCCTGCTGAGCAGGACCAACACAGAGAGGTGAGCTCCACAAGCCTGGAGGTACTTACAGGTCAGACCTGACACGGAACACTGACCTAGTTGAACTTCCACCTCCAAAATGTGCATGTTCAGATATTTGCAGAGGCATTTTCACTCCTTGCTGAGGTTAACAGAAGAAATGGACTGATAAGTAAGTAATGAAAAGCCTGGTGGTGAGAGGTAAAAGCAATCTCCTGAGGGAATTCGTAAGAAATCCTGAAGTGAGACAGGGAAACTTTGCCAGGCAAGTGGATTTTTAAGCAATTTTATGTTAAGCAGATTAAACATAAATCTATATAAAACCCAGTGACATAGGGAAGTACTGGAATTCTCATAGCCTGGTGTGGCAGTGTCAGTTAATGTATTTAATAATTATAATAATTCATATAATTTATTGAAAGCAGAAATTTTAGGGTGATGTTCGATATCCCATTCCAGTGAGGACACTGGAAATGGAAAGAACCTGAGCATGCCTCCGCTTTTTCTGCTCTTATATTGGGCCCAATGTCTTCACCACCAACACTAGGATGGTGGTCCTTGATGCAGGGTCTCTCAGAAGACTTCAGTGTAATATAACATAAATAATTTAACTCAGCCAAACCAGTTTCTCCTAGGACTCTGTGTGTAAAACCATAGCCTGTCTCTCAACATACACCTCAGAGTCAGCCCATGTTTCTCCTTTCGAGTCTTTTAAAGTTACAACAGCTTGTGAGGATTTTTTACAGTGGTGTCTGTGCTGACTAAAACATTAAAAACATTTTCAGATATTTATATATTAATTTGTATTTACCTGCAATTATCTACGACTATATATACAAATATGCATAACTATGTTTCTGCAAAGGTAATTTAATATTTATAAACAAGGCACAATTTCTCTCTGAACACTCAGCTAAAATGCAAGTTATAACATCCTGATGAACTTTCACCCTAAATGTTAGGTAACTGCTCCACATAGAACCTTCCTTTGAATTCAGACACAGAGCTTCTCAGAGCACATGCATTCAGTTACTTGTAACTGCACTCATTGCATTACTTAAAGTTCATTCACAGTGAATTACTACATGCAAAACTACAGGTAAAATGAGACACCAAATTACATAACCAGAAATAAAATATGTGGCAAGGATGATAACACCACTTCCTTTCCTCCAATTTATCTATTACAAATAATTTTTACGAAATAAGACAAATCATGTCAGCGAAGGGGCTAAACAGTGTGTGCTAATGCTCACTGTCAATGAAAATGAGGGTGACAATCTAAAAAGGCATATTTCCAGAAAGAGTGTCTTTATTTAGATTGTCTTGAAAACACTCATCCCACAGCTTATTCTACTTTTTATTGTTACAGGAATTTAATTCTCTATTAGAACTAAATTTGATTTCCAATTAGAAAATAGAATCCATTCCAAAAAATAAAGTACTTGAGGCAACACAGACTGAGAGATTGGTGGTAATGTGGCTTAATAAATTAAGAACAAACCAGAAAGGAGCCATTAAGTTTGCTTCATATTGAAAGTTGGTCCTAGAAAAGTAACTTATCTTTCTGTGGTATTTATTACAGCCATCTACAATGAGATGATAATACACATCTCGGAAGATTGATAGGCTGGTCAGACAGACATAGCTACTTACATGTGAACTACAAAACAAAAAAGTAAATAAAGAATAATTTAATCTCTGTTTTTCATATATCATTGTAGCACATAGTGATGATTTGCGCAAGCAGATTATTGCAAATGATTATTTGCATGTTCTTTGAAATTTCTTTACAACATATGAACTTAAAATTAATATTACATTAATAAAAATACATTCTAAGTTTTTATTTTCCATATTTTCAAATTTCTGTAAATTTGTCTAAATACACCAAGTAGTTATGAGGTTTTCTACAAACATAGAAATACATTCAGCATATTTGCTGAGCGGCAAAACCATCAAAATTTTAATTAATCTAAATATTTCTAAAGTTTCATAACCTAATCTAAAGAAACTTTCTCAGTTAGTTTTCATGCATCCTTAAGGAAAGTAGACAGCTAAACAGTTTTCAGGAGATTGGTATAATAACTTCAAGAAAAAATTAGCACACACAACTAGATCTTGGTTAAAATACTTTTTACATTATTTCTTAGAGTTTAGAACATGTCTTTAGACAGTTATTCTTAAAAAAACATTCAAATGGTTCAAAAATCCCATTATGACTCCATGGCCTCCCCTGGAGCTTTGTGAAGGACTTCTGCACTGTACTTTTCTGCAAAGCAAAGACCCGATGGAAATGTGGATAGA
Organism: Zosterops lateralis; assembly: GCF_965231275.1. Classification (NCBI taxonomy): domain Eukaryota; kingdom Metazoa; phylum Chordata; class Aves; order Passeriformes; family Zosteropidae; genus Zosterops; species Zosterops lateralis. The sequence continues at coordinate 60,707,399 of NC_139800.1, read as the reverse complement.
AACCATTTTTTTTTCCTTTTGAGATTACCTATTTCTAAGGGGGAAATGAAATATGATTCTGATATAACCCAAAAAATACTGGGATAGGTGACTTCACATTTTTTTTGTTTTTAATGCATACCATGTCTTGATTATATTTTTTTAAAATCCAGGCAGAAGGGGGCAAATATGCTTGACAACAATGTTGTCTTTGGGATGAAATCACGAAGCTTAAATACAGAAATGCTATATTAAATGAAAGAAGGAACCTCATGTTTCTGGTGAAGCATCCCCTGGAATCATATTTCCCTCCTTACTGAGCACATAAAAAGCCTTTGGAAGTCCATGTGATAAATTAGGTACCCAGTGGTGGAGTGTGACTAACCCTTTTCTATTCACAAAACAGATCTCTAAATACATATTCCTTTTATGAAGTAAAAACTTCTTTCATATACCTTGGGCTACTTGGCTAATAATGGGCTAATGTATGGCAAGCCAGTATGAAAACAACAAAGCTTTAAAGGAAAGCAGAAGTCCTCATGGTGAGAATCATTGTTTTCCTGTTACCTTTCAGAATTCAGAAATGAGAAAAAGGTTCTGCAAGAGTTCTTGGCTCTGCTTTACTTGGAATGGAATCACTCTGTGTATTAAAATGCCAATTTCCTCTTTTCTGGAACTCAAAAGTTTAATCCCAGAGGGTTCTGGGACATAAAAAATACCAAAATGTCAAAATCTATCACCAGTTATGCAGAGTATTTGAACCTGTATAAGTCCCAATTTTTACCTTCCTTTACTCTTTCATATTTTTTGAAACACAATCAAAACATCAGTAGGCCTCCAGTAGATCATGTGCTTTATTTACACACAGTCAGAGGCACCCCCACACAGTAAATAAAATGGTAGCCCTTTCAAAATAAATCTGATCACTCTTCTTTAAGAAGATACAGAAATAAAAAAAAAAAAATCAGGATCTTTGTCACTAAAACTTTTCATGTCTCTGTTGTAACAGCAAAACATGTCTGTGAAGATTTAAACAAACGATCAGCTGTCAGTACAGGTTGATTTGATGCTTTTTAAAATCTAATTGACCTTTGTAAAGGCAAAAGAGCAATACTTGACATTTTGCTGAAAATAATGAAAATATAATTTAGCAATTTTCATCTAATTGTGGTTAGCTCTAGCTTCGCAGTTGCTCAACTCCTTCTAGACCCAAAAGATTTGCAGTCCTCATATGCATTAGAAAACTTCTTGAGAGAACTGCTTCTAAGCAGTTGTATTCAGATCTCACATCTAACTGTTTACGTGTTCCCTTTTGGAGAATAAAATCTATCACCAAAATTTGATACAAAAAGGAAACACTGGCAATATTACATTCACATACTTTCAAACAAATTGACTTATAAATGATTTACAGTTAAAAGTGCAGTTAACACATTCCTTATATTCATGGATGTTTTGTCAACAGATGGAAACACTGAAAATCTTGAAGAACTTAGTGATATGAGGTCACACCACACTCAGTGACTCAGTGTTTCTGAGCAGGTTAGATGTTTAAGAATTTCTCCCACAGCTGCCAATGCTATTAGATTCACACAAAGTGAATGTAACTATAAAAGATGTTCAATGCTTTGTCTGTGCCCTCACATCACACTGCTTTCTGCACAGAACTGAGATGCTGGAATTCAAAAAGTTGTTCTTAATTAGACTAAACAGACCGAAGTCACTAAAAAACTAGACTATACTATTTTGCATGCAAGATGACACCAGTATGATTATGTAGCTGCTGGATCAAGGCCAATATGCACATAGGCAATAGATGACAGATAACACATGAAATACTTCCAGGCTTCTGAAATGAGATTTTCAAATCTCTGCTCATCACTCATGCTTTCTTTTTTTCTACTGCTACAATATACAGAATTCATCTCTTGGACCAATGGGCTTAGAAATGTCCACAGGATCCCAAATGCATCACCAATACCCTTTACAATGGCATTTAAATCACTCTTGTTTACGAAGTGAGACTCATATTTGCTTCTTTCAGACCTGTATTATGCTACTGATTTGCATTTGTCCTGAGCTGTGATACACTCATCCCAGTTTCTAATACGTACTTCTCATATGTATATACATATATATATAGCTTATCAATTTATAGCATAAATTCTTTCACTACTCGTATCTTAGTATGTAATTCTTTACTCAGTGTGGTTGGATCTCATTTAATTTCTATCAAGTCATTCTGAAGACTAAAACTCATCCATTTCATTACACAGGATCTATCAGATCTCTGAATAAACAATAATACCTAAATCTCTGTAATAAAACACCTATATTAGCATTTCTTCTGCCATGCTCACAAGGAAAATTCAAGTAAAGGTTAGTATCAAGATCGACTATTTTTTATACTTTTCTCATTTTATTTTCATCATATTTTTTCCTTAACTCTTACTCCCTCAATTTTGCTGAGAAACTGTATTTAAATACCTGCCTATGAGTTGAACAGATCTGCTCTTATTTTGTCCAGGTTAGCAGATAACAGCTTGGATTAGTATGATCAATACATTCAAACTGGGTATTATTTATAAGTATCTGATGTTTAATTGTAAAACTGATATCAAACTAACAGACTTCTAGTTGCCAAAATCAAAACAGAATATAAGATGTAACTGAACCATTGTTGTAGCACGAAAAAGTTGCTGATGTATAGAAGTTTCCCAGCCTTATTTCATGGATTCTTTCCTCATTCTATTCCAAACCACTTTTGAGTTAAAGAGAACCTATTTTTACATAATGCCATTGTTTCAAAGTGTCATCATTTCTTTTGGCCAGTTACCTTCTCTTTAGTCCACACTAACAACCAGGTCTTAAGCTGTGCCAGTGGAGTTTTAGGCTGGATATTAGAAAGAAGTTCTTCACAGAAGGAGTGATGGGGCAGTGGAATGGGCTGCCCTAGGAGGTGGTGGAGTCACTGGCCCTGGAGATGTTTAAGGAAAGACTGGATGTGGCACTCAGTGCCATGGTCTAGTTGACAAAATGGCATTGGGTTGTAGGTTGGACTCGATGGTCTCAAAGGGCTCTTCCAACCTAGCTGATTCTGTGGTTCTTTAGAGGAAAGCACTTCTAAAAAGAATCCATTGAAGAGTTTCTTTTTTGGCTGATTTTGTCCTGGTTTGGATAACTCCTGATTCCTTATTTCCTAGGCTAGCAAAGTAATTATCAACTGTACTTAAAGAACTGCTCTGTCCTCACTATAAAATAAGCAAATTCAGCTTATGTGTATTAAGATTAACATCAGTGCTTTTTTTTTTTTAACTGCTATTAGGAAAAGCTGCCAGACTAGTCTCATGGTTTCAAGATGATTTTAACTGTGTCTAGCTGAGAAAACTTGTTAAATGGTGTCTATTTTTTGAAGTTTGGAACTCCTTCTGAACTCACACTGATGGCTGTATGCAATTACTTTATATACATGACAGAAGTTCTTTCATGCATTATTCTATAAGGACCATATGATTTGATTCTATAAGGACCATCGTGATTGGATTTATTTTTCCCAATCTCTACACATTTTTCAAACTCCTTCCTGTGATCTTCTCTTACCAATTCAAAAGTTATCTACAAGTCATGGCTGTGTGGTGGTCCTTTAAGTCATATTCCTTCCACACTCATCAGATGGATGACATCACAAAAAATGAAACCATTTCCAAAAGTGAAATGTTTAAAATGTATTTTAAATCAAGGATACAATAAAGTACATAATAGAGATCTTTATGTTGCATTCAATTCAGGGGAAAAAAAGTTTATTAAGTCAATCTTCACTGAATTCCAGTTATTTCCATGTCACTTCATGAAACACTTAATGAAATCTTATCTTATCATGGTTTCTGCTAAAATTGCACATCATGAATATGTTAAGTAATAATGAAATTATGAGAGATAAAATCAGTAGAGCAATCACTCTTTATGCAATAATTGCTTGAAGGGCATTGAAGCTGTACATAAAATAAGGAAAATGTTTAATCTTTTTTACACTAATTTTGCAAACTCCCAAACAAGACTTCATCTGTATTTATTATAAAGGAAAGGAGAAAATATCCTTCTCATACTGGTGAAACATCAGGCTTGTGCAGTATAGATGGTTCTTGTACAGGAAATGTATGGGTGGAAGAAAAACTAATGGTTCTTTTCCTAAAGAGTATTAAAACTTCTCAAGCATTTATTTAATAGAAAAATTCAGATCAGGCTCCATAAGGCCTATATGTTCAGTAGGAAGGTATGTATGCATAGGGACCACTCTGCAATGCTGAAACTTAAGAAACTGAATCCACTGCTTGCAAGTCATTCCTAAAGATACACTAAGTCTTATTTAAACTTTCTTACCTATATAATTCCCAGATGTTTGGGGTTTGTTGTTAGTTCTGAAATATTTCCTGAAAAATGTGCTCAATCCATGTAACTGCTGTTTGTCTATCACAGTGAATCAGTTGTGAATAAAGAAAAACTGGATGGGAAGTCTGAAGGTCATCCAGTAGACTCAGAGTCCACTAGTCAGGTCAGTATAACCTTGTCCAGATGAATTTTAAAACCCTACAACAGCGGAGATTCCAAACTTCTTTGGGAAACAGTTCCAGTTCCCTACTTCCTTCTCATTAATTATTTTTCCTAGTATCCAGTCTGAACCTCCCACACCAACGTTTTGTGGCCATCTGCCCTTGTTGCTGTTGCTTGGGGCTATGAAGAGAGTAGAGTGGATGAGTATGAAAATGTAATTTTTTAACCACCTTCTAAATATTTGCATGCTGGTATTACATTTTCCATTGGTGCCTTCCTCTCCTGACTAAACAAACCTAGCTCCTCCAGGTACTGTTCAAAGGACATGTGCTCTATCCAGGCCCCTCATCACTGTGGTGGCCCTCCCTTGGACACCTACAATTTCTTCACATCTTGTGAAATGGAGACTCCAAAACGGGATGGAGTTTTCAACATGTGGCTTCACTCTGAGTGGAGAGGCATGATAACTCAATCTGCTGGATAAATTCCTTCTGGTGAAGCCTGGTATGTGCTTTACCAAATTTCCTAGAGGAATTCAATTTTCTCTAGTACTGTCAGTCCTCAATTTTCTGAAGCTATGCCTTGCCTTCCCAAAATTTGAGAGCAATGTTACCGTTTCCTTGCTATTATGCTTACCCTCAGTCACCTCAGCATTTTTTGGATAAAGCCCTTTCAACCCCATCAATTAATGATCTTAACATAACAGTAAATAATTAAGTAGCTTAAATTTAAAGGCAAAAAAAAGATATTGATTCCACATTATGATTATAACAAGATACTTCTTGTCCCAGTGTTATTGAAAAAAAAAAAAAAAAAGAGGAAAAGAGCTATTTGTGGTAACATAAAGAGACTGGCGGAAAAAAAAAAAAAAAAAAAAAAAAGATGAGTGATTTGTTACAAATACCAAACTAACTTAGTTGTAATTTAATTCTTCACAGTAAGAAAAGTCAACTCATATTAACAGAAGTGGAAAATGAAAAGAACATACCTGCTCCCAAGTCCTTTTCAGTGGATATACTTGCACCAATTGCAGCAGTTATAGTTGCATTTTTTACTTATAATGTGCTACATAATTCTGGCCATTACTAACACTTCCTGAGGAGAATGGCTAAAACTGCTTTTTCACCTTCTATTGCAAAAAACGTGGTGTTAAGAGATCTTTCCTGAAATATATTATTAATGTAAAATTCTTCAAGAATGGATGAAAGAACTTCAGAGATGCTGGAAGATCTAAAATGTAATTTAATTACTTTACTTGTTTTTTTAAAAATATTTTATAGTTACATATTTCTATTTTAAGTGTGTCACTGAAAAGTCTAAATGTTTTTTCCAGTGATTAGTTGAAAATCCAGTAAATCAAAGCCCACTTCAGTACCCTCTTTCACTGTGTATTTGTTAAACACATTATAAACACAGCTCTAAAAACAAACTACTCTTCTGACATCAGTTTCTCATGCCTATTTAAAAGATATTCAGTTCTATCTAACAATGCTTCCTATGTTTACTTGACACTCCACTTTTTTTTGTTTTGTCTTCAGATATAGCCCAATTTTGGGTCCATTATGTATGGACTTGAATAGCTATGGAATCTTTTACCATAATTTCATAATTACAGAAAAATGTATTAAAGTATGTTTCAGGTGGTTACTAGAAACAGAGAGGACTCTTCTTTAAGAAAGAAGTTGTAAACAGAAAAAGGGCTATAAAATTGTTGCATTCTCTTAATTCACAACATAATCAAGTCTCGTGGACAGCTTTGCATGTTTGTACAGCTACTATAATGCATAGCAATGCTACTGTCCTTTCAAGATTATAACCCAGAATTTTAGCTCATGTCAAAAAGTGTGAAGTCTCAGAAGGGACACAATGGCTTTAGGTATACTACTGTTTTTCCTTACAGGTAAGAATCCAAGCCAACAGAAACAGCTTTATAGAACAGATGTCAAAATGCAGATGTGACTTGCTTTGGATGTGTATTTTATTTTGTATCTGGGGTAGCATTTGAACTGTTTGGCCTGTGTTTAACTGTGTTTGATTTGTGAACTCAGCTGACAGATTTGGTTGGACTGTATCTACTTGAACAAGCATATGTCCTTTTCTAGATATCCTTGATATAAATTGTAGTTCATCTTATCTTGGCATTACTATGAGGCCTTTATTGCCTTTTGTTTGGCTTATTTGCAGTGTAGAATCACCTTTTGCAAAATCTGTAGGCAGCCTTTTACAGCCTGCCACATTCACTCACATCTCATGTCTATCTAGGTACTGGATTTTGTTTAGTTTTCTGTGGCTGTGAGAGTCTGAAACACTGCATGGGATCTTCTAGACTACCTCTGACTCATGAGAGCAGAAGCTTTCTGAAGATGTCTTAAGACACAGGAAGTGAGCCTATTTATAGTGGTGGCCCTGTCTGTGTCCCCTGGCCACATCTCAGAGTGGAATAGTATGTTCTAGGAAAAATACATATTTCATTTGAGACTGATACTGGCATGAACTTTATAAACTGTGTACTTTTGTTTATACTCTTTCCTGCATAATATAATGCAGAATTTACAAAACAGTGTATCTTTATTCACTTCTTTACTATCACAATATGTGGTATTTTTAAAACTTTATTTCTTCTTCCAAAACTGTGTCATCTTGATTTTTCTTAGTATATTTTCTATTGTTTCATTATAATACTTGGGGAGTTTTTTGCCAACATACCTACTAGTTTTCTTTGATATCTCCTTTTCTACTCAAGCTAGCCTTTCCTCTCATTCTGGCTTGTCATAGCTATTTTAATTATTTTAATTAATTTGTTTAATTAATGAAGTTCAGTTAATCTCATCTTCTCCAATCAATGTCAGATTTGGATGTGCACATGTTCACTTGTTTTCTGTATGCCCAAATATCTTGTGAAAGGCTTTTCAGGTATTTGTGCCTGAACTTCTGAATTTTCTCTTATTGCAATCTACTAAAATAAGTTGACTTTTAGAACTTTTAATGAAATTTGTCTCTAAACTGAGACACTGTGTTAGGCAAGTTAGTCCATTTGCTGAGTTTGGAAAACCACCAGTCAACTCTTCCAGATTTTTCCTGTGCTTCTTGGAAAGAAGTATTTTGCATGTAACACTGATGCTTATTGCACAAGCATAAGCTTTCCAGTGTCATCAAACACAGAACAGGCAGACATTTAAGCATTGTCTTCATTATCCAAAACAAACATAAAAGGATTTCTTTGAATGCTCTCATTAATAATGGGTTACCTACCAGTTGCCATTTAGTTTTTTCTCCTGATAATCCTGAAAAATTGAGGTTTTATACTGTTGATGGGTAATATCACAGTATTTCATAAGTGTAACATTTAGATTCAAAATTACTTATTGAAAAATAGAATTAAATTATTGCTGAGAGAGGAGAGTTGTGGGGCTTATTGCAAGGAAACAGTGACTGCGGTAGCTGTGGCATACCTAATACCTTGTAGTTTACAGTGTAGATACACCTTAAGTTGTAGAGGATGAAGGTGCGTAGTGCAGTGGAAATATAGCCAAAGAAATACCTAGATTATACTAAGAAAGTTGGCTGCAGAAAACAGCCTAGGATCGGGCCTGAAGCCTCATTTTGACCCCTTTGCAAACAATGGGAAGAGATCCACCCACTGCCCTGAACTTTGGATCCATCGAATGCAAATATGCCTCTGTTGACATCAGCTACGCAAATCAGAAACACTCCCCTAACTGCATGAAAAACATGGTGATAGTTTGGAGGGGTTTAGTGCATGCAAAAGAGCTTGTGAAATTCCAAATATTTGAGAGAAGTACTCAAGATAGCAGCTTATTCTTTCATTCCTGACCCCAGAAAAACATGTATCTTGTGAATAAATCCACAATCATCAGTTAAGAAAAGAAGTGAATGTTTTTTCTGTTTCACAAGGGAAAAGATGAGGAGCCAAGGCTTATCCTGTAAGAGCAATAGAGAATGTTTCTGCATCACAGATACTGTCTGGGTAGGACAATTAGCTGCATACTGCTAAGGAATTCAAAACACCAGATATCCCAAACACCCTTCTTTCTCTTTCATGGTTTTCTAAATGTACTTTTTATTTTGTAAATAAAAAAGCCTTCCCATTTGTATGTTTACTCCTGAAATTACAGGGAAAGGGTTGCTTTCCCCTTCAAGCACTAGAATAGCTCTTACTATAAACTTCTCTGATGGGAACTGCTTCCTGCAGGAAGTGCTTGGAAACAATTTGTACTGAGTGGATGACTTTTCAAGCAAGTGCATTTCCTGGGAAATGCTTGTCATAAGGCTAAACAAACACAATGGATAATATTCAGTGTCTTTTCAATCTCCTGTATCGAATCCATTTGGATATCCAGCACATTTTAATGGATCACGTTTTGCTTCTTTACACAGACCATAGCTCCTGAGCAGCAGGGAATCACATCTCTACTTCTTGTAGACTATTTCATCTCTACCTCTCTGTCATGAAAAAACTCTTAATGAAAAATTAATTGTGTTCTGGCTGAAACAGGGCTTGCTGTGTAACAGAAATTCTCACCAATAAATGGTAAACTCAACTTTTATTGTAGAAAAACAGCCTTGTTCTAACAATCACCAATTCTGAGAGCTGACAAAGACATGAGAACAAAATGCCAACAGAATACATGACAAAGACAGCTAGTTTCTACTGTAATCATTATGAAAACACGTTAGTCTCATTTCCTTTCCCAGTCACAAACAGATAGGCTAAGATTAAATCTTCAAAGGACACTGGACATGACTGTCCATGAGCTGGATAAATGTGGCTCTGGGTCAGAATGACTCTCAGCAGGAAGTGTGTACTCCCCAAGACCAGGCCCTCATCTGTGGGAACATGGTCAAAAAATCCTTTCTGAAGCTACACCTGCCTACACCAAAACCTCAATTTTTCTTCAGTATTTGTAATACATAATTTTGTTCTACAGAAAGGCTTTGCATATTGATATTTTCTCGAAGTTAGTTAGTTTTATCTGATTATTTGATGAAAATCACAGATTAAAGAAATTTACAGACTTTTCACCTTGTTTCCTCTCTGTTTTTCATTTCATGCTACATGTCTGGTCACCTAAATCACACATTAGTTTTTCCACTTCTTGACTACATAAATCCTGACTTTAAAAGACAAGAATAGTCTGTATGGGATGGTTATTTAAAGTGTGGGGGTATTCCAGGAAATATTTTCAAAAATTAAGTATACACTAGCTTTATACTTTAAAAAAGAAGTTAGTTAATAGTTATAAAATGTAGTGGATACTGTTACATTTTACATGACAAAAATCCAGCAAAGGATAAAATCCACTTTTAAAGCATGGCGTGTAAATTATTAAGTTCCTCGTAGCTGAAAAGAAAGTTTTTGTTTACTACTGTTTGAGTTGGAACTTCAGATACACATGTTTTAATTTAAAATAATAATAGTAATAGGAAGAGACTATACATTTGAAATGTTTTCACCTCCTTTGAATAAAGAAAAAAAAATTGGATTTCAGGTTTTACTGATTCTCTAGGGTTAGAAATAACAAAAGTAGCAGGTTTCTCTTCTTGATGTGGAAGACCAATACTTATGTAATGTGAATAGAGATGCTGCATTAACTTCTCCAGACCTGTTGACATATACAGTTATTCCCCAGATATTAGTAACTATCATTAAGGCAAGAAGCCAAAAAAACCAAAAACATCTATTGGTGAAGCAGAGTCAATATATGTCAATATCTATGTAATAATTAAATGACAACATACACAGAAAAATCAAATATATTACAGGGAGAATAAAGTACACTTTTCCCCTCAAATAAAAAAAATATATTTCTGAGATGTAATTTTGAAAGTACTTTAATACTGTCTAAGAAAATACCCACATTTTAAATATAAAATAAATCCATGTTGTGAAAATATGCCTTTTTAATTAATTATTTTTTATTTGATAGGGTATAACAATGTTCAATATTGGGAAATAAAAGGTGCCACAGAGATTTCTGTTCTAAAAAGCATAAGAAGGGCTTGCTGGAGTCCAGACAAACTTGTCCTCCAAAGATTTTCATATATAATTTAAAATCTCTGCTAATCTCAATGTTTTGAGAGATCAGAGGTATTTTCCCATCTGTGATATAATAACCTTTATTCTATAAATAATTCTTCAATATGCAATAATGTATTAAATGCAATGCAATGCACTAAAGAATCCAGTGGAAACACTTATATGGGTAAAATTTTGGAAAGAGCTGTTACTTTTTATTATTAATGATGAATTAGTCTTTAATTGTTTCCTTTTTCAATAAAAGTCATTTGCTTTACTAATATATATGCTACATGAAAAAAAGCTAAGCCTCAAGGCTCACTTCTTACAATGGAAAAAAATATCGGTCTTAGGGCTATGGAATTGAAAGCATTTGTGTGGTTATTATATTATTATTATTATTATTACTATTATTATTATTAACAACATATACAGAAAATTAAAATACTCAGTAATTTTGCAAAGGATGCAGATACTTCAGTTTCACTGGTATAATTATCTCAGTAACACTTTACATACAGAAGCAAGCAATTTTCTTTCTGAGTGTATTAGCTATGAAATGAAATCTATGCAATTATAGTGCTGTTTTTTAAAAAAAATGCGTCCCTTGCTTTAATATGCATTCCATATGTCAGTTTGAGAAATAAACAGAATACACACTTCCACACTGTGACAGTGAGTTACTTACTGAATGTTGTTCAGCTGGTGAAGACAAATGACAAATTTGAATGGAAAAGACACCCCCAGGTCAGCAGGAAGACCAAAGGACCAGATGCTGGCTCTTACCTGCAGGCTGTTGAAGATGATGAAGAAGACTAACATCCAGAGGTGCCGGTAAGCCATGTGCAGTCCTCCCCACAGCCAGGTGATGGAAATCAGGGCAAAGAGGTACAAGACCAATGGGATCTCTGCAAACCACAAACACAGCATTTCAGCTGCTGCGCCCTCAGAAAAAACACTTTTTAAAGCATTGCTAACACAGGACAAGGTTTTGCTGCCTGTGGCTAACCTTCTCCAGTGCTGGGCAGCCCTTCTCCTGCTCCAGCTGGATGGGGGGTCCCAGAGCTTTTATAATCGCACCCTGGGATCAGAAGACCAGCAGAAGGACACTGTCAGGGGTCTGGGAGGTATGAGGGCAGAAGAAGCACAGCCCAGCTCAGCAAACCAAGTGCTGGGAAGAGCGCAGGTTAAGTCAAAAAATATGCTGAACTTTGGAGAAGAATGGAAAAACTCTTGGAAAGCTCTAGAAATTTTGAGAGAAAATGGATTTCTAAGAATTTAGAGGAAAGGGAAAAGAAGGAAAGTATTATGATGTGTTGGTTTTGCATGACTTGATTTTCTGGTGAGGAGGGAAGAAGCCAGCCATGGAAGTGATTTTTCTGTGGGAAGCTCTAGAAGTTTCGTCCATGCCTGGCAAAGCCAACCGTGGGCTGGCTCTGAAAGTGAACACGTTGCCAAGCCAATTAAAGTAGTTGGTAACACCTCTGTGATGACACAGTTAAGGAGGGGAAAAATGCGCGCAACTCATCTTTCCTCCTCTCCTCCCAGGGCGGCCGCTGGACCACGGAGCCAGGGCTGTCTCAGCACAGTCTACAGACAGAGAACTTGTGCTTGCTTGTCCTCTTTTAACTCCCCGTGCTGAGGGCAGAAGGGCAGGGGCAGCAGCAGCAGCTTCTCCTTCTCGGTGCCCCGCCTGAAGAGAGGCCCTGAATGGAGCAGCGCTGTGGCGGCCGCAGGGACCACGTGGCCAACAGTGAGGGGCATGGCCAGCCATTCCCTGGCAGAGCCTGGACAGGATCAACCTGTCAGTGCTGCTAAACCCTATAGGAACTGTTTGATTGGTAGAACTTGAGAACAAACAAACCGACGGACACCAATTCTCTCCTGAGTCAGAGAAAAGGAAAAGGTGAAGACACGTGAGGGAACAACATGGTGCCACCAAGGTCGGTGGAAGGAGGGAGGGGCAGGAGGTGTTCCGGGCATTGGAGCTGAGATTCTTCTACAAGCCATGATGAGGACTATAATCCAACAAACAAACTGTTGCCCTGTAATTCATGAAGTGCATGGGGGGATGCAGAGGTCCACTTACAGCCCACGAGAAAAGGTGCTCACACTGGAGCACACGGATGCTGAAAAGCTGTATTCTAGTGGGAAACTCAGAGAGAGAGAGAAGACCTTTGCCTCCAGAGATAGAAAAAGAGGATCGTTGTTTCAAAACTAGAGTAGCTCATCCTCAAAAGAGTACACCCTGTGAACTAATGACCCATGCAAACAGTTGTAGGAGGAAGACTGCTTTGTCCATGGGAGGTACTCACCTTACAGCAGGTCAGGTGAGACTGCTACTCATGAAAATTAGAACCATGTTAGAGAAGTTACAGGGAACTGTTTCCCACGAGAAAGGTGCCACAACATAACAGGAGAGACTCCTCTCCCCAAGCAAACTAATGAAAGATTTTTAGGAGTGACAAACTGGCTAAAAACCCCATGTTTTGTTTCCCTGCACTGTCAGTGGGAAGGAAGGAAGGGCTTGGGGGGGGAGGAAGGAAAGGTGTTCTAAAGGTTTATTTTAGTTCTCATTATCCTCTTTTAATTATGTTAATATTTTTTCTTTATACCTTTTAAGTTTTGAGCCTGTTTTGCCCTTAGAGTGCTTTCTCCTAATCCTTATCTCACCCCATGAGCCTTTTAGATTTTTTTCTTTTTCCCTCCTCTGCTCAACTATAGCAGAAGAGAATGAGTGAATGGTTTTTCATGAGTGCCTGGCTTCTAGCCAGTGTCAAACCCTGGCATATGGATACATAAATGATCCCAGCTCTGGCCACCTTCCTACAGGGTTGTAGGAAATTATAATAGCTTATTCTTTGATTTGTTGTTATTTTCGCCTTCAAGTCAAACGTCATCTGACCCCATACAATTTAGAGTGACAACCTCCTCCCAGCCCAGGAGACTCCCAGGATAGACTTTGAGCCAGTTAATATCATTCACCTTCAAAAACAGAATCTGTCTTTAAGGATGTATACATAAATCTCCATTTTATGTTCCCCACTGTATTTATGGCATAAAAGATTTAGGGAATGCTGGCAGGAAGACGTCTGCCTGGACAAAGTTTGCAATAAGGAGAACAAAAGTTAGTTTTCACCCCCACAGGTTTCTGCTAGTGACAAGTGTCAGCCCCTGTGTTACCATGTTTGCAGCAGAATTCAAAGTCCGTGTTTGCCAGGTCTGGACACCTAGGGGGCAGAGGTCCTCGGCCAGGCATTGCCCCTCTCCACATGTTATGCAGCATCAGCAAAGAGCGGGGATATGTTTTTGACAGGCTTTGTTCCAGAAACAGCAGTGTGGGAGCCCTTTACCCATTTTGTTTAATACTGTACAAATAGCAAGGGCCTTCTGAATGTAGGCAGTACCCCAAGTCACAGAGACATAACATTTTAACAAGAAAAAACTGCTTTTTGCCACATACTGTATATTGGTACAGTTTATGGTTCTGTTTTTTTCTTCATTGGTAACAATTGCCTGAATTACTATCAATATTGCAAAGAGCTAATACAGAGTTGAAACTTTGACAGCATTTAAAGCCTTGGATGTTTGAGTTCTGTATATCCATTTGTTGAATTTTGATCCAACAAAAGCTCAAAAATTAAAGCAAACACATCAGAAAATAAGCAACTTATTAATTTCAGTTTGTAAAATCAGAATTGCACAAAGAAAAATGCTAATAAATAGGCTTGATATGGACCAAAATAGCCTAATTATTTGTAGTTTTCTTCATATGAAAATAAATCAAACAAAGAAACCCCAAAGAAACCCCAAAGGGTTATCCTGAGCAGAGGAACCTTCACTGATATGACTTTTATTCTAAGTCCAAGTGTAAGCAGCTGCCTCTAGAGTAGTTGGATAAACCTTAGTAGATAAGACTGATGTAAAGTCAGCTCAACATTACTGTGATGTAACTGAGACACTGACAAGCAGTTCTGTTGGGTATTATATAACCCAACCATGCTGATTCACATTTTTGTACACTTATCAAACAATTTTTGATAAGTGGAAGATGGAAGATTTTATCTAAGCAACAGGTAGTCCACACCCTCCTTAAATACATATAAACATACATATGCATGCATATATCATTGTCCTGACTGTTCATGTCTTTCTTTGAAATATCTCCCCTTTTCCTTACAATAAGATTAAGAAACACTGACAGAGTTGACAAATTTTATACAGCTGCAAGTTAAGCAGCTCTAGTTCCAGTTTTTTAGAATTTGAAAACTTACTAGAGTCCAGCTTCATATTTAACTAGGTTAAATTTTTTTGCACATTGCATACACTCAATTTACTGAAAGTGTCCCAGTTGTCACTCTTTCCTCATTGTTGAGAAAAGATAATTTTCTTGTTAATCTGAAAGATTAATTTTCTGTTCTGAGGGCTGCAGTACATTGTAGTAAGTTATTTAGTTTACTACAGTAGGGGAGTCCTTAGAGCAAACACAAGATTTTTTTAGCAATTCACACAAAAACAATGATGTTTTGAAAGAGAATTTGAAAGACAGGCTGCAATAGTTTCATTATGGGTTTGGATTAGATTACAAAATTCGTGAAACAGGAAAAATATGAGGATGATGGAAAAATTTAATCACCTCATCAACAACCTAAAAGGAACTGTCCTGGGTACATAAAAAGTTTGTCTGGCCTTGCCTTCAAGAAGGACCAAAAAAGTTGGCCAGATATGATACTTCTCTCAGCAATTCTCCCATTTACAACTCAGGAGATTCCCTAACCAGGCTTTTTTTCCTATTTAGTAATCTTCAGGGGACTTTTCTTGCACAAAATCGTATTGAACTTTGATAGTTCAGAGGAATTATCAGTGCGAGGAATTATCAGTGCAAGGAATCATCATAAGATTCAGGTAATAAAATGCCAGATTGCCCAGTTGAAAAAGCTGTCAGCCTTGTGTTTGCTGTTTGGTTTTCTTAAAGTAGAAGGAAGAACAAGAAACAGCAGGAAACCAAACATGGAACATTTCCAAGTAGTTATGATTTCACCTATAGTGTTTTTAAGTTTGCAACAAATGAAACCCTCACAATTCTATTTTCTGAAATAAACCTCACAAAGACAATAAAGACTGGTGATAGTTTAAAGTTTCATTCTCTGTTTCATTATAAGGCATCTGAAGATGTCCCTGCTCATTGCAGGGGGGTTGGACTAGATGATCTTTAAAAGACCCTTCCAACCCAAGCCATTCTATGATTCCATGGCTTGTAATGACCTACTGAGAAAAATAATCTCATTATCTCCTATGTCTACACCTACTGCAACTTGAGCAGTCTGCTTTCTGTTTACTGATGTCCACAAAGAAATTCAACTCCTGGAAATCAACTGTGGTTCCAGTCAGGACTGTGGATGCTTCTTCAGAAATGAGAACTGCAAGACTTGTCACATTTGTGTGCCTGAAAGGATTGAAAAGGTGCTGATAGATACTAAACTTTAGAACACAGGATGCAACCACCTAAAAAAAAATTAAAAAATTATTTTTCTGTACCAAGTGAATCTTATCCCTGAACATCCTTCATATGCATGATACACCTCTTTTAGAAATAATGGGAAGCAGATTTCTGACAGCTTCTACATCAGAGAGCCATGTGGCCTCTTGGTAGTCCAAAACTGGGAGGATGAGCAGCCTTGAAGAAAGAAGTGGAAGTAACTGTGAAGATGAACAGGAAGACGAGGAGGAGCCTTGCACCACAATGCACTATCAGACTTTCTATAGCTTATGTAACAGCAAGCTGAAGATTGAGGTGGATTCAAATATGGCATTGTAATGAAGTTACAGTTTCCATGGTTAACCTCTCATCCTGTGCCTGTTGACTATGAATGAATAGTTTGATACTGCCTACTATCTATTTTACTAGGCAGGGAAAAAGCAATGGAAAACCTGTACAGCCTCAGTCAACAACTGCTCATGGTGCAGAGGGGAAAATTCTTAAAAAATGCCTTCCTGTTATAAGGGTCTTTTTCTTTAAAGTTAGGAAAAGCAATGGATGAGCACTTAGAAAATCTACTATAGCTTTTCCCTTCCCTTCCCTTCCCTTCCCTTCCCTTCCCTTCCCTTCCCTTCCCTTCCCTTCCCTTCCCTTCCCTTTCCTTCCCTTCCCTGAACTTCCCTGAACTTCCCTGAACTTCTCTTCCCTGAACTTCCCTAATACAAGAGAGAACAAGTCTGAGCAATGAAAAATGGTAAATCAAATAGAAATTAAGAAAAATGAATATTACTACATAATATTAATGTTTTGAAGTACATTGCAGAATGTGTCTTTGCAGAAAATACCTATATGATTTAACTGGAAAATAAAGAATGAACTGTGCTTTCATAATATATCAAAATGTCTGTACTCTCACCACTGTGTTGGTCCATATTATGCCTTTTCTCTCTTTTTCCCTTTTGCTTTGTGGTTTTTTTTTTTTTTTTTTTTTTTTTTTTTTTTTTTTTTTTTTTTTTTTTTATTAATGAATAAGAAATTTGATAAAAGAAGCAATTGAATAATACAGCTTTAATTATCTTCTGAGTTTACCTGTAAGTATTTACTATGCATCTTCTCCTTAGGCTGTTAAACTGCAACTGATAATGCAAGTTTAATTGTTTTTAACAGTTCTTAGCTAAACATGAAGATTTATTGCAAAACCTAAAAGATCTTTATAAACATTTTTTTTCCCAAATGACTGGGGAGAGTGTGTTGCTTCACAGAATTTCAACAATTTGTGGGAGACCTAAATTAGTAAAATATTTACAGGCTATTGCTTAAGAAGTCATCAGTTAAACTTAGCAATGTAAATACAAAAATGCCACAAAACCATTTTTTTTTTGTTTTTAAATAAGTCTGAATAACAGTGTTCCAAATCCTGCTGGCTCTGTTTTCAATTGTTTTTGACAGCTGCAGTAAAAAAAAAAGGAGTTTGATAGCAGGATTTTGTGGCCAAAATAAAAAAAATAAAAAAACCAAAACAAAAGAACCAAAATAAACAAAAGAGATTGCTTTAATAAAGTCCAAAGAAGAAAATACCACCACCAAGAACATGCAATCAATGAATCATAACAAAACCACTGATTCCTGACTGGGAATGCTAAATGTGCAGAATTTAACAGTATCAGATACTGAAGACCAGAAAGCTGGTAGCTCCATGTCCTTGAAAATTAACTGGAAAAAAATGTTCATTGATAGTTTGTAGAAATAGGAAGTAAAAAACATGTTGAAATTTTTTTGTTGTTGTTGTTAATTTATATTTTTTGATCTGCTGATCCTTGTGGCAAGGAAAGTTCTGAAATTAAAGGATACTTTCCAAAAGAAAAGCATATGTCCCATTAAGCATAACAAATACATCACTACTTCAAAATCATAAAAGACTAGCTCTCTCTAACCTTTGCACTCATGGTTTTGGTAAATTTTCACATACATCTTTAAGACACCTAGGGTTGTAATAAAATGAATAAAAGGGCATTTTATAATAGCTTATGCTATTACTGTTATGCAGGGAACATGGCAAATCCCAGAAGAGTACCAAATCAAAATAATAAAGAAAAATATGAGGTTACTTAATTCCACATAACGAAGTTATTTAGATGCACAGTTGCAAAATATTAACTGAGTGCTAAATTTTGCAACTGTGCAGTCACAACTCATGCACATGAGCTTGTTTATTTGAAGGAAAACAGCTAATTTGGACATGTTAAGCATAGTACAAGCAATCTAAATTACATGACTGAAGTTGATGCATTTATGTTATTACCTTCTTCAGATGTTAGTTCTTTATTTCAGCCTCTAATTATGCTTGTACATTTTGTCTTAACAGTATTTGTAGAAAGTCCTGAAGGCAAAGATTTGTTTTTCTCCTAATTACAAAAAAAAAAAAAAAAAAAAAAAAAAAAAAAAAAAAAAAAAAAGCTCCTGGAGCACTACGAAGACTAAAATATTATATCCAGTGTGTGTGAGAAATACTGTGAATATTGTCTAGAACTCTTAGTTCATAAGTAGCCAACATCTGGTTCTTGATTTCTAGAGGCATGTTGCCATTTCAAGATGAAAGCATTCCTGCAATTCACTATTCCTTTGATTCTCTTGGATACCTGGTATTTATCTTATGATTTGAGATAAAGACTTTAGCATCTATCTACCTATCTTACAGGTTAGAGAACACATGCAGCTACATGTTTAGACATACATTCTCACTTGAAATCAAAAGTTCTGTCCTCAGCATCATTTCCTGAGCACAGAAGCATGTTTGGAATGTCCTGCACTTGCATTTTGTGAGTTTATTTATTTATTGAGAACATCAGATAGTAGTAGGTCTAGGCAGATTATTCAGCTTGTTCTGCTGTGACTATGAATTGCATACTGCAAACAGAATAAATATATTTAGAGACTGGAATTAGATGGTCTTTAAGGTCTCTTCCAACTCAAACCATTCAATGATTTTATATTAAGAAGTTTATATGAAGGAAGATGAAAGTAGGTAGTTAAAATTTTACAACTAAATATCCAAGGTATTATCCATGAAGTTCTATTTTGGCAACATAAACTTTTGATCTTTACATTAATTCTGTCACTTTTATAATTGTGATACCTGATTCAGGTAAGTTGTGCTGCATATTTATGTGTAGGGCATGAAAATTATGCCAGTTCAAGATTCATTCAAAAAATGGAGCTCATCTATTTACAATTATCAGGGGGCAAAATCAAGTTGTTCTGTTACATTTTTAAATCTTTTTTTGTGAAATTATAAAAGGTTAGCAAACAGAAAATAAAACCATTTATATTGGATTGCTATCCTGTTACTGTTAATTTTCTGCATTTTCATATTAGGACCTGTCTAGGAACTAGATACTACTAGTGGGTTTCCACAGGGGAAAACCCACCATCCTCAGTCCTGTGCTCTTCAACATCTTCATAAATTACTCGGATGACTTAGACACAGGCCTGGAATGGTTACTAAGCAAGATCACAGATAATACAAATGTGGGAGGATCTGTTGACTCCCTCAAAGGCCGGGAGGCCTTGAAGAGAGACCTCAGCAAATGAGAGGAATGGGCAATCACTGATCATATGAAGTTCAACATGGGAAAGCATCAGATTCTGCTCCTGGGATGGGGCAACCCTGTATGTGTGGACAGACTGGGGAATGAAATGCTGGAAAGCAGCACCATGGAAATGGACCTGGGGGTCCTGGTCAATGGAAAGTTGAACATGAGCCAGCAGTGGCAGCCAGGAGGGCCAATTGTGTCCTAGGATGCAAACTTAAATATTAGTTAACCCAACAGCTGTTAATCCAATGAATGCTTCTGATTTGGCTCCTGTCAAGGCTAACTTTTGAGAAGGTAGTTTCTATATATAGGAGGACAGTCAGCGAACAGAACATGTTTGCTGAAAGGCTGGCAAGTAGAACAAAGTGAAAACTCTTTTTATGCAAACTCAATGTCTATCTCTGAATGACTACACTAGAGGTGGAGCTAGCATTCCCTGAAAATCAGCTTTCACAGTTTTTTCAACCTTTCACACTTTTCTTTCCAAGATTCACTTTTGAGAAGGAAGAGCTGACTGCTCCAAGAGATAACTAATTCCTGACTCTCTCACTGCACTTTCTTGAGCCCTCCACTGTTGAGGAAAATCTCTGACCTAAGTAAACTGTGTCAATCACCATGTAAACCAACATGACCAGTAACAGAGCAATTCTGGAAGCGTAAAAAAGAGCATGAGAGGGCAAATTCAGGTATTTAGTGCTCCAGACAGGGTAATGAGAAGTGTGCATACTGCTAAAATTAAGATTTGACAAACCCTACTTACTTGTGTTTCTTCTACACTCAACCTTCTTTTAATCATAATCTTTTACAGTGATAGGCTAGTCACAAGTAAAGAGTATAAACACTTTCTGGGAAGATCATAGACCACTGCCAAAGGAATTGACACCAATTACTAAAAACAGATTTTTGCTGGGCTAGTGGGCTAGCTGTCCTTGGGCCATGGTATTTTCTTGAAATTACCAGAATAGGATATGAGAGATGAGAATTTACTTAAGAGTACCCTGGATAAATCAGAGGACTGGGAAGAATATACATATGACAGAAAAGGAGCTACAATTAAAAATGGGCTTCTGAGTACAAATAAAAGTAATAAATCCTCCAATTATATTCTATAGTTTTCCAAGAAAATATTTATCTGTCTACAAATTGATCCTCTTTGCAGTTACCACGTTTTCTTTTAGGTATGTATGGCGAAACCCAGCTGGCTCTTGGGAAAGAAAAAAATACACAGGAGTCTCCTTTAGTATGGGCAGCAAAAACCTCTGCTCCTAGGACAGAAAAAATATAGCAAAACACCATGCTCCTACCTAACAGCAAGGTGTTTTACAAAGTTTACAGAATTTATTCTAATAGCTGTAGAAGAATAATGTGGTGGCCTTCTATAATGGAGTGACTGTATTCATAGAAAATGGAAGAGCAATTGATGTTATCTGTCTTCAAATCTCTAAGGCTTTGGGCATAGATAAACTGTTGCCTGGTGGCTCCACCTTTCCTCTGGTTTTGGACAAAACAGAGAGAAACTCTGGTATATTCATTGCCATAAGAAAAAAATATGTATGTATGTCTATGAAACTTAAGGATGCAACATTGCCAAAAGACCTTCCTAACACATAGCATCTTGATACAGCATCTTGTAAGCCAGAACTTGATGCAGGTATAATCAAAGACCTGTTTTTGATGTTTCAAAAGTAAGATATCATAATGAAACTGATTGCAGACAAATTTACTGATGTGGAAAATGTTGATTCCCACAGCAGCTATTTATGTGGCTACAGGAGCAGGAGCAGGAGGAGCTCCCAGAATTTTTTTAAGAAGATAGAGTCAGCTGACACAATGTCAAGACTAAAGATTTATAAGTGATGCTAGGCCTCACCACTGTAAGTTGCCTTTGACTATGTCCTATAAGCACAGTATACCTAGAAGACATTAAAAACTGTAAATATACTGCCACCAACTTTAATTCCTGAAGACAAATACTCAGTCTAAAAAGTTAGAGACCTTTAGTCAACAGTTAGTACTGTGTTATGTAGTTATAGGCAACATTACAAACTAAAGAAATCATGATATTTTCTCTCTAGAACCTTAAATCATAAACACATAGACCCATTATACAATTATAGCCACCATAAATTGCAGGAGACAGCTCATTTTCCTCTCTAAAAGGGCCTCTCTCCAACCTGCTCTCACCATCACTGTATGGACTATATTTTATTTGTGCTTATAAAAGTTCTTTGGTAGTAGAACAACAGTTTGCCTAGCAAGTGCACAAGTAGCAAAATTTACAATTTACATAAAAAAAAAAAAAAAAAAAAAAAAAAAAAAAAGGCATCTTACTGAACTTTTCTCTTCCTGATTTTTTCTTCTGAGACTTTGGCATTCTCCACTCTATTTTCTATATTCTACTGAAGAAAAAAAAATACCCTGAATCCTATGCTAAATCCAAGATTTGTTTCATATTTTTAGGTCATGCAGTTATAACTTCAATTAGTACTTTCTGCCATTTTGCATGACAACTTTATTTATGGTATTATTTCAATATTCAGTTTGCTCTGAGACAAGTCTTAACTCTAAACACATTATTAAGAAATTTCCTTGTAGATACCACAAAAAAGTCAATTATAAATAAATTAGCTGAAAGACTGACAAGAGGAGCCACCTCTGTGCATTTATAGCAGAGAGAAAGGAAAGAGTGTAACTAAGGTCTTGAGTATCATCAGACTTTACCCAAATTCATATAGATCTTGGACAAGCTAACATTGTGTTATTAAAAAGGATAGAAATATTTGCATAAATGTCCAGATTATAATACTTAATATTATTATCATTTTCTCAAGAAAGGAATATATCTCTACAACCCAAATATCAAAAAATGATTTGCACTAGGTTATAAAACTCATTTTCTTTTTACAAAATACCATGAAGACAAGAGAAATATTCTAAGCTTCCCACAGGGTGTCCTATTATTATTACAGTATTGGTTTAAACTGCTGCGACTTTATTTTGGGAACATTGTTGTAGTAGAAATTGTTCTGACGGAGGAGGCCGACTGAAACTTCCTGTTTTGCACAAGACAGATCTTTCCTTTCAAGCATGTTTCAGTTGCAAGTAGCATAGGAAATACCAAAACAGAAGCATTAACTCCAAATAGTCCAGTGCACAGAGCACCCTGTGCATGTTTTTACAGCCACCAAAGACACTGCAAAACACAGGGATCAAAGCTGTGTCCATTTCCTGGGGTTGAGCAGGGAGTACAGCCTGCATCCATAGGTGATCATGCTCTGCAAGTGGGTAATTATTGCACCTGAGCAGCCCTAGCCCTCCCTGAGATAGGATGTTCAGTACCCCCAGCTAAAATCTAGCATGGGGACACAGTGCCCCAAGCAGAGCAGCGCTTTGTTTCATTTCTGTTCTCTTTAGCTAGACTAAACTTAGTCACAAAGCCAGTGATACTAATTTCTTGTTCTAGGTTTCACACACTTTTATCCCCCTCAGACAGTTGAACATCTGCATAGCTTTGATCATCAAAGTACTTTCACAGACTTCAAAGGGACACTAGCAGACTCAACCTTAAACTAAGTGCATAGGTATCTACTGAACCATGGTTTCAGGTGGGTTCTCTGAACTGATGAGTACAGCCCATGCCATTCAAAAGTACAACTTGTTTGCATAGGGGTAGCCAACAAATCATACCTGCTGCATTTGTTCTTCCTCTGAAAATATCGTCATATGCCTTCCATTGAGGAGTCACCTGGTAGGCGTGGATGAACACCACGAAAACCACCACCAGGCACATCAATGGCACCAGAGCAGCAGTAAAGAGAGCAGCATAGGCATTTGGAATGAAACACCTGATGGAAAAAAATGGAAAAAAATGCTGTTGATAAGCATAATAGACACCTTGAAAGTTCATAAATAGAACACAGAAACAAATATTTTTGAAAAAGGGTGTGCTTTACAAACCACAAATTCTTTAATGCTGCTCCCAGAATAACCTTGATTCTGCTGGTTCTTATCTCATCATATCTTAAAGGAGTATAGCTTTTGCTCTTACAGTATGCATGTTATGTTTGGCCTCAACAATGTTGCAAAAATTTAAACTTGCAATGAAAAAAATTATATTTTAACAAACTACATGCTGCTATACCCATTTAAGTGATCATTCTTACTCACCCATTTCTAAAAGGACATTCTGCAATTTTCTACACTTAGTTCCTGAAAGCACAAATTAAATTTTGAAAAATATATTTTTAAAACGAATGAATGAGTCCTAAAGACAACATAACTATTCCTTCTCAAGTAGTTGGAAATTACATGTCATTTGCTCACAGAAGCCAAATGCTCACTCCCTCCCCTCTTTTTTGCTCCCGATTGTTCAGTGTCTTCTTCCTTTTTCATTTATTTAAGTCATAATTATTTTTAAAGATGTATCAGGAACAGGAATTTTCCCTGAAAGAGTCAAATTATACATATATGATGATGACTTGAAGAAAATGGAGATGATAGTTAAAGAGAGCTCTCTGGAGTATGAGAGATGAGGGTTTTCTGTACCCTCCCTGGAGACCAGTGTGTACTTTACAGCCACTGACCTACTCTAGAGATGACGCACAACAGAGCAGCCCAAGGGACGGCGCGGGAGTCAGTATGTCTGGAGATTATGTGGTCACTGCTATCCCTATCAAGAGGGTGTAACTTACCCAGCCCTTCTCCTTCTCAGGTCAACTCGTCTAAGTAAGCTTACTCTTGATGCTGGCATACGTTTAAGAGAGGCCCAGGTACATGTTTCACTTGCATACCTGGTTGGATAAACCTTCTAGGTTTGCTTAGGTGTACCTTCATACACTGCCAGAAAGTCAAGATTGCATCCTGTGTTGTCTCGTTCAGAACACCAATCATGCACACTCACTGAATCCCAAAAAAATTTCTGGCACAATCTAGAAACCTTTCACTGTTCTCCACAGAATGTAGCGGCTCAGTGAGACATCAAGCTTAGATATCATCTGATAACATAACTGAACAAGTAAGCATCAGGAAAAGTAGGAACTCTGCATTTCAATTCAATGTGTTTGTTCCTTTCCTCATAGAAGAGATACTTCAGACATTTACTCATCTTGGTGTCCTTCACTGGACTTCACTAGACCTTGTACAGTCAGTCCGTGCCCCTTTTGTACTGAGAAGGCCAGAACTGAACCCAACACTCCAGGTGTGGCTTCATGAGTGCTGAGCAGAGGGCAAGGATCGCTTCTCTTGATCTGCTTTCAATATGGCTGATATGGGACACAACATCCTATCCATTTCACCTTCCTAATTTTTACTATTTCTTTGGCATGAAAGTTATTTTTGTTCCCCAAATGCATTCTTGAGTTGGCTCAATTAGCACTAAGAAATGAAATTATATTACCACAACTTATGCTGCTTTTAATGATTAAACTGAAGGCAAGAATCTTAGCAGAACAATAGTCTTCTATAAAATCATGTTTACGTTCTGAAATGTGTATTTTTTTCAGCTTGATGCATTTTTGTATTTCAAAGATAATATTTACTCTAAAAAACTACCAGAGTTTCTTGAAACTTTATTGTGAACGCTCCTTTATATGCAGTTAATAAAAGCTGCATGAAAATGAAAACCTACAGAGATGGATTGCTTTTACAAATACCCTTAGGTACTTGCTCTAAAAAAATACACTGGAAACTTACGTAAAGAAATACACAAAGCCATATTAATCTTCCCAGCTTACTTTGGATTTTTTTCTTGAAGCAATGGTGTCCAAGTCAAAGACAACCACATCATCCTGTAAGATTTATTCATATATAGTAATGTGATGATATATGTTGATAGATATATTTTATATTATGGAAATCATATGGGATAAAATTATAGGGACCAACTGCAATTATTTTTTATACTTAAGACTGGGGATACAGCTATTATTCCATTAGCATGACACATTTGTTGCATGGAACTCTGCATATTGCATATTCCTAGCACTGGAATTAAAAAATACCCCAAAATATCAGCTAAGTTAATATTTCAGAACACAACTACTCTACTTTAAAAGGCCTAGAAAGACTGATACAGAAATTTGAAAAACTACATCATTACAAACCTTATTTGTCTGAAGATGAGCATTATTTCCTGCAGTTTTGCTTCCAGAAAGTTCTTTTTTCTTTTTAAGGCCCTAGATGTCTTTAAGGTTTTTGTTGTTGTTGTTGTTTGTTTGTTTGTTTGTTTCAAATTTGAGTGATAGCAAAAAAAAACCAAACCCAACTAAACAACCAACCAACTGATCAAAAAAATCTATCCATTGAGATAGCGCCTTTTGCAAGAAAACAACCCACAAAATAACCACAGAAAACTGACACTGTTAGCTTCTTCAAAAGTTCTCATTCTATTACAAAGATTCCATGATTTCCTAGTAACACTTCCCTTTTATCAAAATGTATAATCTTTTTTCCTCTCACTCTTTTGAGAATTTTTACTCCCAGCTTAGGTCTCTTCTAGCACTGAAAAGACAGTTATTTAGCTTATGTCCCAAGATGCCACAAGTCTTGCCCTTCTTGACTGTTATCTGACTGGAGGTTCCAACTTTGGTTCTGTGCTGATGACTTTGTTTTGACCACTGACTAATTTTGTTTTGATTGCTATAAATTTCCCTGTTAACTTTGTGTGAGGACTTAAAGAATGCAATTACATGGCTAAAAACACTGTTCTCATAAGAAAAGCCATCACAACAGGAGCTTGAGATAAGCATCTTTTTATAGAAAGTGGAAACTGATGGAACATTTAACTAGCCCCCATAATTGCTGGTATAATTAGTTTATCAATTTTTGTGATTTGTTTGTGTTTTCATTGACAGGAACTTGTTGGGAGATCAAATATTAGTAAGATTATAAAAGAAAAACCATTTAATGTATTGTTAGTTGGATTTTTTTCCGAGTTTGTCTTTTTACTGAAAAAACAAATGGTGTGGGAAAAGCTTTTACTCTCATCCTACGGATGTATTCTTTTATTTCAACCAGTTGAGAATTAGAAAATTCAACCAAATTTAGCATGGGAGTTGGTACAAGAATTTATGCATATTGGAATCTTGCAAACATGTATTAACCTTCTGAGTTCTGCCCCAGAAGTCATTTTTTTATCATGACTTGGCAAAATTTTTCAGAAACATCAGAAATATCAATAAGTAACATAAATGATCTTGACAAAACAAAAGGAAACATTATATGGGAAATGACTGAGTCCTCCTTCCTAAATTAGAATGATGGGCAGCCATAGACTGAAAATGGGTCAAGGATAAAATCCAGAAAAGCCTTTTACCAGCTGTCAAGACTTGTAATTGTTTTTGAAAATACTTCTATTCTCACTTAGTATGACAGATCTACTGTTAAGTTTCCTAGCATGTGTCCTAAGAGAATTTTAACCTCACCTCACTTCTTTTTTCTGCTTTAATCAATATGGTAACTATAGTATACTACACACATGCTTCCAACTTGTGAGTGCAATTTCCTGCAGTAGTAATTGCAAAGGAATGTAATGAGAGCAATTTCCCCACTGAAAATAAAATAAAGAAATAATAACAATTTAAAAAACTTAAAGAAAGAAAAAACCAACTAAATTTGAAAGGGAATTAATTCCACTTATGACCCCACCAACAGTAGCCACAGCTTTTGTTTTGTATCAAAATTAAATCACAACAGAGTTTTAATCTATCCTCTGGAGAACTGAAATATAGGCTCGACTTAAAGACGTGTTTGTCTGAAAACCTTTTTATATAAGAACCTATTTTATAAGAGAAATCTTTTGCATTATGGATGAGAACTTTGTGCTAAAACTTAATTTCTCATGGTGTGCAGGATTACCCAGTGTGGATAAGAGTGTGGGGCGCTTCAAAGTCAGAATATTCTGCAATTCTGCCATTACCTACAAAATTCCTCCAACTATATGTTGATGTAGTTCAGAAAGAACTCTATTTTGAAGCCTTTAAAGTACGTGAAGACACATCCTCAACAAACCCATTCATACTTGTTCCAGTGTGCAAAGGTAATCAATTATGCTGGGAGACCTGGTCATCTCCTTGAATCCTGGCTGACTGAGAAAATGCAGATTGTAATACTTGATGTGTGTATTTGTTTGGGATACCCCTGTATGGAATTTAAAAATCAACACTTGCTGTATAATTCTGTGGCTAATTTCAAGCCTCAAACTTGATTGACACCTAAACTTGAAAGACAAGCCACTATAGCACATCACTTAGATTAGTTTGAGGATATTCTGATGAAAAGTGACTGTGCCTAACTCCACATGCTGGTCAAAGGTGCAGGATAGTAGTCCCATCCATTTGCCCAAATTGTGTCTTTCACTATTCATCAGCGGAAAGGACATGACAGGAACTTACTTCTCCTAAGGAAAGCTGAGAACGGATCAGTAACATATGTGCCCCAGATATGGTGGGGCAAAATACAGGTTTTATGTTTAAAGTAACTTTTACACTGCACCAGTGGGTCCTAGGAAATATTATGTGGCAGGTACATGCCTTCAGTAATGAACCAGATGTGAGTTAGAGATCTTAACATGCAATTCCAACAAGTGTCAAAAACGACTTTACAAAGTCAGTTGATACTAGATGTTACTATTAAAGGAACAAGGGGTATATAGAATGTTAAATCTTACTGAAACTGAATGAATTAGCATTCAAAATGCAATGTCATCAACTGAAAAAGCTTAAGTCAAAGTGAAAGAAATGGCTAATCAAACATCAGAACTTTTCCAACCACTCTAAGATTAACCCTAAGACTGGCTTCAGGAAATTAGCCCCAATACCTGGCTAAAGTCCATATTCTTATCTTTGAGACCCAGAAATTGGGAGCTGTGGCTACTGAGAATTGGGTTGATGATTACAATTGGATTTGTATATTTAATAATTGGAATAGCTGTTGTACATTTTTTGATTACTGGCATTATTATTTTCATTGTTTCTGTCTTCTCTCCTTTGTCTTTTCTATGTATGCATCACCCCCGTGGATAACCCATAAACTGAGGAAAAGTCCCTGGAAGACAGAATTTGAGCCATGGTGTGGTGTGAGGACTTAGAGAATGCAGTCACCTATCTCAAGACACTGCCCCCATAAGATAAACCACCACAAAGGAATTTGAGATAAGCACGAAACAGGAAGACATTAACTCGAGGCCTAATGAAGGTTAAGATCTGGAATTAGTACACCAGACAAAATTCTGATATGCAGACTGTGGGGACTTAAGACTTATCTGGACAAAAAATACACATAGTGAAAAGAGTGAGAAAGGATGCACATGTCAGCAAAAACTGTGGAAATGGCATCTACACCCGGTGGATACCTCAGACTTGGGCTGTAAAAAAGTGGTACCTCCAGGTGAGGGACAGGGAGACCCCCACCACTGAAGACCAGGGTGTAGAAGAACTGGTGGGATGGTGCAGGAATCCATGTGGTGAATATATCTTTTTATCTTCTGCTTAATCTCTCACTCTATTTCTTACCTCCTTACCCTATCTCCCACACCTTCCTATTCTTTTCTATCTCTCTACCTCATATTTACTGTCAAATTAAATCCGTACTACTGACTTCAGCTTATGGTCTCACTTACACCTTAAATTGGGCAGAAGCATATCTTAAAATCAGATAATAATACTTTGACAGTAAAATATTCCCACTGGTTGTTTCTCTTGCACTACTCCTATCTAAATTCATTCAATTTCATAATTTTCAAGACTTCCCTTTGTATCACCTCAGTCTCCCATTTCATGCATGGTATCACTTTAAACAGTACTTTTTTCCCATTTCAAATTTTTCTAACATAGCAGAACAGAACATAAAGCACATTTTCAAAAGCCCTGTGTATGTCTGTATCTGGGAAAAGTCTGTTCTATGAAAGAGACTAAAAATAAATGTAGAAATGTCTTTAGTATACTTCCCCTCCAAGGTATAATTCCATACTAGTATGTAATGATTTGTTAATATTTTGGCAATTGGAAAAAAACCCCTTCATATTGAAACTAATCAGCTATTTTTCCTTCAATATGAATCAATAAGACATAAAGCTTACTTTCTTTTTTCCAGGCCAAGAATTATGAGAAATAGCTTTAATATATAAAATAGTGAGAAAACTGATGACTACTGCAGATGTTCATATAATTTAAATTGATACTTTCAAATACAACAAATTAGGAAAGATTAGGGGAAATTAAGAAATATCTTTTCCCTTAGAAAATATGTAACTTCAGAAAATCATATACATTTAAATTTACACATTGATAAAAATTAGCTCACTTACTGGCCAGCCAGAATCAGTACTTTACCTTGATTTTTCTTTCTTCCCCCTTAAATCTATTAAAGCAGATTCTTCTCAAGGGGGTGGAGCATGTTATTTGACATTTCAGTTGTTTTTGTAAAGTCTTCTACGACCTCTCAAAACATCACACTTTCTAAAATCTGGAGAGGTATTTCAACTACATATGATACGGAAGGCCATTCTTTTTGGTTGGTTTTTTTGTTTGTTTGTTTGTTTGTTTGTTTGTTTGTTTTTCCTAATAGTTTTAAAGGAAACACAAGAAACAACTGACAAGATTTATACTAGAATTACTGTTAGCACAATTACATAACTAATATTTAAAAAAGAAAAAATAGTAACAAGGACCACTGCTAAGGAAATTACAATTGTTACAAAATGGAAGGACTGGCATTCTTTTTTGCCTTCTGAGCAACAAAGATTTAAAATGGTAAAATTTTAAAATTGCTTAATGTGGTAAAGCAGTTTCATTCCATTATTGCATAGTCTTGAACTCAAAGGACAATCTCTTTCAAATTTATCTTGAAAATATAAAAGGCTAAATTTGACAAAAAATTGCAAGTGTCCTTATATATCAAACATCTGGTGTTCTGAGACACTGATCTTTACAGCAAAATGAGAATAATATACATTTACTTTAAAATGGCACTCAGGAAAACAATGGGTTTAACGACTTTTTGAGACCAAGTCAGTGGTGGACTAACCCTCCAAGTATATAAACATATTACCTCTTGCAATGTCAAAGCCTATTCAACCTGATGAATCAACATGATCAGATTATGGAGTTCCAGTCTTCTTTCTTTTATGTTGTAACAGTTATCCTTTTCCATAAATACATTAAACAACAATATGACAACAGATTCACAGAATTCTAGAATGGTTTGCAATGGAAGGGATCTTAAATTTTATCATGTTCCAACTGTGCTGCCATGGGCAAGGACACCTTCCATTATATCTGGTTGCTCCAATCCCCATCCAGCCTGGTCTTGAACATTTCCAGGAATGGAGCACCCACAGGTTCTTAGGGCAATCTGTTCTAGCTCCTTAACATCTCTACAGGAAGTAATTTTTTCCTAATAACTATTCTAATTCTCTCTTTTATTCATCCACTCTCCCGACAGGGAAAGAAACATGTGGACATTTTTGTTGTATGGATTTGTTGTATGTGGATTTGGGGCTTTTTTTCCTTTTTTGTTTTTGTTTTGGTGGAGTGGGGTTTTTTTGGTTTTTTGGATTATTTTCTGTTTGTTTGGTTTTTGAGGTTTTTTTTTTTGTTTCTTTAAGAGCAAAGCTTATGCTTCTATGAAGTGACATGGAGAAAACAATCTGGAAAGAGTAACATTTCTAAGCTAAGCTTATCATGGGTAACATTTGAGATGGTAGTCATTAGTTCTTGAGGAAATTCAAGCCCCTTAGAGAAATTTCTGTTTATACAGTAGGCAAGATTCTAGAGATTTCTACATTATTGAAAAAAATCATACTGCTGAAGGCACATGGGCTTAGAGTTTGTAGTCTTCAGTCAACTTCACATAGTCTTCTATACACACAAGCAAGAGTTCATGCAACATCCTGGAAACAGACTTCACAATTTTTCAAACTGAGTGAGACTGAATTAAAGAGTGTGGCCCGATTTGATATGTTTTATGTCTGCCTTGGAGGATGGAAGGTGGTCTAGCATTTATTTGGAGGTTTTAATGAGCTTTACGGCACAAACAGGAACTACATGTGTAACGATGCCATCTTGTTACCTTTCATTGCAGCAAGCATTGGTCTGAGATACAACTATGGAATAGTTTAAAACAAGCGAGAATTTGAAAAACATTTTGAAATGCCATCAGAACTGACATGCCATCCTTGTGAGCCTTTTAGGAAATTCTACTGTGGCTGAGAACTAGAAAGCTTTGCTCTCTATAAAAAACTTCTCTCCATATTATACTCTTCATCCCTAATCTCTGTCTAATGATAAAGAACAAAAATCCTGTCCAATAAAACTATTTTGGTGCTTCACAGCACTTACCGAGAGAGACTATTACCCAATGTTAAACTCTTTATTTGTGCAGTATACACAGGTTGTGTCTCATCTGAGTCAACATGGCTGTGGAAAACAGATCTTTTCCTCATTTGCTGCAACATTTCTTTATATACATGTAAATTCCTACTCTTTTCCTGTATGGGATTCTTTTAAATGAACAGCCTTCCTGTCAGTCTTTCTGGAAATGTTTTATAATTAAGACTTTTTTTTGCTGGTATCCTTGATCACATCACTTAACTGATGCATTTATTAAGGATTACAGCATGTTTGATAGCATTTCTTTTCAGTATATGGCTAGAGCAGAAGGATTTTATGTGTTCTTAAGATTAAATTGCTTAACATATAAGTCTAGATTAAGTCTGATTTAATTTTCATAGCACAAAATTATTGACTCATTCTCAGTTTACCATCCACAATATACATGAGCTCTTTCTGTGAAGAACTGGTAAAAAGCCAGTTATTCTTCACCCTCTTTCTGCAAAGCTAATTATTCTTGGGAAGATACAATTCCTTCCACATATAATCACTAAACACTGTACTATTTCTTCAGAAGAGATCTCAGATGTCAATAACACAATGAATTTCAACTGATTTTTAATGCACTTTTTCCCCCCAGCTTTGTAAACTCCTTTATTGCAGGCTTGTATTATATGAGATAATAAAAATAATATATTCCAGTATAGTAGTAACCAAGGCAGATGCTGAAAAATATTTGAAGGGCACTTTAAAGTAATTATTCCTTAAAACATTTCATCTAAGAATTCTGAAAACCTGAGAACTGTTGATAGTCTTTTTCAATATGTCTTGGAATATTACTAGATATATACTAATATTTCACTTGAGTCAGAAACAAAAAAAAAAAAAAAAAGGAGTCTTGCTAAAACATTTAGCTCATGATAAAGATTTTTTTGCATGACAGATTACGTCAGGCAAAGTTGATTTCAATATTTCATAAGTTTACAGGTTTGATTTATAAATGGACTTGAAACCTCTTATACTATTTACATTACAAAGCAAGAGACAAAGAAAGTAATGTAAAACACACTGCATACCTGGTACACTCACTAGCTAGTTTTATTTCTGCAGAATAGAATCTGGAAATTACCATGGACCACATAAGAATGGCAGGAGTTGTAATTATACACTGTTCTAAAGAAGTAAAGGCCATATTTGGATCTAGAAAGAATTTTCTATTCTGCAACACACATGAGGTAAATGTTCCACTCTAATCAGCCTAGAAATACCTCACAGTGGCATGCTGAGCCTGCATTGTGGTTTAATCCTAGACAGTAGGTAAGGACCAGTCACTCACTCCCCTATCTGCCCTCTCAGTGGAGAGAATTGGAAAGGAAATGTAAACCTTGTGAGTTAAGTTAAGAACTATTTAATAATGGAAATAAAATAGTACAGTAATACTGAATATGATGATAATAATGATGATGGTGATGATGATAATGAAGATAATGAAAATAATAGCAATGTTAACAATAATGAGACTGTAACCGAACCTGGAAGAAACAAGACACCCTACAGAACTGCACATCACCACTGACTGATGCCCCACCCATTCCTGAACAACTGTCTGTCCCCTTCCAAGTGACTTTCCCTGTTCATATACTGGGTATGTTGCTCTACTGTGTGGAATATCTCTTTGGCCAGTTCATGTTACCTGTCCTGGACATGCTCTCTCACAGATTTTTGTGCAGCTCCTCACTGGCATTGAACAAAACAGTGAAAAGTCCTGGATTTAGGGTGAGGACTATGCAGCAACAGCCAAATTATCAGGGTGTTAACAACATTATTTTCATCCTGAATACAAAACACACAGTGCTGTGTACCAGCTACTATGAAGAAAACTACATCTGCACCAATCAAAACCAGGACAGTCTGGTTTTGGCAAATTTCAAAAACACAAATTGAATTTTAAAAGTTCACATTAGAGCTATGAAGCCACCAGAGATCTTATACATTTTTCTGCTCTGAACACATGGGAAAGAAATATTTCTGATATGTTTTGGTTTGTTTGGTTTCTGGGTTTTTTCCAAATGGGAAGGGACAATTACTGGAAAAGTACAAATAGCAAGGAACTGGCAATCTACAAGCAGCCAAAAAGCAAAATTAGAATACTCCGTGTTGTAATATATTTTGCTTGCTGCAAAACACAAGCTGAGGAGCTTAAACTATATCAGTATTGGCAGATGGCTATCAAAGTAGTCACAGGAGGGATTATCTGTATTTAGCAGACTGAAAATTATTAAGATTGGGCATCTTAGAAGAGCAACCAAACAAAAATTAGAAATGTATTTTCAAGTCCAGGAACTAATGCTTGGTGAAAAAAAAAAAAAAAAACCCACAAAAAATACTTCAAGCGTATGCCTGACAGTAAAAGATGTTAGACAGCTCTTGTTTCCTTACTTGAAGGATTTTTACCAATGAAACCACTGAGGTTCAATTTTAAGCTTTCTTTTCTGGTGAACACCTGTGAAACATGTCCTAGGCAACAGAGAGTTAAGCCTAGAAGAAAGATCAGCTGAGCTTTTTTCTTTTCCACTGTAGATATTTTCTCAATTTTACTACTTTTCTTCTCTCTTTTCCTTCTCTCCTTCCTTCCTCCCTTTACTTTTTCCTTTCCTTCTCTTCATTACCAGTAACTGCAAGCTATGTACAGGAATAGGACGGATAAGCTATGCAACTGCATATATACAAAGAACTTGTCTAGTATGATTTTTTTTAACATCCTGTTTGCTATTTATAGCCATTATCAACTAAAACATTGCACAATCCAAACTACATAATAGAAGAGTAATCATTCCAGTGTCCAAGGATGAAAACCACATGTACAACTCCAGTCTAATGATGCAGTGTTTACTTTAACCAGTACCCAAAGTAGCATTTACCAAAAATTTTATTTTCACTGCTAATATGTCTTGCATCATGCTACTGGTTATACAATCTCTCTCTAAAGACTGGCATAAGACACAAATACAAGTATTATAAAACAATCCAGCAGCAAAATTTTTCTTTTTGCTGCTGGGCAGTTTCTTTTGAAAAGGGCAAATTGTATTCCGATACAGTACTCACAGAGGTATCCAAAGCATTACTATTTCCCCCCACTCCCCAAGCCTTCAGAAAACAACCCTTTTGTTCAGATGTGCTCTGAGTAATAATATCATGCAAATGGTAGCATTGAGTAATCATTCTGTTATTTATACTTATTATATATTAGGGCTTTATAGGCTAAAGAGGTTAAAACTCCCAATTTGCATCACAGAAAGAAAACTTAGTGAGATAAAATAATTTTTACAAGGCTTTTGAGAATGTCAGTGTAAGGTCAAAAAGCACAATAAAGGGATTACCGCTACCAGAAAGTACTCAGAAAGTCATGTCTCTTTCTATGGATGCATTTGCATAAAAGTATAGCTTAAAACAAAATTTTTCAGCCAAAAGTTGGTCCAATGTTGGCACAATATGTCTAGTCAGGGAAGTGAAAAGGAAAAGCAAGAACCTGAGTTGGTGAGGGACACCCACTAGAATAGACCTAAGGAACTATGATCAAGCATGGATCCTCTTTCCATCCAAAATTCCTAAGTCTTTTTTGCATCACTCCAATTCGGTACTTTTAAAACAATGCCAACACTGAGAATGTAAGAGGTCATTATGGATGATTCTAGGTAAGATTTGACTCCTTCTATCCTCTGCAGCCTGTCAACATTACTCAAACACTACTTGGGGCCTTACAGCTTTCTGGTGGATTCCTTTTGGCAGGACGCCAGGTATTTGCCAAGCTGCTCTATTATGCCTCTCTTCAGCAAGACAGGGAGGAAGGGTGGGACAGCAAGTAAGATGAAAAAAACCTCATGGGTCAGAAAAATACAGTTTAATAAACCAAAGTACAAGGTTCCATATGGAAGAAAAAGGGAAAGACTTGTTGTCTATTTCCCATCAGAGGTGATGTCCAGTCACTTCCCAGGAAGCAGGACTTGAGCATTTGCTTACGTTTGCTTTGTCAGCAAACATCAAATGTGTCCCCTTCCTCCTCCTTTCTCCTTGGTTTTATATCTAAGTAGACAGGATAGATTATGGAATATCCCTGGGGTCATCTTAGGTCAGCTGTCCTGGCCATGTCTCCTCCTAAGATCCTGCTTACCCCCAGCCAGAAAACTCCAGCTACTACAGAAAAAAAGTCATAATAATATAATGTATTGCAGTTACATAATATTATGCATTAAAAGGAAGACTATGAATACCTTGATCAAAATATGACTAAAAGGCCATAGCAGATTTACTGGAGCTGAGCATTAATGGTCAGATGCATTCTACCTTTTCCACATCTCATTCATAACAATCTAAGTTATTGTATTATGAATAACATTGGCAATTTAGAATAAAAAGTGACATCTTGAGTAAATTGAACACTGTAAGGCAAGCACAGTGGTATTGTGACTCAGAAGGACACAATATGCTGTCTTTCATGATTCAGTCCTTCAGCAGAGTACACTGAGCTAGAACCACCAACTGGGATGACTTTTCTATCGGACTGAGTAAGAAAGAATGATTTTGCATTGGTCAGCAAAAACTACAGCTGCATCACAATACTCTAAATTTCACTTGGGAGGCCAGAGAAGTTGTTCAAGCAATGGAGGCTGACTGAAATGTAGTCTGGGCTTATATTTCAATTCCTTTTCAATAGTCAACCACTTTTAGTAAGAGGCTCCTCTCAGGAAATAGATTTTGTTTTTGTATACTCAGCAACAAGATAGTGGCTAATAATAATAGGAGGGAGCTATTTGATTTATATTTGCATTGAGGTAGCTCCAAAAAATGGTCTGATAGGGAGGTGAAAGCAGCACTGGTTTATGACTGAATCAAACAGTGATATGGGAGCTTTCAGAGGCATGACACAGCTGACATCTCACTGTCATTGCTTTGGCAGGATATGTTTGCCCTGAGCTTTCTTTTCTGGAAATTCCCTGACACTTCCTTTTTTTAAGAAATGATTTGCAAACAAATGGCATGCTTAACCCATGTTTGTCAAATTTTGTGGACTGTATCAAATTTTAAGCTAAAGTGTGATTTTCCTAATTAGAGTTGGAGTACAATGTTATAAACCAGTTCAAATCCCAGATTAATCAGAAAAAAATCTTAGAAATGTATTTTTTATACACTGGAAATTTCTAATGAGACAGTATTTTAAAATTATATTTATATATGTATGTGCTCTTCTGAGAAATAATTTCCTGACCTCTTTCCATAAAGCTGTAGGCAGGTGTCATAACTGGGCGAACACAAGGAATTGGATTCTAAAATCTTACTGCACTGGAATTAGGAGGTACATGATGATTATAGAAGTTTCAAAAAACCCTTGGTACTGTGGTGGAGCTACATTTGATGAAGAAAAAAAGTTTTCCAATACAAGTGGGTTCCAGTTACCAGGAATGATACACTGTGTGTAAAGCAACTCTGAAATTTAAGGTGACAGACAGAACAGCTGCAAATATTACACTTCTCTCTGCATTATATGTATCTGAAGCTATTTAAATGTCAGTTCCTTTTGCTTCTAGTCCTGAAAAAAATGGATTTTGTAATTTACACAGTGAATTTGCTAAAAATAAGTAGGTTTTCTACCAGGCAGACAAGACATTTAGGAAAGCTAAGAAAATGTCAGGTGAAAGAAATTAGAAATTGAACAAAATGTATCTGCATTTTAAAAGATTTCTCAGAGTTGTTTTTTTTTTTTAAACCTAAACAATACAGTGTTCACTGAACTTCTACCATAAGCTCATGTTGGTGCTCTTACTGATAAGCAAAGAACACTAATATAAATAAGTGTTCTTGCTGATAAGTGAACTACAGGCACCCCTTCCTGTCATTAGCAAGGGCTTTTTAAAACCTTGTCTCAATTCTTACCATCAAACAATGCAGCCACAGAACCTCTGCCTTCGGATGTTATCAGAGGCTTTTGCAATGTGTGGAGTTATGTATGTTTAGGGTTTTCACAGTACCTTGTTTTCCCCTGCTCTGCAAACAGACACATCTCTCAGTACAGTGTGTTCAGGACAAACCACAGGGTGGAAACGTGCAGTGTTTCTGCTCTGGAGGAAGTACCAGTTTGCTTTCTCATAACCAGCCTCAAACACTTAAATTTGTGAGCTTGCAGAGTGCAGAGGCTGCACCCCACTTGTTGCAGTTGAATGTTCCTGCTCCCACCAGCTCTTTGTTAAGGGGTTTTTCCAGTGCTGTGCTTTGTTAGCCACATTGTTGTGCTGCAGGAACAGACTTGGAGCTAAGCTGCTTCGTGCAACTGTGTGTGCAGAGATGTGAAACACCCCCTGTGCAAACAGTGCCTCTGCCCCAGAACACCTGTCAGGCTGGAGCTACAAGTGCACTTCTGTGTACCTTCACAAAAAATCTTATTCTCTGTATGATGTGCAAGTTCTTTATAAATACATAGCCATGACACTCTACCAGCTGTTTCCCATGTTATCCATTTTCCTCCATGGCAAGAGCCAAACAAATTTTGGTGTGAAAATGTTGAAAACTTCTGGTTCAGTTTGCCCCATTTACCTAAGAGACAGAGTGTGTAAGAATGCAATTCAGAGGAAAAAAAATCAACCTATAATTATTTCAGCAAAACAATTGATTGAGAAAGATTGTATATACCTAAGGAACTATTTTGAAACAGAAAATGAAAAGGTGAGTGGTTTCCCTGCAGCTGTATCTAAAGAATTCCAACATGATGTTACTCTTGCTTTTCTTTAATCACTTTTTCTCCAAAGGAAATAGGGATTTTCTCTGGAACACTGAGCACCATCTGCTCATGGGTCAAGCTAAGCAAATCTCATAGGACTCATAATTGCTGCCCCAAAGAATCCCGTGCAGCTGTGAAACAAGTCACACCCTTGTACAAGTACATTTTGAAATGCCTTTAATCAAATACTACTGCCCCAAGCTGAACACAGTTAGGCTGATTATTTTGACTTAGCGCTGCACTGGGCCTCAGTCATTTCACCAGGATGATAGGAAAATGAACAACTCAAGAAATCTTTTACAGCCCATACAATTGTTGTGGAGGTTGTTTGGTATGCAGAAAAATTAAAGCTGCATTTGTGTTTGATGATTTTAAATTAGTTTATGTCTCATGGAGATCAACTCAGAGATAGGTCCATATGTTTTAGTTCATATATAATTCCACATTATAATTATTTTCCTTATATTTTGCATGTAAGTTTCAAGTGAAATGCAAAATGTTTAATAATGGTTGTCCTAGATTTTATAGAGTGAAAATTTGGCATCAACCCTTTGACATTATTTAGTTTCCTCTTCATTTCTTTTGTCTATGCAGCAAAAGAAAGATGAAAAAGAATGAATGAAAGAGGAGAAAGAGGGAAAAAAAGGTAATGAAAATTCAGTTAGACTGTTTTGGTTAAGAAATGTAAGCTCAGAAGCAGCAGTATTAGAATTGCCAGAAATTAAGTCAAGGCTTGCCCATTCTTGTTTACATTGGGACAGACTGTCCCAACGATTTTTTGAAAGCCAAATCCACATGCATGGGAATTACTCCTAGAAATTTGATCCTATCATCTTTACTGACATGTCAAAATTTATTATATGTATCACCACGCTCATTAATGGAAGTACCCACAGAGAAAATACCAGCGATAGAAAACATTGGGGAAAATCCAATCCTCCATGAACAAAGGATGAAGAAATGCCAAGATGTTGTTTTGGAACAGCAAAGAACAGAATCTTCAAAAGATTCAGTCTGAGTCAGTGTGTGCAGCAACAGTCTTGTTGTCAATAAACCAGACTTATTGCATAATAAAGCAAAAAAACAATTTCCTTGTTGCTCTCTCCTGCTGCTGTTATTGTAGAGCTAAACAGTTGGAGAAAGGGGAAAATGAAAATGTCTAAACAATGCTTTTCTATAATGAGAGCCCAAAAGGTCATCTGCTGTTGTTTTAGAACACAGCTTATTGTGTTTCAGTCTTTTCATTATATGATCTTCTGGAAATTTCTCTGAACAGTTTTATACCTAGTTTTTTAACCTTCATATTTTTCTTTTCTTCATCTTTGTTTTTGTCTTTGTCTTTTTCTTTTTTCCTTCCTACTGCTAAAGTTAATACTAAGGAAATATAGTTACCAAAGAAGCAGCAGCAAGGACCCACCATAAGCCCTGCATTAATACAGTTGAGACTTCCAAGACACTGCAAGCCCTGGAGTTCCCAGGCAGCTCATTCCAGAAGTCCTAGAAAACTTACAGCCTTCAGCATTTGACCAGGAAACTAAGCTGACAGAAACCTGCTTGACATCTCCTAGGACAAGGTTCTTGCTAACACTGCACTTTAAAACTACATAAGGAGTTATGTGTCTGATTTCAGTTAATTATCTTGTTCCTGTTTAAATCTAAGGCTTCCTCCTCATGTGTATGAGTCATTATCAATGGCTTTGAAACTACAACCTATTGTTGTGGCTATTTTTTTGTTGTTGTTGTTGTTTTTACTACTTAATACTTGTTAAAGTTTTCCAATACAAGAAAATGTTTCCCTAGTACTGTCATATCTTACTTTTCCTATGCATTCTCTAAACCAAGGATTTAATATGCTGAAAAAGAAAGACACTTCCATGTGCAAACTGTCAAACATAAATGAAGTTCATGCTCACAGTCCTGCCCTTTGGCAGAAGAATAACATCTACGAAGTAAGTTTTTTCAGTTGTACTGTTTTTCTCTAAGCCATACCAACAATTAAATGTGATACTAATAACACAAATCAGTCTGCTAAAGCTGCATTGCTTTTACTCATATGTATCTTAATACAGGTCATTGAGA
Organism: Zosterops lateralis; assembly: GCF_965231275.1. Lineage (NCBI taxonomy): Eukaryota > Metazoa > Chordata > Aves > Passeriformes > Zosteropidae > Zosterops > Zosterops lateralis. The sequence goes on along the minus strand of NC_139800.1, from coordinate 60,666,583 downwards.
TACTGTTTGCTGGGGCTTTTACACTGGGAAGACAAGAGGTTGCCTTCCCAAGTACAACTCATTGCACTAAATACACTAAAACTTACTTCATGGAACTAAAATCTGAGCATAAAATTGACTGGTTGCAGAATAGCCCTGTGGTGAAATAAAAAAAAAAAATCAACAAAAAAGCCCCACCCAACCAAACAAAAATCCTATTTTTTTTCACCTCTTTTTTAGAATTATCAAATACAAGAAGGTATATATATGGACTCAGTTTGTCCTGTTGATGGGGTGGTCAGAATTAGTGGCAGCTACAGATCTCACTTTTGCTTATCTTAGCATTTCCCCATTTATTCTGGCCTGTTTTGTAAAGCTACAACTGGTCTGAAGCTGCCAATCCCATTCAATCCTGAATGCAGACATCTAATTGGTCAGTGAGCTGGGTGGTGTTAAGACCTCCACCAATCAAATGTTCAAGTGCAGGAATTTTGAAGCCCCTATAAAAGGGGGTGTCCATCAATAAACTTTGGCTGTTGCTGCATGAGCTTCAGTGTGTTCAGTCGTGTGCCGGTCTCCAAAACTGCAACAAGGGGTGATCCCGATGTGATGTAACAGCTGCCACAGGTAGAGCGGGGAGACAGAGGGCAGTGTGAAGAGCTGTCTAGAAGAGTGGTGTGGAGAGCTGCCTAGGTCCCAGTGAAGAAGAGCAGCATGGAGAGCTGCAAGCAGCATGGAGAGCCTTGTAGGTCTCTACCCCTTGTCAATCAATAGAAGTACACAGCCAGGAAACATGGGAGGGTGGCTTTCAGTGGAAGAAGACCCAGTTGTGAAGGTATGGACCCTTCTTTTGGGGGAACAGGGCAGGCTTTGTTAGCCTTGCTAATGTGGTCCAAGAACCACAGGTTGGATGTAACTGAAGGAACCACCTTTGATTTAAGAACTTGGGAGCGGACTAGGAGATTTCTAATCAAGGCAAAGTAACAAAACTGTCACTAACGTTATAAATCTCTGGAGGTTAATTGTGAACTGGCTGAGGCAGTTAAAGACCAAATGTGATGCGAGGGCAGCAGTGGAGATCCCACAGGTGCTGCCCACCAAGGCATGCAGCAAGGACAGGGCACTGGGTGAGGCAGCGGGAAGCACAGGCACCACACGGGATGCATGGAATAGGAGGAAAGGCAGGACAGCTGTGCCATGCCCACCATGCTGCACCAGCAGATTGCTCTGCAGCTGCACCAAGGCACGCAGCCATGTCGTGCCAAGACATTGTGCTGGCGGAGCACTCTGCAGCACCAGCCGGCCCCTGCAGCAACCCTCCTGTCACCTGCACCGATCATGCACACGCGGTCAGCTGAATTGTTCATGCCAGAGATGCCCTTCATCACTATGGACATGCTTGGGCCACCCCATCCAATGCTAATTGGTTTGTCTCATTGACTGTGCCTATGGTCCAGCCTCTGATTGGCATGCCCACTCACCACCATGCCTTGTGGGTGGACCCTGGAGATAGGTCACTACGAGGTACGGGTACCTGGATGCCAAACCACCTCCATACCTGGAAGTACTGCTAGGATGCAGGATCCTGAAGCTGTGGCACCACACACGCCATAGCTGCCACATCTGGGCCTGGGACAGCCACAGGGACTCCAAAGACACCTATGGAGGGAACATGAGCCCTCATCCCTCTGCTGAACCTCAAGAGAACACCACTGCTACACTGCCGGCAGCTACGCCCGATCCAGTCAGCATCTGGAGACAGGTAAAGTGAGCAGCAGTCATGACTGGGGATTTCAAGGGCGCAGATAAAATCAATGCGCCCATATCAGGTGGCTGGGAGTCTAGGGACAGGAAGGTTGAAGCAGACCCAGTGCTGAAAGGCAGTGGAATTGTGCCTGATAACTACTTCCTCTTTCAGTTCTTTCTGAACTTAGTTGCCTCACTGCAAAGCATGGGCTGGAGTCCCCTGCAGTTGCCAACATACTGCAATATCTAACTGCAGAAGAAGTGACACCTTTTGATACTAAGCAGCTCACAAAACTGATACATATACCCAGTCCAACATATGGTTTTCGAGTCCATCTGGCAATGCAGAGTGCAAGTGCAAAGGAGCAGTAACTATGAAATCTAAGAGTTTCTCAGCAAGATCCACATTTTGGGACAGGGGTTCCTCAGCTCCTAGGATTACCACCGGTGGGAGACCCAGAAATCCAAGCAGGGTTACACCCATTGGCACTGCCACAAGTAAAACTCTTGGGCATGCTTTGTTTCAAATGGCAAACATGGCTAACCCAACCCAAAGATATTCAAAGATCAAACAAGGGGCCAAAGAACTATACCTGCAATTTATAGAAAGACTGCAAGATGTCATAGAAAAACAATTTGTAAATATTGATGCCAGAAATCAATTAGGTTTACAATTGGCAAGGGACAAGGCTAACAAAGATTGCAAGAAAATCATAGAACTGTTGGCAAATAAAAATCCATCTTTAGATGAAATTATAAAATGCTTGTGCCAAAGTTGGATCTGAATCCCACAGCATGTCTTTGTTAGCACATTCTATTGTAGCTGCTGAAAGACTGACATCCCAGTGCTACAGATGTGGACAACAAGGCTACATGAAAGCGAACTGTCCCCATAAGCCCATTCTACTGGGGACATTTCAAGGACAGAGGAACATAAATATAAACTGCAACCAGTGTGAGAGACCTGGTCACATGGCCAGACAATGCAAATCCAAAATCTATGCTAATAGACAACGTCTTAAGGACCAGGGAAATAGGAGTCCAAATGCAAGGGGGAGACGTGTGCTGATACAAGCATCCTCCTGCCTTCCTCTGCAAGCTTACATGACCAAATCACAGGGAAAACAAGAATATCAGCTGGAATGGTTGTTTCCACCTCAATCCCAACAATTATAAACATTTCAAGGCATATAAGGTCCCTCTGAAAGCCCAGGGGCCCATAGGGAGAGGACTGACTGCAATGCTGATTGGAAGATCCAGTGCCACTCTGCAAGCTATTTTTGCACACCCAGACTCTGACTATACAGGACAAATATATGCCTTGGTATCAACCCCTACTACACCTGTGACTATCTCTGCAAAAACCTGAACTGCTCAACTCATCCCTTTTAAGTCTTCTGTCCCAAAACCAGATTCTAGGGTTTCAAAGAGTCCAAAGCTTCGGGTCAACAGGAGAACTCCCAGGTGTATTGGACTCAGGTCAAATGTGATCAAAGACCTAATATGGTTTGTACCATCACAAGGCCTCGGGTAAGTCCCTCACAGGTAAAAGTGCGCTCTACATCCTGCTTGGGACCGCAAGCAACACCTTCCTGATGGCCCCTCAGCAAATGTCCTGGAGCACTGCATGTCGTGGAGCAGTGATTGAAACAATATATGAACATGCTGCATGGAAATCTGCGACTCTTGTGGTGATGATTTATTTAAGGATTTTATCTATTTAAAGATATGAAGATCTTGTATCTTTAAAGATATGAGGCCTTAAGGATTTTGTCTATTTAGGGACGTGAATCACCAACCCAAACTTTGACAAATTGTTTCTCCTGTTAGTTGGTTTATCTCCTGGTTCTAAATTTGAATTGTTGCCTGTTCGTAGTGTTAAGTTGTAATTTGTAACTTGAAAGTAATGAGCCTGTGGCATGCCATCTTGAAATCTTGTATGGCTGGTAATCGCCTTTGACAGCTCCTGGATGTGAATGTTACAACTCCAATGATACATGGGATACATGACTGGCTGGGAGGGGCTAGGCTTGTCGAGTTAGGTAGAAAGGTGCTATTTGAACCAGGCTTATCAACTGCATTATCATGCTGCCTTCTCATCCTGCCTGCAAGAGCCCTGCAGAGGATGACAAAGAACATTTTGCATTTTTTAACAAAAAAAGAGGGAAGTGTGACAGCTACAGCTGGTCTGAAGCTGCACAGATAAGTTTGTCCATAACTGAACACCAACTCGGCCAGCCTAGTTCGTTAGAGAATAGAAGAAAACAAGTCCCCAGATGAGATAATGATAGGTTGGATTTGAACTCAAATCCCATTCAGTCTTGAATGTAGACATCTAATTTGGCCAGTGAACTGGGTTTTAAGACCTCCATCAATCAAATGTTCAGGAAAATCAAAAGTGCAAGAATTTTGAAGCCCCTATAAAAGGGGATATCCATCAAGAAACTTTGGCTGTTGTCACATGAGCTTCAGTGTGTTCAGTCATGTGTCTGTCTCCAAAACTGTGACAATATCAGATGAAGATTTTTCTAATTTGGTAGAAAACAGATAAACTGAAAACAATTTGGTTTAGTAGCAGTAGTCTGTACTTTACTGATTAAAGATAACAAAGTAGGTGGGATGAAATTGCTAGTTACTTGTACAATCTGAAAAGAAATAAGAAGCTTTTAAAAGCTGCCAGCGACAGGGATGAAGCTTTCATCCTGCAGATGTTCTTTGATACTCCTGTCATAATACTACACGGGCTTCAGAAAAGTTTCTGGAGTTTTTTTTGGGCACAAAAATCTCAACCTGTTTGAAGGATCAGTCCTCATGAGCATTAGTGGGTGCAACTCTCACCCGTAACAACCTATCTCTTTAGCCCTTTAACCATGACAGCATGATACCACGATTTGTCAGAAATAAAGCATGCCATAATGATTGGCAAATTTACAATAACAAATATTTTTCTCCACTCATGTTTCAAAATTCCATCAGTCAAAGCAGCCAGAATTTACCTTTCTTTATTGTAGTTCTTTAAAAGCACAGTAGAGTGAATATGCCTGATTCTGATATGCTAACATTTGTTTAACATTAACAAGAAATATTTGCCAAGATATGAAAGACATTCAACCTCCTGTCATTGTCCCTAACAATTTCCCCCACTGAAAATTTATATTGGTAATGAGGGATAAGTGAAAGATAATTAAAGACATCCCATTTAGAAGTGAGGTATTTCTAGTAATCTTTAGCAGTTGGTAGCTTCTCTAGAAACACAAGAAAAGTTTAGAAAATAAAGCACAAGTACCGGATACAAAAAAAGGCCAAACTTTGTACTTTATTAACTTATTCTGTAGGTTTTTCCCTCTATAAATATGTGTGTATATATGTGTATGTATATGTGTGTAGGCATATATTCTTATATATTTATAAGAATGCCTGTAGTATGACACTGTGTCAACTTAACTGAAGTAGCTCTGGTTCATCAGAAACATTATCCTACAGTAGCACAGAGCTCAGGATGGTTTAATTTACTATGCAGAAAAGGACTAAGCAGCAAATGGTGAGAAATCAGCAGGGAAAAACTGCTGGCTTTTTACCCCCCAGCTCTGGCTGACTGGTTCATGAAGCACTTGGCTTTGCACACAGATAGTCAGGCATCATTCTGTGCTGAGGTCTAGCAACAGCAGTTTGCAATAGCTTTAAAATCCTAGATCATGTGCCAGTGAACTGAGGAGAAAGGAGGTGGAAAAACTGGGATAATAGGAAAAAGAAACTGGAGAGAGAGTGAGCCATGCAGGAAGACACTTCCACATCCATGCAGAATATAAAACCAGGCATTAGAGAATGAGAATTCCTCATAGATTCGTCATACAAACTTCTTCCTCTTAATATGTCTTCGAGTTCAGTTAAAATCCCTGAATGCTTTTTGTGGAAATTCTTAGCTATTTTCTTACCTATTCCTGCCTGTAAAAGTCTGGTGATTCAAACATTGTTCATGGCTAAATGCAGCACTTTTGAAGTAATATGGAAAAGGAGACATAAGACTTAATCCAAATGCTTGAACAGAAATTAGCTCACTCAAGCTATAATATTCTCATTACTGGTTCTTGGTTTAAAGAAAGCAGATCTCCATTTTAGGGAACATCTAGAAAGCCAGGGATCTGTTCCTGGGATGTGTGCCAACACTGAAACAGTCATACAACTGGGTGAGACCCAAAGCAGCACCCAGTGTATTTTTCTGACTGGGTTAAGGGTCAGTACACCAGACTGACAGATACTCGGTTAGAAAGAAACCATGGCACAAAGTACCTGTGACTCATTGCAAAAGGCCTGATACTGAAACATATTTTTTTTACAGAGTTTCTTATCCCAGTAATGTTAAAAATTACTCTGCCTCAGTTTCAGTTAATTTCTTCTCAGCAGATGGTATAAGTGCTGTGTTTTGGATTGGAATGAGAATGGTGTTGATAAGACACTAATGTTTGGGGGTTTTGCTAGTCATATTTACCCTAAGTCAAGGACTTTTTCTTCCTTATCTCATGCTCTGTCAGTGAGAAGGCAGGCAAAATAAACTGGAAAGGAATATGTCTAGGACAGGTGACCTAAATTGACCAAAGGGGTATTTCCACACCACAGAACTTCATGGCCAGTATATAAAATGTGTGCAGTCATTCTGGGTTCAGAAAGGGGTGGTTGGCATCAACCAGCCAGTGGAGACAAATTGCACTGTGCATTACTTTAAAAAAAAAATCACTGTTATCATTCTAATTATTATGATTATGATTATTTAAAATTATTATTTTATTTTACTTTGAATTAGTAAGCATTTTTATCTCAATAGAAAAGTTTCACTTTGATTTTCCTCCCTATTCAGCTGGGATGGAGAAGGGAGAGGAGGAGGTAAAGCATAGTGTTTCATGTCCAGCTGGGTTTAAAACCATGACAGGCTCAGCTGTTCCCTGAGCCATCCCTCTGTGCAAGGTTCAGAGAAAGTGCAGTGTGAGCAATAACAAGAGCTGTAACTCTTAATCACAGCAAGAAGTTCATAGTTTCCAGCTTTCTTTAGCTTTGTTGCCCTATCCCACAGATATATCTGTGGCTCCATAGCCACAGATCCAGTGATTTTCCTGCAAAAACATTCTGTTTTGAGATGGACTGTAGAGGACATAGATGTATTTTGGTTTTTTTAGAAAGGACTGTCACTGGAAAATCTTTTTCATTATTTCTCATAGCTATTTCATGACAATGATACAAAGAAGTAAGAACATTTAGCTTAACCCTCTTTGTGCTATAAAAAAATATGAATTTGAATCCAAGTGCACGGATGTTTGGACAAATTTAAAGTATTGTAACAGCACATATTCTCTTCTGTATTCTGTTTACCACATGAGATTTTAAAAAGGAAAATGAATGTGTAACAGGGATTCTCCCAACAAAGGAGACCATTCCTCCCCTGGGCAAATACAAGATCCTGCTAGAATAAAAACACCTCTAGAGACTGGAGAGATTAAGAGGGAAAAGAGCAAGTAAAAGACAGCCAAGCCTCAGACAGAATCACAAAATTATTTAGGCGGGAAAAGAACTCAGATCATCGAGTCCAACCTATGACCAAACTAGACTATGGTAGTAAGTGCCACTCGCAGCACTTAAACACCTCCAGGTGACTGCACTATGTTCTTGGACAGCCTGTTCTAATATCCAGTCACTGCTTCTATGAAGAACCTCCTCTGGTGCATCCTGAGACTATGTCCTCTCATCCTGTCACTGGTCTGGGAGAAGAGGCTGATTCCCACCTGGCTACAATCTCCTTCCAGGGAGTTGTAAAGTGATAAGACCTCTGCTGTCTCCAGGCTCAGCCTCTCACAGGACTTGTGCTCCAGTCTCTTCATCAACTCCATTCCACTTCTTTGGACATACTCAAGCACTTCAATATCCTTCCTAAATTGAGGGGTTCAAAACTGCACCCAAACTCGAGGTTTGGCCTCAACAGTGCCCAGTATAGGAGGATAGTCACCGCCCTGGTCCTGTTGGCCACATTTCTGACCCAGGCCAGGGTGACACTGGCTCTCTGGGCCACCTGGGCACAGCCGGTTCACACTGAGATGCTGAAAACCAGCACCCTCAGGCACTTTACTGCTAAGCCAGACACTCTGCCCCCCAGCCTGTAGCTCTGAATGGGGTTGTTGTAGCCAAAAGTGCAGGACTCAGCACTTGGCCTTATTGAACCTAATTCCATTGGTGTCGGCCCACCAACCCAGCCTGTCCGGATCCCTCTGCAGAGCATTCCTGCCCTCCAGCAGATCAACATTCCCATACAAGTTGGTGTCATTCCCAAATTTGCTAATAGTAGACAATCCTCTCAGCCAGATCATCAGTAAAGATAATTAAACAGGACTGGGCTAACGCTGATCTCCAAGAGAACATGAACGAAAAACTCCTTTCTTGGAACTAGGGGAAATTATAGAGTTTGCTGCAATTAGGGAAGAAAAAAAAAAAAAAGAAAAAAAAAGAAAAAAAAAAAAAAAGTAAGATATAGCATGACAAAAATCATGAAATACAGCATTTGCAAAGTTACAGTGGGCAGGGAGATATTTGGTTATAAACTTTTAATTTTCTCATTTTCAATGGTTACTGTTTTAGCTTATACTCTAATAAATAAAGTCCTTTGGCATTCTTATGTGAATTTTATTTCAAGAAGTTCTAGTCAGACTCAAAGCTTAAAGCAGCAACAGTTCCTGAGCTTAAAAAAACATGCTACTGTAGGTAAGAGATTTAAAATACCCAAGTAGTTAAAAGATCAAGCTCACCTTTCAGAAGAAATTTTTTTATTAAATAAAGAAAAACTTATGAATAGATGAGTTTACAACAGGACAAAATTCACCTTAAAATCAAATTCCAAAGCTTACCATGTTTCCCAAACTCTAGAGAGTTCAGCATTTGCTACATTCTTGGTATATGCAGCTAGACCTCATTTCTGAAAATCTTTCAGTTAAGGTTCTGGAAAGTTTTATCTTAGCAAAGCTGTTAAGCAGAGTGCTGTTTTTTCAAATAGATCTCTTAGAGTACAAAGACACAGTTCACCTAATAGGCTGAAAAAGATAAGGGAGGAAATTCAACCTGTAGATATTGACAGAGATGTATAGCACAACGGAGAGGTGAGGAGGAAGAGAAATCTGAATAATTACATAAAATCTAGCTCTCTCCAGTTTCATTCTGGTCACTTGTCACTTTCTAACACTTTCAGAACAAAGATACAAGTAAAAGAGCTAAAATAGAAATCTTTGACAGTAAAGTAACTTTCTAATTTCTCATGTAGCCCTGAAAGTTTCAATGCTGTTGGAAGTTGGTGAACCACACCCATTTGCAAGCTTTGCCCTAACTCATCTTTTTCTGAGATAAGAAGCCAGAATTATTTAATGACAAGTATCAGCTTTTGTTCACAAACACGAGTTTAAAGGTTAATTATGCTACACTCACTGGACTTGTACCCAAGAGATTGCCTACAACTCTAAAAGATGTTATAAAAAACTCTGTACTACTCTAAAGTTGTCCAGAATCAGCATCTTTCCTAGTCTTATTTAAAGAGACTTCAACCTTTACAGTTGAGAAATGAGGGAATCAGCAAAGGGAGGAGTGAAAGAGCCCTTCTGTGTCTCTTAGGTCTTTCACTTATCACTGAACTCCAACCTTAAAAAAAATAAGTGCTGCTTGGTGGCATTTATACAGACGAATTTACCCATATTTAAAAAAAAAACCCAAAAGCCCACAAAACAGCACAATGCCAAAGAGAGAACTGTTCATACCATATATAAACACTGCTAATTATTAAAGTAATCAACAGCATACTACTGGTTTATACTGTGACGTGGGAGTCACAGTATGAATAGAGGTATTTCTGTGTAGAATTTGTCACATCTGGAGTGAAACTCTATCCTAATACTTTCTTCGAAGCATAAAAACTAACCCAGCTGATCTAATTTTTTGTTCAGTGCAAGTATAAAATGAACTCCTCTAAACATAGCTATACTCTTGGCTATTAATTGTGCCCCTGGCATACTGGTTAAGAACAAAACAGTTTGCACAGTAATGTAAAAATGGGTTGCCTGAAGGAGTGAACTTAGGAGAGAGTTAGGATAACAGGCTTTACTACTTGTATTACTTTAACGAGTTTTCCAGCTCTCATATGTGAGTAGTTCTTACCAGCACACTATTGTTCTCAAACCATTTCTGAGGCTGATTCTAAAGTCCGTATGTAATGAATTTGGATTTGGAAATCTCCTTGTCACTTTTTCCACTACTGCACTCTTGTTTGGAGGAAACAAACCAAGTGCTGTAGTTCAATCTGTCCCCTTTTCTACATTCTGTCTTTCAAGGTCATCTTGTATAAGTAAGAACAAGTCATACAGTGCTCTTCAAATCAGGAATTAGCATTGATACTATTTATGAAAATTCTTGTGAATATCTCTTACAGTGTTCATATTGATTAAGATGGAATAAGCTGCACATTCACTAAGTTTGGGACGATTTCTAGCATTTTCCCACTGTAATAGTATGTTGGAAAAGTTTTATATATAATTTAGGCAATGGGTTGGACTGAGTGATTTTCCTCTACTTAATAATTTTATCAGAATGTAAGGGTTTTTTCCTTGTTTTTCAAAGAATGAGACATAGACATTGAAAGACAACAACTGGAAAACTGGTTCAGTACATAATGATACCATCAACCCACAGTTTGGCTGCAGTTGGAGAACCTGATTATTTTACACACATTCCATGTGTTTGCTATGCACAAGAAGCATTTTACCATAAAGAAAAAGACATGTTCTGTGAAGAAATATTGATGTGTATGGCATGGTATACAGCTATGGGGCATTCGGATATAATATGAACATCAGCAATGTTCTGTTGTTATGGACCTCAGTTATATTTCTGAGTTGAATTGATGTCTATGAATGTGGGACTAAACTTCAGCCAACACAGTCACAGAACTTGGGGTACCCAGTGTAACTCATTTACATCAAAATCAGGCATCCCTGCTTACCATGCACAGTACAGATTCACACACAGGTATATGTGAATAATATTTACAAGGCCACATGTGTCTGTATATACTTGCATATACTTAAACATTAATATGAAATTCAAGTATTTACTTCTCACAGGAATTCCTTTTGTGTGAAAAAATCCCACAACACTAAATTTTATTCTCTTATAATGGAAATTATGCACACTGTATCTTCCTTTTTTATTAAAGATGGATGAATATTCTGCTGTGGGTCTATCCTGAAAGCAACCTCATATGATGTCTTCATAAAAAGAATTTATACATTAATTTGTTTTAAAAAGAAGATGTGTGTTTAGTCTCTTCTGCACATGAAGCATGTAATTGTGATACAAAATCAATAAGTATATTACCCTCATATCCTAGAAGAGCTATCATCACAGATTAAGTTTGCCAGAGAAGAAGCCGGAGGGAAAAATAAAAGGTAGGAAACAGCAAAAATACTTGTGTGTATCTTCACTTAAATGCATCTGGTTCTATGAAGATATACTGTTTTAATAAAGACAGTTTTCTATGCTTATGTATGAATTTGAAAGGGTTGTGATAATTGTCAACAATACAGCAATTCTCAAATTTGGAGCAATTTGGAATATAATATATTCATTATTACAAGAGAAACAGTTCAGTAAAAGTATCTGACATGATAATGTAGTAACACTTCCTAGCAAAGAACATATTTAATAACATAAGAGATGGGGAGGTCAAGGCTTGATTTGGTGTTGAGGTTTGTTATCACAGAGATTAAATGGAAGAAAAATATGCACTTTTCCTCATTCTGCAGCAGAGGCCATCTCAGTCCTTTGGCCTGGAATTGCACGTTCTCAGAAGAAAACAAATAATTTAGTCACTAGGCTGACATGCTTGAGCCAGCTCTGCCAGAAGGAGAAACTGGAGCAAAGTCTAACTGCACAGAAAGTGCTGCACTGCATATGGGTGACACACTTGCCTCATCTCCACCAAATGAGGAGTCCCCTGTCCATTTCTTCACTTGACTGTGGACACATCCCCTTCTCTACATGGAAGAAAATGAGGTACAAATCAAAATAGAGAGTACAATGCCTAGTTCATGCTTTTTTAAGGAAACACTTACAGATCACCGTAGACAAGGCCATAAATCTGTGCTGTGCTGTGATGGTAGATTCCTCTCAGGATAATTAGAAGAAGGATAACAACAAAAGCTGGAAGCCCCCAGCTCAAAAGGAAGTAAAGCAGATAGCGCCTCTCCGTGTGTTCATCATTCATCACAAGGACATACCAGAAATTAACAGCCTGAAGAATAATGCACAAAAACAATCAGTAGACTTGCTAGTGATAAACTATGCCAAAAACCAAATCACTCTGAAAAACAGCATATTTCTGCCCTGGTACATGTGTATGTATAAACACTATTCAACAAAAACACTTTGTCCTCACTTTTTCCTTAAGTAATGAAAAGAAATTATAAAAGCAGTACGTTTATTTATATGCTTATTTTGAATTAGACTAACATAGAGGAAGAGACATCCTGTTTAGTAGAGAACACTATTTTTACAATGTAAAAATAGCTTTTTGGTGCATAAGTCACTTTTTTCTCTAGGTATTCATACATTCACATAGCAGACTGGCATATAGTATTTCTTTATCTGATGTGTATTTAATATTTTTTATGTTACTGTTCGGCTCTATGTATCCTGTAGGAAACACAATAAGCTCCTTCAGTGGTTCTGTGATCCTGTTCTGAGCTCAGCAGTACAACACAGACATGAAGCAAGAGCAGTAATGGTTCATAAAGATGATTGACAGATGGAAAACTTCTCCCATTAGGGGAGGCTGAGAGAACTGTGGCTATTCAGCCTGGAAAGAGGACGCTCAAGGGGATCACATCCTATGTATAAACATCTGATAGGAGGCGGAAGAGGAGGAAGGAGACAGACTCTCCTCAGTGATGCCCAGTGGTGGGCCAAGAGGCAACAGGTCCAAATTAACATACAAGAAGCTCCATCTGCATACAAGAAAAAACTTTCTTACTGTGGGGGATGTCAAACACTGGGCCAAGATGCCCAGAGAGGTTGTGGAGTGTGTGTCCTTAGATAATCAAAACCAAACTGACCATGGTCCTGGGCAACTCACCCTAGCTGTTTGAAGTAGGGTGTTGAACAGTCTCAAAGTACCTCTAAAACTTCAATGTGTAATATATTGTGTAATATATGCATAAGAGAAAAAATGGCAAATAAATGAATGTAAATTCACAGGCATCTCTAAAAACAGTCTCTGTTTTGTTACGGTCAACTCATCATCAAACACATAATTTGGTTTAAAACCATATACGAATCAAAATAGTGGAATAGCTGAAACCCCTTGAAAAAACTGGTAGTGTGAGTAAGGAAACCCTTCTAATAAAACAGAATACTTAGCGTATTGCTTGGATATTTGATTTTTTTTCCAGATGTTCACAGTAGAAATGTTGTGTGTGAGCATTTTTTAATGCACATCTACACACTACTGTCTAATAAACCCCTGAGCTATCCATAATAAAAATATTTTTTGAAAACTTTTTCTTCACTTTCTTCACTTTCTTCACTTTCTTCACTTCAAAAATGTTATACCACCTACAGGTCTTCATGCTATGTTATTAGTTCTGGCCTTTTATATGGGTGAATAAAGGGTTAATTGTTTTTTTCAGCATATAAGGTATCTAATTCAAGCTTGTGCCTTTAAGCATGTTCTGTCAGTAAACAAAGATAGGACGGGCACCTTCAGGCACTCATTAACCCTAACCCAAGCATAATCATCTCCCTCCATGGTCTACACAGGGGTTTCATAAAATAATGTTGATTTACATGCCTCATTTTCAACCATTTATTAAGTAAAAATTCATATACGGTGACAAGACAACGCAATGTGATTATTTTCTTGAAGAAAATTCTGCACATTTCCCTCAGCCAAGGGCTTGTCTACCCCTTTGTTCAAGAACACCTAATTTTCACATTCAAGTACTCAATTAGTTTTTTCTGGATTCCTTATGTAGGCATCATTAGCTAACAATCATTTCAGATTTTATTCTCTGATTTATATAGCATGAATATGCAATATTTTCTCTCAATGGTAATAAAGCACATTGCATGCTAACAGCTTGTTTTAAAAAGGTTAGCAAATGTTTTAAATGCTTTTTCAGAGAATGAGATTTCATAGCTATGACCAGAGTATATAATTATATTAATTATATTATAATTATTATGCCTTCTTTGGTTTTCATGTGGTGATTGGTGTTATATGAACAAAGGCAAAGTTTATTTTCCTTAAAAGATCACAGGTAAATACCACTAAATAGTTCCAACTATCCTGTGTAGGTTGAAAGAGTACAGAAAAACTAATAATTCCATTGCTGGGCATGCATAGGAAAAAATATTAAACAGATGAAAATGGTATTTGGACAAAAATCCACAGCTTGTGGAAAGATTTGGTTGTTCTGTTAGCTTTCATGTGGGATTGAACACTCATTCAAAATTCTGTTTGTCACTTTATGTCAATAAACACACTTCAATTACATGCCCTTGTAGTCCTGGCTAGGCTGTGCCTCACTGCAATAACTTCCAGACAGTAAAATCCATGAACTATATACACCATTACACTCAGGGACTGTTGGTTCTCCTGATTCTGACAACCTGGTGAACATTGTTCTCAGTCATCCAACTGAAATTGCTTTCTATGAAATCATAGCTCATGTCCTTGCTCTGTGTTTGGTTAGTCATATTTAGATATCTCACCTCATTCATCACAATATAACACTCAACACCACAGTTGCTGTAAAGGTGTAAGTGAGGTTGGATTATCCACATTTTCTGCACAGTCATATTTGTATTTTGATAATTACTAGTTCTTATCTTCAACATCTTTTGATGCTTCAAAATATAATCAATTAAAAAAAAAAAAAGAAGAGCAAATTTTAGCCTGTTGCCATGCTGCAACAATTACCAGTTCAACAGAAGAAAAAAATGTACAGTCCATTTTCCAGCTTCTCAGGTGGAAGAGCAAATGTTGTGATTGTTCTGATACAGAATGCAAAATAATTGTTTACTCACATAACACTCTAATGAGACAAAGTGAACTTCAGTGAAGGATTTTTCTTTTAAAATTAGGCAATTAATGGAAATTACATTCCCAAACTTGGAACATGTTTTTGTTTGGTTGGTTTTGTTTTTGTTTTTGTTTTTTTTTAAATTATTCATTCATTTATCTTTAGTGATAATTACAAAATTTCAGATTTTTTTTGTGTTGGAAGGGGCCATCTTGTCCCACCAGGGGACATTTTCCATGGGACCAGTGTCCCATGAACAGACACAGGGTTAATTTTTGCAGTAACCATGGCTGGGACCCAGAGGTTATCCTACATCACCTCCCATCATCGCTAGGGGATGGGGGAAGGAACTCTTCTGGGGAGAAGGATTTTGTTCTGGGTCACTGTAGTGTGGTCAAGGGAGCAATTGGGTGGTGGTGTTTCTGTGTGTGTCTTTCACTTTTTTCTTGAACCCTCTGTCTGTGTTGTTGCTGTACTGTTAGTTTCCTTATCTCATTGCTGTTTCCAGCACATTGCACGTATCTCAGCCCATGATCTTTGCCTTCTGAACATCCAATTCTCCCCCACCCCAGGCAGGGCAGAGGGAGAGGGAGGCTTGGAGCAAGAGAGCAGTGCATGGATTCACTGGGAGCACTAAATTGGAAAATACCATTCCTAAATGAGGATGACTAAGTTGCTCAAAGTCTCATCTCCAAACTGCTCTTAAACATTTCCAAGGATGAAGTAGCCACAAATTCTCTGGGCAACCCGTTATAGTGCCCCACCACATGTGATAATCTACAGACAGCTAGAAAACAACAGGTGTAAAACACTTTAAATATTTTCCAATTCAGCAGGAAAACTTCTATTTTCTTCTTTCTTCTTTTTACAAATAGCTGGAGGGATCATTTTATAATAATTGTATGCTTCAATATAATTCCTTTTCTGAAGCTGTTAAGCAGTCCACAAATTATTCTTAAAATAAAAAAGCATCAAACTTTAAAATCAGTGAACATTTTACAAGTCTCACACAAATTTATAGAAATTTACAGAAAATTTAAAGTGCCATAAAATCGATGTAGGAGAAAGATTCAGGTATGGGTGATACCAAGTTCATGACTTTCATTCTGGCTTGCTTGAATTGACACTTCCATTGCTGATTTAATCCACTCTAGCAGTAGCTCAAGAAAGCACAAAAATTGATATTTTTCCATAATTTTACTCTGTGTCAGAACTGGCAATTGAAAACTACAGTTTGTTTTTTTTTTTTTACCTGAATAGAAAGCATTTAATTTTCTTCTGTAATGTACTTTTTGTGACACATTAGAAAATACTAAGAGAAGAAATTTTTTCCTTGTCATGTTGAAAGACACTCTTAGTGTGTGCTCCTAAGATAAATGCATTTGAAAATACAGGTTTATGCTGTTCAGTTGTACAAAGGGACACTTGTCAGGATGAAGACCTCTAGATGTCAGACATTATTATAAGGCAAATATTTCAAGCCCATAGAGAGCCATTTTCACCTTGCTTACTCCTTTTCTTCTGCAGTTAAGAAAGCAGCATCCTTTAAAAAATTGGGTAATGCTATGAACTGTCTGTGACTTACAAATTCTCCCTATAAAAAGAAAGAAACAAGACCATACAACAAAAAAAGGATAGGAACAAACAGACAAGCAAGGATAATTCGATGTATTCTTTGTCCTGATGCTGAAAATGGATGAGGTGACTTCTGAGATCCTTTTCATTCTTACATTTCAGTCAATATATGAGTAGTAGCTACATTTATAGCAGAAATATAGACATTAAATATGTTTATAAATACAGGCTTAAAAGAGAAGAAAAATTAAAACATGAAGCTATAGACAAATTGTTTTGTAAAGAGCATTGATGTAAGACAAAATGCTAAGCATGATTACTATACCTAGCACTATGCAGCAGATGGAAAGATTATTTAAAAAAAAAAAAAAAAAAAAAAAAAAAAAAAAAAAAAAAGTAAGGAAGTTATCCTAGAGTCTAGAAAGTGAAGATCCTTCACCTAGACCCCAGAAATGAATCTGTATATGTCCAACTGTACTGTTAAATCTGTGTTTTCTTACAGAGTTTTGTTGCCTGGAAATGTTGCTCTACCACGTTTTGATCACTTAAAATTGCCTAAACTTTATGAATGTTTCAGTTTCACATACTGCTTGCACTTGATGATCACATCCACCCATTTCTGTATCCCAAGATCCAAAGCAGTCACTTGCAGATTTGTATGACATAAGTCAATGATCAAACATATGCACTATGCTATGCAGCCTTCACAGAGGACACAGAATCTCTTCCTGTATTTTAGCTCTTTTCCAGATATAAGTATTTCAGTCCCATTTAAATATAAATACGTTATTAATTCTGTTTTTCAAATCATGTCGTGTATAAAGTATACTACATTGAGAAATACAATCATTAATTTCCCACACTTTAAAGTTCAAATAGTAGTAGCACTCAGACTTCCCAAATCAGTCTGGTTTCCCCCTGGATCCACAAGCTTTCCTAGAGGTGTCATGGGAACCAGTTCAAGCACACAGGTGTCCCCAGCACTCCTTCCTGTGCCCTGATATAGCTTACTCACTCCATAATGAGATATATAAGCTCAAGACCTATTCCCAGCCAAGAGGAGCAAACTCGAAGTGAGGACTAGGTTTATCTATATGTGAGATTATTTCTTTCCTTTGGGTCTTTCCAAGTTCAGGAATTATTCTCAGCTGAAGACCTGCACCTACGAAAAGAACAACCATCTTCATTCTGAGTTTTACTCCTGGTAGCTCATCACTCAGCAGGCTGATGGATTCCCTCTTAAGCACTTTTGTCCTGTCAGATTTCCATGAAGAGTCCTCATGTTTAACACAAGCTTGAGACTCCAATGCAAAGTATTATGCAAGTTCTTAGGATTTGACCAAAGTCTGCTTAAAAAAATAACTCTGGATTTCAACTACAGACCAATTGCTAACAGTAAAATGACCAACTGCTAACAGTCATACAAATGACATAAAAATGACCAACTGCTAACAGTCATACAATTTCTTTTGCCATTGTAAGTAATTTTTGCAACTCAATGCAATGTAAAACATATAGAATGGGATGCTGAAATACTATGAAACACTGAGTTGCCAAAGCTTGAGACTTCCCAGAAAAAAAAGAAACATTAAAATGCTACTTTGTCCAAATTAGCAAATGGTGTAGAGCTCTGAAGTGATTTTGGAATAAAATGAGTGAGCAACTGTGAAGAATGTAATTTACAGTTTACAAAACAATTTAGAGTAGTTAACCTACAAGAACATCATTTGCCAAGCAAACAAATTTCTGTATTGAGGCCATTTAAAGGTAGCTCACTAAGGCTAATGAGCACAGCTGAGCTGTCGGAGAGGCCACTAGGGTTCTCAACGAATATGAGCTTGACATATCCCAGGAAAATGCCACATGTCACACAAATATTACTGGGAGAGAAAGCTGCATTTAGATCCAGCCTAATCTGTAATTCCTGGTTTGGTCTGACAGCCTGCATATTGGAGGATTTGTATGGTAAGATATGGAGCTGCATATATGAAGCTGTATGCTCTAATAAATGTGTTGGGGACAAATCCTCTTAAAATATCACACAAATAAATCACTTAACTCACATACTGGTGCTAAATATACATTTCTAGATGAGGCCATAATAATGTATTTTTTCAAATAACCCCACAGCTTGTTATTTTGATTAACTTACAACTGGTAATTTTCTGTAACTAATTTGGTTGTTCATGGTGTTCCGTATTAGCTCAATTGTTTTTTCCACCATTTACTGTTCTAGCTATATCAAATGAGCAACAGAGCTGTGAGTAGTCTGGAGTACTAGTCTGATGAGGAATGGCTGAGGGAGCTGGGGGTGCTCTGCCTGGAGAAAAGGATGGGGGGGACATGGTTTAACTGTGGACTTGGCAGTACCGAGTTAACTGTTGGACTCGATGATCCTAGAGGGCTTCTCCAACCTAAATGATTCTATGATACTATAAAAATTCTGGTAATAATTATGAATACATATATTCTGTATTTTAATGCAAATATGTGAATGTATGTTTGTCATCTTACACAAGTTTAATGACTAAACTGCCACTGACTCAACAAATTACAGTGTAGCTTACATTTACACTTCACCTCTAAGAGACTGCTTCAAAAGACCAAATAAGAGCTGTTCAGAAAAATTATTACCAGTAAGAAAATTAATTCTGAGAATTGTAAGACATTATTCTGGAACAATTCTTGCTTGCTCTGAGGAAGAAGTGAAAAGAGGACATTCTTACATAGTTGCAATGGAAATGAGTGGAAAAGTCTTTATAGCGTTTGTGTGTCTACCCTTGGAGTTGTGTCACTCTAGGTTTAATAAAAGGCATCTAAAATTTTTGCCTTCTAGTAGCACTGAATTTCAGTGCTCTATATCTCTCTCTATACATAAATACACAGATATGTATATATATGCAGAAAAATATAATAGAAATACAGTTTATCAGTTACTTTTACAGGTGTTTTGGGGAAGTGATAACAAGGACTAAGATACCAACCTGAATAAGCATCCAGCTGAACTGACAGAGGTAAAGGTAATGGGTAACAGATGCAAGGGCAAAGCAGCTTTCCTCTGAGATATGCTGGCTCATGTAAGCAGAGGCCAGAAACGAAACCTGCCAGGAAAAAAGATGAATACATGTATATTGGAATTAAACAAAATTAATTTAATATTAACAATAAGGGAAAAAATCAGTTTGGCAATAAAATATATGCTAAATTACTATTTCAGACTCAGGAAAGATATCTTTGACATTTAATATTCACCCAAAAGAAATTATGCTTAAACACTGTCAACCCCTAAAGAGCTTTACACTTTTTGCAGACCATCTCATATCTCTTTGATGACAGATGTTAGTTGTTTAGCATGACCTGAGATTAGCTCAGCTGGTTAGAACATAGTGCTAATAATGCCAAGGTTGTGGGTTCAATCTCTATATTCACTTAAGAGTTTGACTCAATGATCCTTGTGAGCCCCTTACAACCCAGAATATTCTGTAATAAACTAAGTTTTTAGTAGCAGTTTTAATTTCACTTAAATTGAGTTGTATTATTCAGATTTAGTATGTTGCTTGCCTTGCTTTCCTTGCTTAGCAGTTGGATTTGCTGAAGCCTAAGTTGACGGCTTACACCTAGATATATTTTTGGCTGGAATGGGAAAGGATATTGATATTATACTGATGTTCGTGTTATTGCTAGGTAATGTTTATATTAAGTCTTAGGCTTTTTAATGCTTGGGTCAAGCTTGAAGAATGAGTAAGCACATCTGAGTAGGAGGGTATGTACAGGCAAGGAGTCAGAAAGGCAACCATGGGCCATCTGGAGCTGCCCTCTGTAAAGGGACCCTGGTCCCAGCAGTGACAGTCTCGAGTGATGCATGTGTAACTCCTTGAGTGATGTGAGAATGTTCAAGCAGTGGCCTCTGCTTTAACACATTGCACCTTTATATGATGATACTACAGAGAGACTTCATATTTATTGTTCAAAATTGTTCCCATGCAACGTTAGACACGGGTTTTGTAATTGGGCGTGGAGATTTTCCTGTATAAAACTAAAAGAGATGTTATCTTCTGATTTGAGTAAATCCAGATATTTTATCGAGTAAACAAATTAACTCAAGAGGCATTTACTGTGTTCAGGCTGCCAGACATGTAGGAATATAATGCCTCAGCCCCTAAGATAGCAGTACTGGACAAAAGGGAGGAAGCAACTATTCCTTTGTCTAATAACCATACCAGGATTTTGCATTCACAAGGCAGTTACAGTTTGGGGTTTTTCCACAGATATACAGAATGTCAAAGGCATTATATATTGGCTGGATAAGTAGCCAATGCATTTTCTAAGGAATAAAGGTATTCCAACTCTGACTGCAATGAATGTAGCTAGACAACTTCAACATAGTATTTTAAGTTAAAACACAACTCAGAAACCTTAAGCCCCTTCTGTAAATTTCTTTACAGAAGAAATGGCTCTACAAGCAAAATTCGTAAAAGACTTAGAGTGTTCACATAAAGAAAGGTTCTATTCATCTGATGGGTGGTTATTCTTTTCTTTCCTTGACAAAAATACATTTTTGACGAACAGCCCATTGACTTGTTAGTAACAGAAATTAACTGGCTGTGGAGACTGATTTTATCTACATAAAAACAGGAGATGGGATAGGTAAGAAAGTGAATTAAGTGATTTGGGATAAATGTGGACACCGTATTTTCAACAAAATACTCATATAGTACTGGGTAACACTTACACAGTCTCTATAGAAGTACCCTTATAAAGACAGGATAATGTTACCTCACCACGAAATGGAAGAACGATAATGAGCAACTGGGCAACAAGTGGACTAAAAACAATTATGAAATGCATTTCAATATCTAAAGGAAAAAAACACACTTTAAGTATTTTATGTGGTATTTATCAGCTTCTGCTGGGAACTGGCATCTAATCATGGCCATATAACCATTCAGTTACTAAGAGGTTAACACATAGCTTAATATAGACTGGTCTTTGCCAAATTCTGACACTGATGAAAGAAATCCCATCATCTGGAATGGGTTAAACACAACTGAAATATGTCTGCAATAGCTGCCATCCATGACGATTAAACAAGAAGTGTTTGTGGAAACAACTCCACAGCAGCAGCTCTCTCAAACACTACCAGTAGTCATTCCTCTAAAACTTGAGCAAATGCTTCTACTGACAACAAGCATCTGGGTGGAAAGGCTTTACCATCTTTTGTTCTCTGAAGCCTTGTGTATACATCAAGGACAGACTGCTAGGCTAGAGACAGAGACAAATAGGAGATGCAAACACAAAAGGAGACTGATGGAGTCCTGGAAATACAGTTTTAACCCCCTTTGGACTGAATGTTGGCTTGAAAGCATTTTGCATTTATAACGAAGCAATTATAATTCCTAACACTCTCCTTTGCTTCATGAAAAATAAGGTTTTGCAAAAAAGAGTATATCACTGTATCAACAGTTTTCCAATGAAAACAATGTAAAGAGTCCAAATATGCGCTTAAAAATGCCTATCTTTGATAGAAACTGACTTTTCTTAAAGGAACAAGAGTGTAATATGGCAGGAGTAATCCCTCTGCTAAGAATTCACTGTAATTAGCAGATCCTAGAGTACTTTAGGGAAAAAAAAAAAAAAAAGAAAAAAAGAAAAAAGTAAAATACAAAATTTTCATAGACTTGTTTCTTGCATCTTGGTCAGAAGATACAAATAAGAGTTGGTTTATAACATAAAAAACCCTGCAAACCAACAAATATGCCTTCCCAGTTACGTGTTCCTTAGAGTAATTGCCTCATGTCTTCTGGGCCTCACTTAGTTATTAACTGTAGGGTGCAACCTTTTGTAACAAGGAACTTTGTACTTTAATAACAAAAATATGTGTCATCTATTGGAACAAGTTGTTCCCTCTTGGTTCTTTAAAATATATGCTCATTATAATACCAATTGTCCAGAGCTCTTTTTACAGAGAACTTATGGTTTAAATAGCCCTTCTCAATCTTTGTGTACTGACATTTAGTTCTATGCTGCGATGATAACATAATGCTTTTTTCTCACACTTGTCAAAGTGATCAGCCTTGACCTAAAATGAATTAATTGATAATCCCTTAAATCACTAAAATAGCAGGCTGATACTTCTATTAATTTGACTGTAATGGTTCTATACCACAATGAAAATTATGGTGATAGCATATCTTTCAAAAGGTTCCCCTTGACAAAGTGAAACAAGAAAAAAGTTTAAAAACCAAATAAATACACTTCTGTAAAACAGCAAGAAAGTTCTTTGACAGGGTCCCCATCTGACAGCCATTTACTCATTTAAACAAAGGACACTGCAATCCTTTTAAAGCTTTAAGAGAATTATCTAACAATTACTTCAAGGAAATTATTACCAGGATATTCCATCTAAGTCATCAACACCAAACTATAAATGAATAACATAAGATGATTTAAAAAATTATATGTTCCAGTATGAAGAGTATTTTTGTACTGCTGTTTCCATGTAATAGGTTGTATCTGAACATTACTCCTTTACTAGCTGAAATCTGCTCGTAGTTTCCAGCTTTCACTTTTTCATGGTCAGTTTATATCTGTTTTTATTTCTGTTGTAAGTCTCTCAGGTTACACAGGATTTCCTCCTCTTTGGGGTTTGTACTATGATGAATTTACGGAAAGCAGAAGTTCTCTCCCCTAGGCTCCATTTCTCAGGGTTAATTGAGTCACTGCACAACACAGTACTCTGTAGAGATGCTGAAGCTGATCTAGGCACCAAAAGCAGTTTAGCTCCATGAATACAGCATCTGCCTAGGTCAATTTACCTTGTTTCTCACAGTAACCCTACATACTGAAATGTATGCTCACACATGTGAAAACTTGTCCTTGTGCAAAAAGTCTTTGCAGGTTAGGCACTAATTTCATTGTCCTTCTCTGTACTGGTGACACATTGATTCTATCCTCCATAAAAACACTTAGTCAGGATTGGATGGCGGAAAGCTGCAAAGGTTTCACAGGATACTCATGCAGCAGTTTTCTTATCTCCCTATATACCATACATAAACTTTTGATCACAGTCATAGATTTACAGAATTGTTTGGAAGGGACCTTAAATATCATCTAGTTCCAAAATGCCTGCTACGGGTAGAGACGCCGTCCATTACACCAGGTTGGTTTAAACTTCATCCAGCCTAGCCTTGAACACTTCCAGGAAGGGGGCAGCTACAGCTTTTCTGGGCAATCTGTGCCAGTTCCTCACCACCCTCACAGTAAGAGTATTTTCCTAATATCTAATCTAAACTTACTGTCAGTTTTACTCCTTTCCTCTTGCTCTGTCACTACATACTCTTGTAAACTGTTTCTCTTCATCTTTCTTGTAAGCTCCCTTCAGGTACTGGATGGCCACAATTAGGTCACCCCAAAGCCTTATCATAAGAGAGGACCTCTCTTATGGACCTCTCTTATGACAGGTCCATGCCCCTTCTGGTTGCATTTTCCCTGGGCATGTTATTTTTTGTCCCAAAACCCAGGGCTTTAGGACCTGTACAGTACTTCTCTTTCACTTTCTCATAGTAATCTTTTTCCCTTAGTCTGTATCTTCTCAGATCTGAGTTCCTGGACTAACCTCCCGCCATTATTATTTTACGAATTATGTGATGCATTATGTACTTTACTGTATTTATCTCATCAAAGAAAATTATCAGACTAGTTTGACATGATCTAAGTATAAGCACATGTGAGTTCTATTCTCTCCTTCATTATTCACTATTGACTTTCAACAGATTTTTTTTAAAACTCTTAGATGCTTCTGATATTATATTAATGGGACTCCAGGTAGCAATATTATTTTTTTTTACTATATATTACCCTTAATATATTATTTTCTAGTCACACACTGGCACTCAGAAGTGAAGGATGTTTAAAAAGCATTTGCTGTGAAACCTGACTACGATAAGTCTTATCAAAGTCAGGATTGAGAGATTTTCTGTTTCTATCCTGCATCTATCCTTTGAATATTCCTACTCTCTTGGTAGCCATAACCTTCACTCCATGCTACTAACTACATAGTCTTTACTTTATATCAGTGGTGACCTTTAACATCGCTATCTTCTCTGACGATGTGAAGATTGAACTTTTTTCTGTTTGGAGTCACAGCTAATATATTTACTTTTCCTTCCTCACTGCAAATTTTTACCAGAAATGTGACATTATTCTCAATTCATTTATATTAAAAAAACCCCACTCACTAACCAACCAACCAACCAAGGAACCAACCAACCTTAACAAAAATTCTACACAAGAAGACAATGCCATTGTCAACCAAACCAAATACACAAAGTTTATTCACTGACACCAACTATAGATGATGTGAGTAAATCAATGAGCTTTCTAGTGATTGCTGAATTTATTAAACTCTAAGTTCAGAATTAGCAGACTTTAACCTGGCCTCATAACAAAAATTTACAGAGAAAACAATGGTCTAAGTTGCCTTTTTAATATTGTACAAAAGAGAAAAAGGAAAGACCAGTAGATGGAAGAAATTCCATACCAATCAGGTTAAAGAAAAAAATCAAAAGAGAAGTAAGTTGTCTAAAAGCTGAAATAGGAATTATGTATGAAAAATAAATAAGAGCAGTAGTAATTCCAGTTTGTCACGGTTAGTGCTGAAATGCTATTATATGTTAGACTTTAAAATAAGAATGTGACACATTCCACAAGGAAACAAATCTAATCTTTACATTGCAACAAACGTGGAAATACTAAATATGTTCTTTGCTCCAGATTTTCTAGTTAAGACCAGCCTTCAAGGATGCTGTGTCCCAGAAACTAGGGGATAATGTTGGAGCAAGGAAGTCCTGAGCCGCTTCCCTTGGTGGAAGCGGCTCAGGACTGGGAATAATTCAGCACACAGGACAATGGCACCTGATGGATGCACACATGAGTGTTGAGTGACTTGTTTGTTGACATTGCAAGACCACTTGTGATAACCTTTCAACAATCAGGTGACTAGGAAGCGTCCAAAGACTGGAGGAAAGCGAAGGTCAAGAAGTGCAAGGAGGAGGATCTGGGTAACTACCAGTTGGTCAGCCTCACCTTCACCCTTGGGAATATGACGGAGCAGCTAATCCTGCAAACAATTTACCGGCACATTAAGGATGAGACAATCACCAGGAATAGCCAGTATGGTTTCAGTGAGGGAAAGTCATGCTTGACCAGCTTGATGAACTGTGATGAAGTCACTGGCCTGGTGGATAAAGAGAGACCAGCATATATTGTCTAGCTGGACTTTAGTAAAGCCTTTGACTCTTTCTCTGGTAGGTCATTCATAGATGAGCTGTTGAATTATGGGCTGGAAATGCAGACAGTGAAGTTGACTGAAAACTGGTTTGAACTTGTTTGGAAAGTACTGATCTTAAGTGGTTTATATGACAACACTTTAGAACCACTCAAAAAAGTGCAATGAAGCTGATGAATTTGAAGCACTGTGACTCAAGAAATAATATTCCTTAAAAAAAAAAAAAAAAAGAAAAAAAAAAGAAAACCAAAGAAAATATATAAACAAAGCTTTTTTCCTTGCATTTTGTGGCAAATCATATCACATAATATATTTCCATTAAAAGAATGAGCAACACCCAATGAGGAGGACCAGAAGGTTTGTCTGTTGAAAACCATAGGTAACTTATTAATCATGTTCCAGTCAACTCAAACCAATCTATCTTCATTTCTGTCCCAATTTTTCAGCCTGGCAATGCAGTGAATACTGAAAAAAAAAGTTTACAAAGAACTAAGTCTATCTGACTCAATATTAGCCATATAAGTTGTTAAACAGGAAGTAAACAAGTTGCAAACCAGAAAGGTTCAGCACGGATACTGGAAATGTTAAAACCCTGAGGCAGTAAGTAAAATAAAAGATAAAAATAAAATAATAAAGTAGTAAAACGTAATTTATCATTTCAAGAATTGAAAAATGTTTTCACAAGCAGAAAATAAATCTGAGAGAAATAATATTTCCCAATTGCAAGAAGTGATGAAGAGGCAGCATGTTGTGATGGGTCAAGAAAAAAGAACAAATCTTTCAATGCTTTAGGGGAGGAGCTGTGGAGAAGCCAACCCTAGCAAATATAAAAGCATCAAGCAGCTGAACAACAAGCATTTAGCCCTGGAAGAGGGCATAGGTTTAAGGTCTGACAATCTGCTCACAATTTTACTTTCCCATTTCAGCAGGAAGCACTCTGCCTCCTGCAGCTGAGAAAAAGATCCTTCCCATCTGAAAACACCCGCAGAGCAAGTGGTCAACTCTTTTAAAACACTTTGGAGTGTGCCTGTGAGGAACATGTCAGTATACTTCTGCCACATTTTTGCAATTTGTGTAAAATGCTATTTCACAGTATGAGCTCACAAAGTTTTGACCTCCTCTTCTTCTAGACAGAAATGTGTTCCTATGTGTCTTACTGAAGTGGATCCTAACAGTGGTCATCTGATTTCTTTTCACATTAAACAATTTTTTGTCTTCTATCAACTCTGGGGGTGCATTTTTGGTATTATCAGTTTGATGTTTTTTTCATAAGTTAATGTTGCATTCTAAGTTGGTTTGTTCCATGTACCCTCCTTGTTTTTCCCTACTTAGTTTTACCCTGTTTCAGTTACCTGACCATCATATGTTATATAACCCCCGGTCCTGTCCATCACTTGGGGGCCTCTCCCTGCGTCTGGAAGATTCTAGGAGAGGCGTTGAGTGATTGGACAGGATCCAGGCTGCCCCCTCCCACCTTTTACTATATGGTTGCTGTATTTGTCTATTATGTTATGAGCCACACCCCTGTTCTAGCCTATTGATACATGTCTGAACCCTCCCCTGTGTTCCACCCCTCTTTAAAGGTTGCCGCCCTGGGGTAAGTCTTGTCTCTCCTGAGGCAGACACCCCGAGGTGAGGAGCCTGTGCAGGAGCTCAAATAAACTCACTGCTGTTTAACCTCTTGAGAGTCCCCTCTTTCTTCCATTCTGCCATCGTCTCGCTCGTGTTTCTGACCAGGCAGTCCCACACAGCATTGCAGTGGTGCCAGGGCTGGCCGAGCTTTGCAGGACAGGCACTGCCGCAATCAACTTTATTAAATTGTCTGCATGGAGACTCTCTGCCTTACAGAGATGGTTTACATGCAGCTATATTAAAAAAAAAGAAGAGAAAACAAAGAGCCCAACCACATGTTATCTATGATTATACCAACCCCATCTCAACAGAGGAACAGTATCAACACCATAATTTAAAGTGCTGTTCTTTTTGTTGGACTTAATTGCAGTGAACAATAATGTAGGAAAATAAACACATTCCAACTCTCATGTCCTCACTGAACTGCTCTCTTATGCTTTGAATTTACTTTATATGGGTAAAAAAGGGGTTCCCCCCTCAATACAGAGACACTGCTTAATAATAGTGCATATGAATCACACTTCTTGTTGCTACTCTGTGGGACGGGACAGCACAGATGTGAGCCAAGTGTTCTGGTGTTTTGTGTTCTGATATTAAATGCCAGGACAAAAATACCAACCAAGGATGCACAAAAACCCTAGAGAGATTCATGGCCACCAGCAAATATTCTTAGTCAGTCTTTCTGCAAAATGTAACAATACAAAATACAGCATGTATCAGAGCACAGGGGAAAAGGTTATATAAGTTAGCAGATTCTAAAGTATCTTACTGGGTGAGAAGTTCAATAACTAGCTTTTTATTTCTTATTTATTCTGTATTAGTATCACAAAAATAGGCAGGTGAGGTTCCTTTGTGAATTTATGTGAACGCTTAATTACTTCACTTGTCATTAGGTGGTTTATTTGAGATGAGTGGTTTGTAACTGACACCACAAAACCCCCCATATATGCGGGTTAAGCTTTATTTTTGTCTTCAGTTAAGTCAGTGAACATACATATTAAAAAATAAGTACCTTATGAACAGCAGCACTATCGTGTTACTCAATAATTTGTGTGCATTTTGTATTTTAGAGATATTTCTAAGTTTACAATTTATTTGGTTAGATTGGCTTGTCTTAAAATGTCAGTTTACAGTGATAAAAAATAAACAAACAGCTAACGGAAAAAAAATACCTTGAAATGCTGAAATTATATTTACAACAGTGACCCATCATGCTTTTGTAAAAATGTTTACACTTTATTAAGCAGCAGCAGAACGGGCAACCATTTTCAGTAGTGTTTAGACATCAGTAACCATATGTTACTCATTCCTCTCCCCTAGGTGGGCAGGAAGGTAGTTGGTTTCATGCTGAGTTCAATCCCTGCCCTCTTTGATTCCCATTTTTAGGCTCAATGACATTTTTTTGCTTCTCTGAGCAAGGAGGTAGCAATCTGATGTTGTAGGATAGAGGTAGGAGGGTGTGAGGCACCATGATGCAGAGCACAGCAGCACACAGTTGGCTATGCAGTTGAAGTTAGCTGTTGGGGAAAGACTGGGGTAGCTCACACCCTCCTCAAAACAAACATGACACAAGCACCCAATTGCATGAGGTAGTCTAACACAGTTTGTCTTCTGCCTCAATCATACTGTGCCTTACAAAGAATATGTTCAGAAAAAATAAGGACTAACACAGTCTAACATCTTAGTCTAACATCTAACCCATTTAGTTTTACATGCAGATTCAGAAAAAATGTATCTGGCATAGTACTCTGTAAAGAGTTTTTGTTGTCACCTTCCTTTAGATCTGCAACAAAGATACATGTTGCTTTTGTTAATCATTACAGAACAAGAGCCAGACTTCCTGCCCTGCTGCAAGATTTGCAATAGCACAACAGTTTTGTTGTAATGGTACAAAGAGAAGCTTCTTTGTAAAAAATCTTTGTAAGACTATCAAAAATTCATCCACAGTCTTTTCCAGGTTCAAGTACTCACACAGAGCTCAGGGCTCTGCTCTGAATGTGCTGGTTTGGCAGGTCCAATACAAGCTCCTCTGATGGACTTTGATTTTCTACAGTAAGATCTGTGTCATACTGTTTTCTATCTAAAAGCTCAAATAAGACCCTGAGCAGATCTGCCAGGACATACTAATTTACTCTAGAGGTTTCTCAGGTTTGGATCTATATTCACTTACGGGATTTACCAGGAAAAGCTTTCAATAACATGGCTTCTCACTTCCTACATTTCTGGACAGAGTTTTTCTTAAAGTTCGGGTATAACATTCTGGCAACAAGTACACACAAATTTGATGACCATTTACGAACTCTAAAGTGAATTTAGGACTCTGTCCAGGTCCAATGAAATGTGATGTTGGCCAAGTAAAATTACTGCAAAGGAAACACATCCGAAAACCTCTGATCCTTCATCTAAATAGTTCAGAATGGTCAGCACTCCATGTCCTGTGGTCAATGCCCCAAACCTGTCAGTGTTTAAGAATCATTTGGACAACACCCTTAAAAAACCGCTTGAACTCATCCTTGAAGAGATCAGGCCATGGGACTTGACGATTATTGTAGGTCCCTTCCAATCAGAACTCTTCTAGTTTTTTGTAGTCAAAAAATAACTTGAAGATGAGAAATAAAAAATTACTCCACAGAACCCAGATGCTGGCTGCAGTAATGTGCAACACTCCACTTGGTTGCCTGCATATTTCCCCCTGTAGGAGTCACAGCACAGCATAGGGCCAACTCACCATAAACTGGGGTCAGGATGCAATCAGCATGCAGCCATGAATAATGTTTTAGACAGGACAGAAAAGGAATCTCAGGTTCCTCCACAAGGCTAGTCAGTTGTGAAGGATAAGCTGTGTAGTCACATGCTGGAGGAAAGGGATGCAATCTGCTCTAGTAGAGGATGTCTCTGCTCACAGCAGTGGGGTTGAAAATAAATAAACCTTAAGCTCCTTCTAACTCAAATTGTTCTATGATTCTGTAACTATTTATTTAGCTTCTTAAAAAAGAAATAATCAAAATGTAATTCCAGACAGCGTGTCTTCTGGTTTCATAATGCTTCAGTAGCAAACCTCTGCCTAAATATTACCCCTTCTATACAGCTCTGAAATCATCTTGAGAGGCTTTTCCTTTTCTTTTTCAGTTAAAATATAATAGGTTAAGCAAAAAATTCCTAATTTGAGGTAATCTGAGACATATTTAAAGAATCAGTGACTGCATACACAGATCAAAAAGCAGGTATACTATAAATGCAACCCCTAACAGAAGGCTACTGATAGTAAAGGATTATTATTCTCAGCATTACTTCTGTTGGTAGAGTGCATGCTGTCTACAGTCTCAAAATAAACCAAACCAAACCAAAAAAACCCCAGAGGTTTACATATTTAGAGAGATCTTTACAAGATTATGGGATCTGTATTCATCTATTGGTTGGAAGAGCTATTCTAACATTAAGTCTGGTATGAGAGGAAAGAATGTTTAAATTGAAGCAACTTGGGGTTTGCCAGAAGCCTTTAAAACATTAATACATTTACTTAAAATTTACTTACAAAGAAAGAATTCTTCAACATGGGCTAATATGTAAGTTACCTAGTTCTACTATTATTTTTACCCTATGATATCAAAGAAATGTTCTCCCAGACAAATAGTGACAATATGAGAGGACACAGTCTCAAATTCCAGCAGAAAAGGTTCAGATTGGACAGTAGGAGGGACTTTTCCACAGAAATAGTGATCAGATGTTGGAATGCACTGTCCAGGCAGATGGCTGACTCACCATCTCTGGAAGTGTTAGAGAAAAGAGTGAATGTGGCACTTATTGCCATGGTCTAGCTGATACAGTGGTGTTTGGTCAAAGCTTGGACTTGATGATCTCAGGATTCTTTTCCAACCCAACTGATTCTGTGATTCTGTGAAATCAATTATCAGTATATTATTATTATTATTATTATTATTATTATTATTATTATTAAGGAAACTTTCTCTGATGTTTTCTCTGTGCAAAAAGCTTCATAATTGCAGAGCACCAGAAGGATTCCCTACCTAACAGAAACAGAAAAAGAAACTTTTTAGATTTTGTTGTGCTGGTAGAAGGATTGAATTTTTAACTCATAACAATCAATGCCACTTAGTAATTACAGGGCTTTAACAAGTAGTAAAGATTTAAGGTGATGCCACTTGAAGACAGGGGTTTTCAGATGTGTTTAATAAAATTACTGGGACCATGCCAGCTAATGTAGATTAAATAGCATTAAATAATATCTTAGTAGACATTGTTTATCTGTTCTCTACAGACTCACCTCATCTCTAAATAAAAGGGAGAAGGAACTAGGTGACTAGTGCTCTGAGTATTGACTTAGATAAAAACAGACAAACAAAGACAAATGCATTAAATATACCAAAAAGATAAGGATTCTAGAACTGTATCTACCCCAAAGCAATAGCATAGATTAGGTATTAAGTACAGCTTTCAGTACACACACATTATTGTAAAAATAAATTCCAGAAATGGTTCAAGTATTTATAGAATTCAGAAGGTGAATCCTCCTGCCAAAGACTTTGAAAAAGTTCAGTCTGTATCCCTGAACAAACACAAACACAGAAACTTCCTTATCTAGCTAGAACTTCTGCTTTGTGGTTCTGCCAACATGTGAAAATGAACTGCAGGGAAAATCAGTTATTCCTAAAATTATTGTTATTCCAATTGTTTTCACACAGTATGTTATTTAAAATACTCTAGCGTTTATTCTGGAATAAGAGTACATGCCTATGAAATTGGTCTGAAAAATAAGGGTCTGGTACATTATTTTGATATTTAGGGACTAGAACATTTAATGAAAACTACAGAATATAATGTTTTTTATAACAGTTTCTCATATATATAACAAGAATACAGAACACGTTATCACACTATCTTCTTTTTTTAAGTAAGTGGGCTTGCAGATAGTAGTCCCTCTCTGGTCTGGGTTGCCAGTGGCTTGTCAGCAATGCCCAGCAGGGGAGAGAAAGCACTGAATGGGTCCAGTCACTGCTTTGCCTGCTGTGCCCACCCTGCTGTCCCTTGCTGAGGAGAGTGCTGACCCTTGGATGAGGGTCTTCATCTGCCACTGGAACTGCTCTGCAAGCTCTGGATCTGACATCATCTTGTCCCTTTGTCCTTCAAGCCACGTGGATGCACTGGTCAGGTGCAGTCTTGGGAAGGGTATTTCCAGTATTTCAGCTCTGCTGACTTATTGTCAACTTGTCATTCACCAGGACCACCAGGTCACTTTCCATTGCACTGCTTTTCAGCATCTTATTTCCTAGTCTGTCCATACATCCAGGGTTGCATCATCCTGGCCAGGAGATCGTTAGTAGACTCTCACTTTATTTGTTTGCCCCTTGGTTCTAACCAGAGGCTCTCAACTGCACTGCCAGCTGTGAGTCCCATACATTCTAACCCCTCTGCAGTACCACCCCCCAGCCTCTTCTGCCCTGCCTATCCCTCCTGCAGAGCCTGGAACCATCCAACAGGGCACTCCAGCCACAGGACTCATTCCAACAGGTTTCACTTATGCCAGTGATGTCAAATCTCTGGGATACAGTGAAAAACTTGAGCTCCACTTAAGTGTTCCTCATGCTCTGTGCTTTAGTGTAGAAATATTTCAGGTGTGGTATATAGCAGTCAACACCTACTAGAGCAGATTGAGGGATCCCATTGCTCATTACCCTTAAGCTTGGTATTTTCCCTTTCCAGGCTAGTTTAAAGCTCTGCCAGTGAGCTCCACTACTTGCTGTGCTAGAGCTCTTTCTTTCCTCTGATAAACTTGTATCCTATCATGTGTCAGTAGATCAGGTGTCGAATAAAACATCCCATGATAAAAAAGCCCCATTTTTTTCCAATTACACCAGCCTCAGAGCTACACATTGACCCAGCGGATGTGCCTATTCCTATCAATTTCTGAATCACTTTCTGTTTTATTGTGTAAAACTGAAACCAGAAAAAGAAACGGAAAACATTTCAAATTATGTTCCAACTAACCCTCTTGCACAGAAATTGCTTTTAGACAATTAAATATTTAACAGGTGATTAAGACACTAAGGTAATTAAGACACTATTCTCAGTCCAAGAATGATGCCTTCTACCATACATTTTACAACAGTGAGGAAAGCTTGTCATATGTAATGATTATACTGTTTTTAAAATTATAGTTAAACTGGTATCCAGACCACTCTATGGCACTTGTTGGGTGCCAAAAAATGCCACAAGAATAGAAAATCTTCTGTGCCTTCGAAGAATGTATACTGGTGTGTGTGCACTGGAGAATTCCTCTCAAATCATAACTCACATACAGCGTTCAGCATGAGAAACATAAAATACCCATGGCTTAATAATTTTTTCTGGGATTATTTTAAATACTGGATATACTCCTGCCACTCATTGCACAAAGACTACTTTTTACTTGATAAAACAGAATCAAAGAACTTCAGGTCTACGTTCTTTAAAAAGAGTTATTTGTAAGCTGATAGCTGCCTAACCCAGTTTACATTCCTTTGCTCAGATGACTGCAGCTCCTCTGCAGGTCAGTTGCTGTAAAACTTAGAGCTGTTAAAGTTCAGCAGGCCCAAAGTGATGAACAATCCTCATACATGTGTGGCAATTCTGCAGGCAGAAAGAAGTTGACAGAACACAAAGTTCTGAAAAACAGCTTTTCAAAGTGTATACTTAGATTACATATACAATGAAAACAGGCTGAGCAGAACAGCTTTGTATTTGGGAGCACATGTAAGAAAGCAAACACCCTCTCTGCTTAACTGATAGTTCTAATGCAATTAACCACATTTACTTTCAAGGCAGGAACAAAAGCACTTTTTCTGCAACCTCTCTTTTTCTAGGAACACAGTATTATCCTTGTCTTTTATTGCAACTCCAGTCAAATCTAGAGAATATTTGTCATCTACACTCACATCTCAAACCTGTCTCCTTATAGAGTTCATTCCTATACTTAGTTTCAACATTTTTTTTTTGTCCCTACAGTAACAGTGATGTTTTTGACCAAGTGTGTTAAATGATTTCTTATGCTTGACTTTACTAAGAATAGCAACTGCTCTCCTCAGACCCTTCACACATGTTAAATTAATCAACACCAGAAGGTCAAATGTACATAAAGCAGCTTATTCATTTATTAACTGAAATGACCTCATCACCATGTTTTGGTTTTCTGTTCCTTCTTTATATGTTCATGCAGTCAAATACTATCACTGAAATACCTTCTGAGATCCAAACTTGCATAACATGGTACTTGCTTTTTGACACCATAGCAA
Source organism: Zosterops lateralis (assembly GCF_965231275.1). Classification (NCBI taxonomy): domain Eukaryota; kingdom Metazoa; phylum Chordata; class Aves; order Passeriformes; family Zosteropidae; genus Zosterops; species Zosterops lateralis. The sequence goes on along the minus strand of NC_139800.1, from coordinate 60,631,976 downwards.
AACTGAATTTTGTCATTTCAAAGAAAACTATTTTCTTAGCTCCTCAGTTAATGTCATCTGTGGAGGCACCTTCCAACAGTCTCTCTCCCTGCACTTCCTCATTATGCCACCCACTTCCAGGCCATGTCTGCAAATAGCCCAAATGAATGTCCACAGGCCCTTTGGCACACTGAGGAGAGAATTTCTGCCATGCATGGCCATAGCCCATGGTGTGTAAGGTTAGTTTTAATTTGTATTGTATCTTCTACAAAGATGTGACTTCATCTGCCTTATGCTTTAAGTCAGCCGAATATGAGCTAGTTCCAGATCAAAAGCTGCACAGTCTGGCTAACACTGTGTAATACTTGAGAAATTAAGTCTTGTTGAGAGGCCAAGCCTCACATTAGTTTGAACACAAAGCTACTCTTAACTGCAACAAAACAGAGCTGCCCTGAGTCCAGTTTGAAGCACAGCGTCTACTTATCTCTGCCAAGAAAGGACTTCACAGGCGTACTCTTGCTTTCCAAGGCCTGATGAATAAAATGTCCCTGGGTTCATATGCTTCATTTTTCCCATTGCATGGCCACCTGGATGGGAATTTTTAGGAGACCAGTGGACCTGTTCAAAAGAACCAGGTGGGAATTTGGGGAGGACAAGAGTGAGCTTCTTGTTGTTGGGATGGGCACTACTTGCTTTGGCCCCTTGCTGCCCTTAATCAGTCTCTGTTCCAGTCCAAAATGGTGCATGTTGATCACTGGCCCTGCTGGAAACATTAAAGTGCATGTGCATGTCTGGAGGAGAGTCCCAGCGAACAGGAGCAGGTAAAAGAATACTGACACATGGACTAAACTGGGATGTTCCACTGCCCTGCATTTTAAAGCAGCTGACACCACACTGGATCATCAGGTGGGATTATACACTTTTCTCTCTCCTTTTTCTCTCTTTTTCTCTCTCTCTTTCTTTTCCTATCTTCTTCTTTAGCCAGACTAAAAAAATCCAACCAATGCTTTGTTAAGTGCCTTGTTATGTTTGGATAAATTAAAGTTTGTGAAGTGACTTATTTTCTCTGGGTTGTTTTAAAATTTTGCAAGTACAAGTTTGTTTGGAACCTCCTAATAATTCTGTTGTTTCTCCAGTACACAGCCCAGAGTAAATAAAACAACTTTCCTCGAAACCTGCAAAGTGGACCAAGGCACCAAGGTTCAGCAAGAAGTATTGGGTAAAAAATATATATATATATATATATATATATATATAGGGATCTCCTAAAATTTCCCAGCAATTGCAGTTTTCCACAATGGCTCCTTTGGGTCACTGGCAATGGACAAAACAGACCATTTGGTGAGGTAGCAAATTTGTGTAAAGCACCTAATGGGTAAAGAAATTAAGATGTTGAGGGATGCTATCTGCTTCTTCAGCTCCTCATCATTAAAAATGCTGGCAAATTAGAAGTCTTACCTAGTTTGTCCAGCTGTGTTGCTGGTGTAAAAAACTTATTATCTTGCCCTACAAAATGTGCCGTGAGCAATGTGCAGCTACGGCAGTACTACTTCATGAAATATGATATAACTTTGCATATCTCTCTGAACATGTATATCTCTGCCTTTGACTAGATGTAAACATAAAACAGTCACTATCTGAAAATACAGGATCAGGAAAATTGATTAAAAGACCTGGTGTGCAGCATATGCCAGGCTAAGCCCTTCCTGTACAGACCAGATCCATCAGTACAGATTTTCCTTTTCTTCTCTGATTTGCAAATAGACAGCAACAAAACCCAATCTTATTTGGAAGCAATGTGAATGTAATAAAAACCCATAAGTTCTACATTTCACTCCACATTTGTCATTGTGAAGTATAAATTTACATACTTGAAAAAGGTATTATTTTTCTATGTTTTACTGCATTTTTGAGTCTTGAGTAGAAATATAAAGCTCTAATGTTACAAAAAATAGTATCTGTGCAGAAAAGTGACCCAAAAATTCTGTTCATAGTTTTTTCCTTTCACAGTCTCAGTCCTGTTACTTACTTTGTTTGCTAGTATTTGTAGCATATTTGAGCTATTGATATGACTGCTTAAGACAAAGCATCAATTCAAAATGTTTTAGAGACTAAATTATGAAGTTGCCTTTCATTGTCCTCTTAGGTAAAGTACTTGTAAATAAAAGCCACATGGAATAAGTATAAAAATCCCGCATGAATGAAGTTTAGGAAATGTCAGTCTTCTCAGCATTTGGATTGGAGTGTGGATAAAGACTGCCTCTCAGTGGGCACATCTGCTTGTGTCAAAGTGAAAGTCATGTAAATAACGGTAAATCTACCACCATCATGCACTCTAGTGAGTTTGTCACTGTCTAAACAAATGAACCTGAAAGAAGATACTTGCCATGAAGTATTTCCCAAGAAATTCAGCAATTCCTATGATTTACTATACTTTCGTGAACTGTTACATGTATCATAACAGGATCACAGGATCACAGAATCACAGAATCAATTAGGTTGGAAAGAACTCTGACACCATCAAGTCCAACCTCTGACTGAAAACTACTATGCCAACTAGACCATGGCACTAAGTCCAGTCTTTCCTTAAGTGGTTCAACCACCTCCCTGGGAAGCCATTTCAATGTTTAGACACCCTTTCTGTGGAGAAATTCCTCCTAATGTCCAACCTAAACCTCCCCTGGTGCAGCTTGAGTCTATTTCCTCTCACCCCTGTTGCTTGCTGTACAGAAGAGACTGACTCTCACCTGGCTAAAACCTGGAGTTGTAGAGAGTGATAAAGTCACCACTGAACCTCCTTTTCTCCAGAATAAGTAACCCCAGCTCCCTCAGGCACTTCTCACAGGACTTGTGCTTCAGACCCTTCATTAACTCCATTCCACTTCTTTGGACATACTCAAGCACTTCAATGTCCTTCCTAAATTGAGGGGTTCAAAACTGAACCCAACCTCGAGGTGTGGCCTCACCAGTGCCCAGCACAGGAGGACAGTCACTGCTCTGTGACATGGCCACATTTCTGACCCAGGCCAGGGTGCCACTGGCCCTCTGTGCCACCTGGGCACAGCTCACTAATGTTCTGCCAGCTATTGACAAGCGCTCCCAGGCCTTTATTGCTGAGCCTCTTTCCAGCCACTCTGTCCTCAGCCTGTAGCTTGGCTCGGGGTTGTTGTGGCCTAAGTGCAGGACCCAGCAATTGGTCTTGTTCAACCTCTTATCTTTGGTGTTAGTTCATCTTTCAAGCTCGTTATAAGAAATGGAATTCCTACACTTGAAATACAGGAGGCCTTTCTGCAAATAATTAAGACTTTTTTTTTTTCAGCTACACATCTTAATAGTGATCTTTTCTTCATATTCAAGCATACTTTTGGCTAATTTTATAACTTTTTTTTCCCCCCCAGAAAAGAAGAATGTCAGCAGAGGTCTTAAAAAGAGGTCACAAACTGATCATTTTACCAAGAGCATTAACTAATTTCCCCCCAGTGAAGACCATGGGTAAATAGCCAGTACTCTGCTCTCAAAACCCTTAACTTACACTATATGTATTTCAAACAAAATTAAAGGATGTTTGCTTTGACTGGAAAACTAAAATCAAAAACAACCAAGAAAACAAAATAACAAAAATAAAACCACCAAAAAGTCTAAGGAAGTAAATAAATTAAACAAAAATAAAATAAAACAAGGAGAAAATCTCTAAGAGCTTCTGTAATACTTTGATGACAGTAATTATGAGTAAACAAAGAAAATTCTGAAAAGGTTACTATGAACTAAATAAAGACCAAACAGCAGTTTAATATCTTTGATAGAATATTCTACTATTTGACAGAACAACATATTTTATTTCATGTTGAAGTAAGCAGTTCAACAGCATTGACATAAAAGTGAGATGGAAATTAGTACATCTTTAGTACATCTTTATAATTATATTGTTATTTTTCCTGTGTTTATCTCCAAATTTGGACTTTTGTGTTTCATTTTTTTTTTACACTAATCTCTATCTTCTTCCAGAAGTGTACTGCTTTGAAACTTTCATTATATTACTTTCATTCCCACACAACTTTTGAGTCTCAAGAAGCACTTTTGCAAATATCTACCTTCACTCAAAGCCTTTTCTTTGACTGTATTTTAAAAACATGGCAGAACACACCAAACAGAATCAAACCTGCTATTTGCTATGGGGTCAGACTAAATGGTTGTTACCATTAGTAACAACAAGAGGTGGGAGAGGGAAGAAGCATTAATAAAAAAAGTTAAGGGTGAAATAAAGTTGCAGAGGATTGGAGGAATGTTAATTGGAGAGTTTGCAATGCAGTATTTTTAGAAAGTCTAAATCAGAGCACAGAAGGAGAGGAAAAGTGATAGGTTGCATCTTTCAGGAGAAGGAAATCTTTGAAGCCCATCTGTTTTCTTGAAGACCAATTGTTTCTATGTTCAAGTCCCATCAATTACAAGACATTTTTGAAATGGAGTTTGGTTATGTTCTTCGCACATGACTGACAAAATCAGTTTGTGAACTGGCTGCACTTCTGAAAGGTTAGAAAGCCACAAAACTTAGAGGACAATACTGAGTGTGCAAGTTTCAGCATGTACTCAGTAGGCAGGACACTGCTGGACAGTGAATTCTCAAGCTCTATGCTCCAAGAGCAGTCAAGCAGGTTTCCATATTTTTTATTCTTCTAAAACTTTTTTTTCCTCTAGTCCTGAACTGACCCTAACAAAGGAATTAAGCCAGACTGTTGAAGCATGAGTCACGGAGAAGCTGACTTGAAAATGAATATTCTTTGGCTTCCCTTTTACTCTCCTTTTTCCCACCATCTTCTCTGACTTAAAGTCATTGATTTATTTTCTTCCTGATATCCAGTTTAACAATCAAAATCTTTTATTAAAATTATGCATAGAAGCAAAATACTTGGAAGTATAAAACCCCTAGATGTAGATAAAGGAAAGGGCTACAAAGAAATAAACCAGAAACAACTTCAAATGACACAGAAAATTAATATTATTCATGTTTTGAGAAACCACACATAAAAGGTTACATAGCACTTAAAAATTATGACAATATACAGAAGTAGTACCATTGTATGCAACAAGTTAGTATTTTGAAGTTGGGACAGTTTTCATGTTCAAATCAACTAGTAAAGAGTTTATTCTCAAACTTAATATCTGCTAAGACAAAAAGTTTTTTGCAGTGTCACAGAAAGTTAAAAACTGTGTTTCATCTTAGTTAAAAAAAAAAACCAAACAACCAAACAGACCTCCTACCAAAAAATAAATTAAAAAAAAAAAAAAAAAAAAAAAAAAAAAAAATTAGTTGCTTGATAAGCTAAGGTTTCTAAGGTTTAATTCCCAATATGTTTTCCCACTCTGGCAGAATAATGTTGGAGGACAGCTAAGCAAAACACTGCCATGCTGTGAGTTGGCACTTGGCACCTATACTCATCAGAGATGCGCTAGTCTTTGTTTGTGGAGCTTTAAGTTATTTTTAATTGAGGACCTTTTATGTTCTCTGGGAGAAGAACTACCAGCTATGAGCCAAGTTAAAATATCCTTCACTTAAGTATTTTTGACAGATAATCAGACAACTATACTGCAAAATCTGTTTGAAACTTTCAGTATAGAAGCAGTATTATTAGCTTTGTCCAGTCAGTACATTTAAATAGTTTTCACATTTTTTTGTACCACTAAAGAGAATTGCTTCACAGCTGTAAGCTGGTTTGTCAGTTTCGAGACACTACAATAAATCTGTAATGACTGCCACCACACAGATATCTTTCATGCTCTTAATAACAATGTTCATTTTCTTTCTGTTTGAATTTAAATGTCCATTTATTTGCAGTTGAAGGGAAGTTAAAGTTACAAAAACCAGTTACAAAGGACTTTGGTATCATTTGCAAGCAGAAGGTGGAGGTGAAAAGATTACTAACTTTTAGGAGACAGCACTTTCCAAAATTGTGGACACTGAGTCTGTTAGTGATGCTCTGGGTACAAAAGAGTACCCTAGCTGTCAGCAACAGACAGAAAATTATTCATACACAAAAGGGATGACAAACATGGTTTATGGGTGATTAGTATAAAGGCAAATATCTGAAGTTCATAGGCTACAATATGGCATAGTATTGTGTGTTTTGGTGTGGTGCAAGGTAGTGTAGTATAGTGTAGTATATAAGGAAGGAAGGTATGTGTTCTACTGCACCATCTTCCATTTCTCCCCATGGGAAAACTGAAAGAAATAATGCTTTACAAAAGAAAGAAAGAAAGACCAGGTGACTGAAACATATTATTGCAGTAATATGCACTGAGTACAGGTATCAAATTAGAAAGTGAAATTATAATAGCAAATGCTGTCAGTGCCAGACCAGAATTCACCTCACCTAAAAATTCAGTGATGAGTGAAGTTTCTCAGATTCCAGAAAAGATTTGCATGAAAGTATGATTTGTTTAAATCTGCACTGTGACTTCAAATACAGCTTTTGCTTACCAGTTTACAAAACATAACTCATTAAGTCTGTTGCTTTTTGCACAGGCTGGTATAAACAGTAGATTCTTTATCACCGTTTCTCCCCTAACTAGTGTTTTCTACTGCAGGTAAGATATGGCACCACTAGCTAAGGAACAGAGTAGTTTGCTTAGACAATAAGCACAGTCTACTCAGTTTTGACCTCTTTATGTAACCTGCAAATAAGTCTTAAATATTCAACAAAACTCCATCTCATACTTGCCCTCGTAAATTATAATTGTTCTCTTTTTTTTTTTCCAAGAAGGAAAAAGTAGAAGAGCTTTTTCTGAATCCAACATTAACTAAACACTCATAGTGTCTAATTATTATATGCAGAATCCATAGAGAGAAATGTTTTCAAGTGTAATTAGAAAATGATTTTCATCATTTCACGCATTCTCCTACTGGCATATAATTTATGGAGACTGTTTCACTCATGAACTATCTCCAGTCTCCACTACTGAAGTTGAAAATAAGGTTAGTTCTTAAGATACATAAATTTACTGGAGTTGTCTGTGTTTTCCAGCATAAGAAAAGAACAAGAGACTATTTGGAAAATAATGCTTGTGGACACAAATTAATGTTCCTTAAAAATTATTTCTTCCTTTTCCTTTTGCCCCCTCTCCCTTTTCTGGTTAGTGGGAAAAATACCAACAGAACCACCACTGGCACCAATTCCTCTTGCTTCTGTTCCAGTTGCTAAAAAAAAGAAAACCTCCTCTTTCCTGTGGAAAAAAGGTTGAAGCTTCTGGCCCAAGTATAATTTTTTATAGCTCCCCAAAGTATCCAACTACTCACTTCGGTCTCCATAAATTTATATGAGGAAATAAAAGGAGATATTTATATGTAGCTACAGCATGGTTTTAGCACTGCAAGGGCTACCATAAGGAAAATCTCTCAGGCTTTATGGTTTCAACTTCTTTCTCAAAGGAGAGATTTTTCACGAAAATAATTCATTGTTTGAGTGGCAGTTAATGGCATTGTTAATTTATAGAAAGGCATCATCAATACTTTAAGAACTTTTTACTTACCCTGGTCAATCAGTAACAGCTAAACCACATTTTAAGACAGTACTGTATAAGTGATTAATTCCAAATCTCCAATAAACTTCTCAGTAGTACATGGAAAATTACAAAGTGTCTGCCCTGTGGTAAGAATTTAGCATCCTATCTACCGTGGAAAAAACTAGGAAAATATACTAGAAAATGAGAAAGAACTCTGCAGGCAGGCAAAATTTTAAAGACTTTCAAGTGAACTATTTTGAGAAATACAAAAACTCCCCTATATTTATATTTACCTATATTAAACTTCAAAGTGGCTACTCTTATTTAAGGACCCTTGTTTAATTATTAACATCTTAACAATGAATATATAACATCAGTTTAAAAACAGGCAAGAAGAATACTGCCTGTTGAATACTAACCCTGAATAACCTTCCCAGACTTGAACTCCAACAGATACTCTCAGAGAGTGAAACTACTTTCGAAAATTTAACAGAAAATTTGAACTGTTTTCAATGGGAGGCTTTTAAAGTTTGCGGTAGAAATGCCTCCTCAGAGTGAGTGCTTTCAAAGAAAATCCTAATTGATAGAGAATTAAATTTCGGGAAAAGCAACTCAGAATATAGTATAGATTTTAATTTTGGTTATTGTCTCAAAGACAAAGTGGGATTATAGACTTGGTAGACAAAAATTGAGATATTTTACTAAGAATATTCATATACTGTGATCCTTTTCTCATTAAATAAATGGGGCATTGGAGCTGAGGCTGAAGGAACACAGGTTTGAATCTATCCATGTTCTGCCTTATCCGAATGTAAAGACTCACAGAAGCTAAAGAATGCCTCTCACTGTCTCTATTTGCAACACAGAGATTTCAAATATTTTCTTAAGCATTTTGCAGTGGGACGTTAAAAAATGACACAAAGTATTACATGCTTTAGCTGTGCTTATTTTTAAAGCTATCTGTCACTTGAAATAAAAAGAGACAAGTCACCATGTTTGAGCCATGCAAGTCTGTATTTGAGACCTCTACTGACTTAATGCTACAAAGATAAATAAGTAATATTATATTAACAGTGGCTAAGCAGCAATCTAGATTCCAAAGCCAAAATATATCCAAAATATTCCAAAATATATCTTTCCTTCATGTATATAAACTTGCCTCAAATGAAACAAACTAACTTCAAAGAACTACAAGACCAAAACTAAACATTGTCACCTTTGAGTGTCACGTTATGAATGTTGTCCTTGATTTTTTAAAGTTCACTGGCCCACATTCATACTGTTTGTTGTCAAACATTAAATCTGTTTATGTGGAAAAGAAAATAGTCTTTTTCTGTAATGTTAAACCCTGTGCTAGAAGCTTACAATTTACAGCTCTTTCGATACCATTTGGAACATCAGTTTATAAAAATTAGCATACTGATTTCTAGTGGTGCTTTCCCTTTTGTTTTTCCTGCCATTGCAATAAGAAGATACCAAGGGCCTTCCATGCTTGGAGGTTTTCATTTAGCTTCTTCATGGTATTTGATTCAAGAGACACCCAGCTGGATGTAACTTTTTGTGCCAAAATATATGATCAACTTTTTTCTAGAGTTATCTTCACGATAATGCCATAGGCATCACTGCAGAAAGTCTCTGCTGACACAGCAATATCAAGAAAAAGGTATTCATGTCATGCATTTTGGGTTTGCAAGGTGCAAGTAGGGTAGGGATGGACTGACTGATTGATTAATTAGGGTCAGCAGAGGGAATGGTCACACATTATAAGGTAATTATCTCCGAGAGAGAGCCAAGAAATGAAGCATCTTGGGGCCAGAGTGTAGTCATCATTGGTGCTCCTACCTGATGAGTTTCCCTTGTTGAGCAATTTCATGAGTCCGGAAGGCTCAGATACAGTTGTCTTGTTTCATTGCTGCTTAGCTCTCTACAGCTCTGTAGAGTAAGGACGCTGACCATTTTTTAAAAATCATTTTTCTTTTCCTGTCTGAGGAAAGTACCTTAACAAACAACAGTGTACATGATCATTTAGTACATGATCTAAGTCCACTAGATAAATATCAGAGTCTTACCATAAAGATTCTTTCTACAGGGTTTTTCAACTCTAGATTTCCAATAATGGCTGGTTTGAATCAATTAAATAAATTGTTCTACCCACTAAAAAACTTTGAGCAAAATTTTGGGCACAGAATTTTGATGAGAAAATTATTAACTAATTCTTTTTTCAGAGAGCCCTGCTTTTAATTTAGAAATGTCTTCTGGAGACAATTAAGTAGTGCAGCTCTTATCCTGCAGAATGGCTATTCAAGGGTACCACAGTGTCTTGTGTCACATATCCAACACAGAAGTTGCTGTGTGCTAACAGCCATTCACATGGGTGAATCCCCTTGAGCAGGCAGGTCCCAGTTATCCCACAACACAAGAAAAGCCAAAGAAAGCAGGAGCAACTCCATTTAAAAATCTCTGGTACTAGACTGAGGGACCAGAACAGATTTAAGCAAAACTTGATTTATAATCCAGTTATGCCTTTTATTATTAACCCAAAAATGCTAACTGCTGTCTCGTGCTTGTCCCCATGCTTCTATAATTTCTCTCTCTTCCAGAATGACTCACAGAAAGACATTCTCTTCCAAAAAAAACACTCACATACTGTATCCTCATTTGACTTTGAAATTTATCTATTCTATTGCTGTTAATCCCTACTTCACTGCTTAAAATCTCTGATTTTCACTGTGATTTTCTGGTTTTACCAATCCTGAAGAAATACATAACACAAGCAAACTTTTTTCCAAGTACAGATGGAATTCATAAGAAAAATTTCAGTTTATGGAGTAGACACACCCTTCTTTCTATTGCTATTTCATTGTTTTGACAGTGACATGTTTTGACAACCAGCTAATTCCTTATTTCTTCTAAAATGAGAGAAGTTTTTTTGAGCATGACCACAAATTCATTGAAAATGGTCTGTTAAGATTCAAAATGCTGCACTCTTTTTAATTATCTTAGGTAAAAAAAGTTCAAAATCCCTCCACCTCTGTTGTTTGTGTGAATAAAGCAGGAAAGCACATTTTGCTTCTTATTGACCCTTGCCCTTTATACTTTTATCTTCATATTCTTTTTGGAAACATAAGCCAGGATCACAGAAGGAATGCAGGTAGGGTAGCATCTGCCAGCCACACAGGAAGGACTGGTGGCATATTTTTGGAAGAGAAGTTGAAATGGAATTCTGTGTGTGTTTATTGAAAAAAAAAAATACTACATTTCCCTTGACTTCCAACAGAAACAGTTCCTTGGTATTTGAAATCCTTAAAAACCCTTGAATGGTGCTTATACAGAGCCAAGGAAAAATATCATGGGCATACAATGTAGTTTGCCATCAATCATGGTATTACCAGCTGTTTAGGAAAATACTATTATTCTACACTGTTTCTGTTTCCCAGGAAACACAATAAGACTGAACACAAAGCAGACCTCAGGTTGAACTCTAGAAAGGTACAAAGGTGACTTGCCCATGCACTCAGCAAATGATTGCTGAACGACAATATTTGGGTCCGGACACACTAGAAACACACCTATTTACTAATGTTGATAATAAAGCCAAGTGCAAAGCTTCCAACTTCTCTGCCTGTGATCAACTAGCTAAGATGTTCTTTTTAATATTTTGTTTGTTCTTTTGAAAATTGAAATATTGATGATGGCAGAAATTACTTTATGCCCCATTTTTACTTCTCTCTGTGATGCTTGCAGTGGAAGTATGACACATAGCTAAGGCTCTAAGGTCTAAGGTAAGGCCTGTTTGTTTGACTCACTCTAAGATTACCTAACTTCTTTCCTAAGGAGTTAGGATTACCTAACTTCTTTCCTAAGGAGCACTGTAGTGCAAAACAAGAGTGTCCTGATAGGACTTTGCCTTGTTCATAAGAATGCCAAGTAACAGACATATATCACATATATTCTCAAAAGCATTATAGTACCAGAGAACACATTTAGTAGCGATAACAGCCTAAATACACTCATGTTTTGTTTGCAGATTCCTGCTTCTATCTGCCTAAGCATGGAAAAATTCTTACTTTTTGTATTTTAATCTGTAAATCTAAGACTATGGCTTAGATGTATTAAGTTTCACCAAAAGCACCAGGGACAGAATTGCAAGACAACTTAGAAATGTCTGACAACAAAATAATGCCATTAAAGGGATTGAAAGAATACATTTATTCTACAGCACTGAATTTACCTTATGTCCTCAAAGCCAAATTTGAGGCACATAACCCAGAAATAAAACACAGCGAATAACTTTACCTGCTGGATACTTAAAATTGTGCTCACAACTCTAAAACATCAACATCTCAACAGGTCCCCCTTGTAATGAAGGGCACCTTCATGGAAAGATCAGGTTTTTCTCATTAGTGAAAAACAAGCTGAAACATACTGCTGTTAACAGTTTTAGTACTTCTGTTTATCACAGTCACCAATTCTATCACACCTAATCCTCAAAAATGGATTCAATTTGCTATTTCTGATTGGAGAAAAAGAGCACTAATAGTTGTAATCCTCATTTCTGGAAAATTCCACATGCAGGAATTTTCCATTCTTGTTTGCTGAAAAGAATACTTAAATTACAGCTGGCAAGAAAATAAAATCTATTCAAATATAAGTGAATCCCACCTGTGGAATATTTAATAATCTAATATCTGTTCAGCTAGGATACAATAACCAAAGGTACAAACATCCTGCTCTTTCTTGGTAAATAGCACCAATTCATAGCAGTAATGAGCTGCAAAACGTTTTATGCAGAACAGCTTAACCTCAGAGAAGAAGAGCCACTTCAGCTGTACATGTCAGTTGTATGAAAACTGAGTTCTCTTGAAAAAAAATTCCTTAAACAAATTCTTGATCTAAATACAACTTATGCTATTATACAGTAGAAATGCAGTCCAAAGGGAGGAACATTCAAAGTAACAACTGTGAGGTTCCAGTGAACAACTCTTGGCTTTAAAGAACTCTTTAAAACTTTAACTAGAGTTCAGACTTTTTTCTTTAAATAATTAGATAATGCTTTAAACTTAAGCTAGTCACGTAACAATTCAGTTCATTTGCAGTTTCACACAACATTTTTAGAGCTACATTGCCACTGCCCAATTGTAAGTATTTCAATACAGGAAAGCCCAATCTGAAGTCAATTAGGACTCGATTTTCACTGCCTTATTCCCCTGTGTGACTCAGCCCCTTGACTTTAGCAGCAAAACCTGCATGACAGATATATTACCAGCAAAACTATGAAGAGCTTAAACTGTCCTTCACTGCTTTATTTATTTCATATGCATGTGTACTTGTGTGTATTTTACTATCCTTACATTTATTAATGTAATACTTAAATGACTTAAATAAAAGCATGGGATTGTACCTATAAGCTAGACAATGGATGAAAGTTGCAACAACGATTTTAAGCTGACACATGTTCTAAGTCTACTCTAATTTTCACCATCAGCTATTTCTAGCTACCTTTTCCTGTTGTCTGTATTTCTATATAGAAACTGCGCCTAGTTCCTATTCAGTTATCAAAATGAGAGGAGGTAGTTTGTCTTGCTTAATGATAATTTAAGCACTTCTGCACCAGATTAATGGATTCATCCTGGCATTACTCCTTATGACTGGAGCATAACTGAGCAGTAAACCAAGATCCCATAGTAAGCCAACAGGTATTGATTTGTAGAATTAACTGCCACATTTTCTAAAACTCTTTCTACCAAGAAAGTATAAAAATTCTGCTTTGAGATACTGTATAATTTGCAGGAAAAGCATGTACACCATTCAATTTCAACATTTTAGATTAAATGTATAATTATTGATTAATAATTTATCGTAAGTCAATGAAATACAGATTTCAGGAAGCAACTTTAGCTGCCATTTGCTGCTTGTTAGATCACCAAAAAGATGCCATGCTTTTCTTTGATTTTTACAGTTCTTGTTAAAAAAAAACCTAAACAGAAGCATATTCTACTTTCAGTCTTCAGCAAGACCAACTAATATATTGAGAAATACATAACAATAACATATCAAGAAATTATGAAACTACAATATTTATGGTTTTTATCTAATATATTTCATAAATCTAAACAGCTTATTGCTATATCATGTCAGAAAAACAGAGTATAACCCCTCTACTGAGCAGAGTGTAGGATAGTCTGACACAGGGTTTTCTTCACCTTGAAAGAGAAAAGCCATCTTAAAGCTCAGCTGTTCACTTGATAAATTTGTGCAAGACAGGCAGCTTGGATATACCATGAAGGTCAAGGAACATTTCAGAATGGCACCAGAGATAAATATATTCTGTATTCAGATAACAGTGTTCATAATTAAAGCAAAGTGTGCCACCAGCTGTCACTCAGGATGCTGTGCTACAATGGCTGAGGGAGAAATGGTATCATATAACTGGTACTCAAGGGATTTAAATGGACTTTCCTCAAGCGGCAGTATTATAACAATAAAATAAAAATACAAATTGAAGAACCTGTATATGTGCTTGCCTGGCACATAGCAGAAGGGAAATGGTATTAATTTTGTAGGAACTATTTAATTACTAGAAGTAGAAACTTTAGGAGACTACCTGCAAACAATTTTTTGAATGCTCTGGGATTGCAATTCCAAGTATTTATATGTAATTTTTGGTAACACAGTTTGCTTCAGGAACATTCTCGCTTCCTGCCAACAGCAAAAATTCCTGTCATAATGAATGAAGGAAAATCTGCTTGGTTTTCATATTAGATTTTTTAAGAAAATACATTATTATTGGGTTATTTTCAAGCCAGTACCATAAAAAAATGTTTGCTTTTGATCCATGGTATACCCATTACATGGTGAACACCTGGGATTCATGCTAAGTAAACTTAGTAAATTCAAGCTAAGTAAAATGGCAGTACAGAAAAAACGGTCTTAGGGAAAACAGAGTACAAGAAAATAGTGTGGAAAGATGCCTACTATGAAGGCAGAACAGGAAATTCGGATGAAAGCACAGGTTGTGGGAGAGGCAGCTGTAGAACTGATGCTAAGGAGACCAGTGTCCTATTCACTGAAACGCTGGATGGCCCAGCCCAAAGTGTAGTGGTGAATGGAGTTTCATCTAGTCATCACATGATCACAAGTGGTGTTCCCAGGGGCTCAGTACTGGGACCAAGTCTCTTTAATGCCTTTATCAATCATCTGGATGAGGGGATCAAATGTGCCCTCAGACAGTTTGTAAATGACACCAAGTTGTATGGGAGTGTTGATCTGCTGGAGGTCAGGAAAGCTCTGCAGAGGGACCTGGACAGGCTGGGTTGGTGGGCCGACACCGACGGCTTGAGATTCAACAAGATCAAGCGCCGGATCCTTCCCTTAAGCCACAACAACCCCATTCAGAGCTAGAGGCTGGTGGCAGAGCGGCTGTAAAGCTGCCCAGTAGAAAATAACTTGGAGATGCTGGCTGACAGCATCTAAACATGAGGGAGCTGTGCGCAGGGGGTCAAAAAGACCAGTGGCATCCTGACTTGGATCAGCAATAGTGTAGCCAGCAGGACCAGGGCAGTGACTGTCTTCTTTGTACTGAGGACTGGTGAGGTCACACCCTGAATCCTGGGTTCTTCACTGCAAGAAAGACACTGAGGTGCTAGAGTGAGTCCAGAGAAGAGAAATGGAGCTGGTGAAGGGATCTGAGCACAAATCTGATGAAGAGCAGCTGAGGGAGCTAGTGGGGTTTGGCTTGGAGAAAAAAATGATCAGATGCAACCTTGTCACTCTCTGCAGATGCCTGAAAGGAGCTTGTAACCAGGTGGGGGTTGGTCTCTTCTCCCAGGTAATGAGCAAAAAGACAAGAAAAAATGTCCTCAGGTTGTGTCAGGGGAGGTTTACATTGGATATTAGGAAAAATTTTTTCACTAGAAGAGTTGTCAAGCCCTGGAACAGCTGTGCAGGGATATGGTGGAGTCAGCATCCTTGGGGGTATTTACAAGACATTTAGACATGGCACCTGAGGACATGGTTTAGTGGTGGACTTGACAGTGCTGGGTTAATGGTAGGTGGGACTTGATCTTATGTGTCTTTTCCATCCTAAATAATTCTCTTAGTTTTTACTCATTTCAATCAGAAATAGTATTTTTGTTTCTTCTTTTCTCCACAAAATTATTTTTTTCTTTCAAAGAAAATATATCTTTAGCAGAGAAAGTTAAGTAACTGTTTTCACTTTTGTAAGTTGTGTGATTTTATAGCAGAATGTTATCTTATTTTTGATATTTTAATATTAATATATCACTTACAAAGCCATGTGATGGCCTCAAAAGATTAAACGGCTACACACATTACGCAGAATTGAATGATCTGCATATCTTGGATTTTTTTTGTTCTATCAAAAAGGGCTACTGATTTAGGTCACAATCTGGGGTAAAGAGATGATTGATGATCTTTTTAGCTGAGACAGTGAAACCTTGACAGTGAATTCTAGGAAAGTTAATTTTATTTTAAATTACTTAACACTTTCTAGAGCTTAATCAGTGGTGTTTAAGGGATGAAGTTGTTTCTGATCTCATAATATAGAAAATAGCTACTGAAATGCATGAACACAAGTATTTCTGTGTATGGAGCAGCATTTTTGAAACAGCTTGATATTTTTTGGGAGAAGGAGTTGAGGAGACTTGACCATATCTGAATTTTGCCAAAGGGAAACCTTAATTATTTACACAAGAAACTGAAAGCCCCACTGCAAATTAACTGATTGTCAATTTAAATAGTATAGGTAAAAGCAAATATGTGTGTAAAACAAAAAGTTTCAGAATTATCAAGGTATCTCAACATAGTCTATATTTAAGAAACCTACAGAATGTGTTATAACATTACTAATATTTTATAAACTATTGAAGTTATTATTGTATGTCATTGACACTACTGCCAAACATTGGCAAACCAGGCTTTATTACTCTCTTCAAATGTTCATCAGAGTGGGAAAAGGCAGGCTTTCAAATGCATTTAATGCTTTGTGCTATGGGGAAAGTACAGTTAAGATGCTAGTCTAAGGTCTAGGAGGTCAGCAACTGCCCAATACCATAACTACCATCTGGGATCTGAAGTAGGCAATGTAACATTAAAACTTAAGAACCAGATTCCAGCCCTAAGATGCAGCTGCCTGGATCTTGTGCTGGGTCCCTACTTTGAAACAGGTGTCTGACCTCTCTGTTGGGGAGACAGCTCCAAATAGAAACTCTACAAATGTTTCTCCAAAGTGGACAATCAAGAGACAAGAACACACTTCAGTGCATACCAGGCTGTGCTGGGGTGGGTCTTGGTCCCATCACTGCCACAGTCTCTCATGACTGTACTTCACAGACCCCAGCATTTTGAGCACAGACTGTACATAACATATTCTCTATCAAGAGGAAACATGGAAAGGGGAAAACTCCACGAGAACTCATCTCTTTTCAGAAGTTACGCTTGCAGTTTAGAGTTGTAGGAATGTGTTGATACCATCAGATATTATCAGATGTCTTCTGAGGTAGTTAGTAGAATAAATTGCTAAGCTGCCACTCATAAATTTTTTTTTAATTGTGGGAACCAGGTTAAGTTCCCAATGACTGGAAAAAGGGAAATTGAACACTTATTTTTAAAAGGGGGAAAGTGCAAGAACTGGGGAAGTACAGACCAGTTGATTCTCATAGAAACCATGCTAAGGCACATAAAAAACCAAGTGGTGGCTGGTAATAGCCATCATAGCTTTACAAAGGTCAATACTGGTGACCTTCTATGATGTGCTACAGCATAGGTGGATGGGACAGAGCAATTGATATTGTCTACCTGGACTAATGCAAAGTGTTTGATACTGTTCTGTAGGATATCCTGTCTCTACGTTGAAGAAACAGGAATTCAGTGAATGAACTACTGAGTGGATGAAGAAATATTTGGATTGCCTCACAGAGAGTTGTGGTCAGACTCACTGTCCACATAGAGACCAACGATGAGCAGTGCTCCTCAGGTCAGTACAGGGGTTGGTGACAGGGACAGTGATATTGAGTGCACCCTCAGAAAGTTTTCTGGTGACCCCAAGCTGTGTGTTGCAGTTGACACACTGGAGGGAAGTGATGCCATCCACAGGGACCCTGACATGCTTGAGGCGTGGGTACACACAAACACCTCATGGAGTTCAACAAAGCAGGATGCGAAGTCCTGCACTTGGGTCGTGGCAATCCCAAGCACAGCTACAGGCTGGGCAGAGAAGTGATGACAGCAGCCCTGAGGAGAAAGACTTGGTGGTGATGGCTGGTGGAAAACTCAACGTGAGCCGGCAGCGCGCGCAGCCCAGCCAAATGCGTTCTGGGTTGCGTCCAAAGGAGTGTGGGCAGCAGGGAAAAGGAGGAGATTCTGCCCCTCTGCTCTGCCCTTGTGGGACCCCACCTGCAGTGCTGTGGACAGTTCTGGTGTCCCAACAGAAGGAGGACATGGAACTGTTGGAGCAAGTCCAGAGGAGGGCCAAGAAATTGATACGAGGACTCGGGCATCTCCCCTAAGAAGATAGGTTGAGAAAGTTGTGGCTGTTCAGCCTGGAAAAGAGAAGGTTGTATAGAGACCTCCTAGCAAAATCAAGGCAGGGTGCTTATTGGAAAGCTGGAGAGGGGCTCTTTATCAGGAACTGTAGTGATAGGACAAGGAATAATGGGTACAAACTGAAAGAAGAAATATGTAAGAAATAGCTTATACATTAAGAAAAAAAATTCACTGTGAGGGTTGTGAAATAATGGAACAGGTTGCCCAGGGAGGTTGCAGATGCTACAAATCTGGAAGTGCTCAAGGCCAGTTTGGATGAGGCCTTGAGTAAATTGATCTAGCAGGAGGTGTCCCTGTCCATGGCAGTGGGGATTGGTACTAGATGATCTTTAAGGCTTATTCTAACCCTTAATGCTCTATGACTCAATGATTCTATGTAACATATTCAGGAATTGATTAGGGCTCACTGATGGACAATTTCTTCTGTACTTGGCATAGGACTTTTTTCTTAAAACCCCACACATTTTCAGATGGTACCAATAACCTTCTTTTATGTAACTGGTCAGTGGTTGCAGGATCCAATTAAGAACTGGAAAGGTTTGTCTTCTATGCCCTCCTCCACCTGTGGGTTGGTGTAAGGGGCAGAACACTTCTCTGAACTCCAACATATATTTAATATAAGACTTTCATGCAGTCTTTTGAGCAGAAATCAAAACTGAGATCTCCCCTCTTCTAAATGAAATGCCCAACCTGTTTGGCCACAGTCATGCTCCCTCTTGCTCACTCACTTTGACCTAAGGAATTCTGATATTATTTCAAGCTGGCACAGCACCAAAAGGTGATGTGGCCTCTCATCCAGACTAGCCTATAGCCTGGTTTATACAATATCAGGTTCCAAAATTAAATGAACCATCTTTATTCATACTGAGAACAAGACATGGCAAAACATTTCACGTTAGAGTCTCCACATTAAAGTTTCACTCCTAGGGAATTGGCTATTTGTGACTGTCAACATTCACAAACCCTTGCTTGGAAAAAATGTTGGTTATAAAAATGAACTGCTTATTGATTGGTACATGGGAAAGAGGAAAGAAAAATCAAACAGGTTGCAGTTTCAACGGCAGCATCTTTTCCAGCTGCACCTCCCTGAAAGTCGCAGTTTGTTTGATAAAGCCAGAGAATTCAGCACTGTTGACAAAGTCCCTCTACAAGTGTAATACCTGGAATGGAAAGGAAGATAAGTTGAAAACTGGCATGTTTTGTCTGTGACAAACACAGCTGAAATATTAGCTCCTGTGGCAACAGTTTGAATAAACAGGACCTGGTATGCTAAATCTTACTGATGCTGGCAGGTGAATAGTGCTTGAGGTTTAAGGTGGGGCAGCTTTTGTTTACAGACATTGGCACACACGCTCTGAACCTTATTATCTCTCATTTACAGAACCTGGCACACCTTGAGGTTGGTTGGTTTTTTAATTGTTGTTGTTGTTGTTGTTTCTGTGGGGGTTTTCTGGTTTTTTTGGGGGGGTTGGGGTTGGTTGGTTTGTTTGTTTGTTTTTGTTTTGTTTTGATTTGTTGGTTTTTTTTGGAGCCAGGTAGATTTTTTTGTTCTTGTTCTTGTCATTTTTAAAGAAAAGAAAATAACCAGATGAGGACACATGAAGACACATATATGCAAGATATATGAAGATATATATATCCTACAAGCTAAAAAGAAAAGAAAAGTCAAAATCAGATCACAGTATCTCAGCAGTAAATGCTGAGTGAAAAAAATTGAAAAAGTTTGAATTTGAGATAGAAAAAAAGATTAAGCATTAAAAATTATGTCTACAGGATCCTCTTTAAACTAGAACCCCAGCACAATTTTTTATGGGTAACAAAACCTCTTATATCTCTTGCACACTTTGGTATGTTAACAGCATGTCACAGTGCAGTACAAGCTTTCTTTCCAGGTTTATCTGCTTTTAATATCCCTCTAAGATGCTATCTTATCCAATGTGGACATTGAATTATAAAAGCCTCCCAAAAAACCCCTCACAATTTCCTCATATACTAGTGACAATACACATACCAAAAATGAGTTAGAAAAATTCAGTTCAAGATATCTAGCAAAATTAAGAGCTGAGAATACACTGTCAAAGAAGCACCTGTACTATTTCTAAGCTTCTTTTGCATTTGCAGGTTAGAAACAGTCATTAAACAGACTTCTATGTAGAACTCATGAAAAAAAACCCCAAAAAACCCCGCCTTTTTGATGAAAAGGCAAAAATAAAATGAAAAAATTATATTTCAAAATACTTCTAACCTAAAGTGCTTTCTGAGAGCAAATGAGAGCAAAAGCATGAGAACAGAAGGAGATACAGCTCAGATTTACCTGTCTTCTCAGCCATTCTTTATCCTAGAAGGGGACTTCAACCAACAAGTCTCCACCTCCTGCACAGGGCTCCTGAAAGTCTTTCCAGATTTAACTATCAATTTCTTAATAATGTTCATTAAGCCAGGTTTAGGCTCAATTTTTGTCTTCCTCTGTAACTTTTGCCAGAAATAAATCCAAGTTTTTAATTTGAAATATCAAACAATGAGTTTTCAGAAAATTTCAAAATGGTCTAATTTTTAGTGAAGAGGAATATCCAGAAATGAAGAAAAAATAGTGAGATTTTTTTTCTCCTCAAATACACTGCAAGGCTTATTGTTAATTCAACTCCTAAATCAACATTATGTTCATTTTAAGACTATTTTTATCAGGCAATTATGTAATTACTTGCAGGTTTCAGAATTAATAAGGAAAATCTGCATATTACATATTATATATATTTGGGGGTTTTGCTGACCCATGTTTTGATAGACGAGTTTCCAAAACAGAATGACAATTTATTTCTGTTGTCTAGTACTACATTAAGAAAAAAAAAAAAAAAAAGAAAATAGCAATTTGGTTAACTTTACAGTCACTTAAGGCAAAGTAAAGGTAAAAATACTAATAAAGATGGAAAAAAGGTCCTGGAGAATTACATTTATTCTACTTTTCAGGCAGAAGTGGACCTTGAAAAACAAAAAGAAATGGCTGCATTGTAGATAAGTGTGATTTAGAGAAGAGATTTTATAACCCTTGGGCAGAGGAAGACTGGGGGAAATTGAGGCATTTCTGACAAAGCCAAACATGCTACAGTAATATTTGAAAATCCAGAAAATAATGAGTAAAAGGAGTGGGTGGCCTTTACTGCTAAACTACAGATTTCTTCACTAAAGTAGAAAATATATTTTGGAATATTGCAAAGTACGTGTCCAAGTGTAGCTGGTCAAAGATTTGGTGAGAAAATTTTGTTGAAATTATTTCAAAACCCTTTATTTAGGTAGAATTATTCACTGATGCATAAAAATTAATCATAAACAGGATAATTATAAATTTATTATTTATTATAAATTTTAAATTTAGTCCTTCTTTCTAGAGATTTAAAGCATTAGTCAGAGTGTTTATACCATATATAAAACCCACTTACAGTTTTGATAGAATTTCACCAGGAAGACTTTTTACTTCTAGACAGAAAATACGATACACTTGTCACTAGGAAGATGATTACTGTTTTTTCAGGGATAGTTCTGTAGGGCAAATGCTTGTTCCTGAAGTGTTTCAGTGAAGTTATAGCTCTGTGTTTAGAAAAAAAAGCCTTATGGGATGCTACTCTTCCTTCCTAAAAAAAATAGTTATTTTTTAACCAAAATACCTACTGCAAGATAGTGGAAAAATTAAAAACAATAAAAAGTATAAAATTAGTATAAAATTTTAAAACATCTTCCTCCTTAGCTTTTAGCTATGTCATGTGAAAGCAATGTGAATAATATTCATATGAATGAAAAATTAATCATGATAAAGACAATTTGATAAGTGAAGGAAAGGGAATCAAACAATGATACAAAAGCAATCATTTACCAGCTCCCACAACCAGACATGCCCAGCCAATCTCCAAGCAAGGCTAACTCCTGTCCCTCAATTTTTATTTCTAAATATGACGTTACATGTCCCTTTGGTCACCTGGGCCAACTGTTTCTTTTGTGTCCCTTCCTAGATCCTTTCCCACCACTACCCTACGTGCCATTGAAACAGTGGGAAAAATAGAAAGCCTTGGCACCACACAAGACCTTTTCAGAAACAGCCAGAACACTGGTCTGTTATCAACACTGCACTGTAGAGTCTTTTATTAAGAATATTAACTTCATCTTGACCATAGCCTGTACAGTACACTGAAAGAAAATCAAACATAAAGAGAAAAGCACATTGGAAGTATGACTTGTATTTCACCTATACACACAAAAATACATAGTCTTTTATATGGCCACTGTTAAAACACTTTGAGAAAAGAGATAGTTTTTTTCTGTCTCACTGTACATTAAATTGGGAAATAGCCTAAGGTTCAATAGTTTACAAATTAGGAATTCCTGACAGTGACAATTTCATTAGTATATGCTGTTTTATTTCTTTCCAAGTTACTGTTATTTGTAAATATTGTCAAGTCTCTCACAGAAAGACGTTCTATTTCTAAGAGAGAGCGTTAGATCCTTCCTAAGTATCAAATTGTCCAATCCGATTTACTAAGTAATAATGTAACTTGCTACGTTTTTGTTACCAACAGAAAAAATGAATTGTTTACAACTCTGTAGACAATGAGAATCAAAGGTGGAGGCTAGTGTAGAACAGGTAAAACAGTACAGGAGACTGAGAAGAAATGTACTGCACCACCCCAGTGGTGCAGTACAGTAGTGCATGAATACTGCCTGGTGCTTGAAAGAAAAGTTACATCTTGTCTGGATGCACACAAATAAGCCTTGCCTCTGGGTAGAACTAATTGGTTTGAGTTGAATGCTACAGTAGCACAGCTGTCCAGTTTGCAGGCCTAAACCAGGGCTAATTAACGGGAACTTTGGGCTCTCTGCCTTGTACTGCGTTGTAAGGCAAAGCATTATAACAAAATTAAACTTCATAATAAAGGTCAAAAGCAAACATAGCTTAGAAATCAGATGTGAGGACCTGCTTTAGAGCAAGTGTCTGGATATACCTTATTTAGAGTTCGAGGCTTAGATTACATATATTATTTGTTCCTATTTTTGAAGCAAGGCTTATGTGCTCATGCAGTTGAGATAAAAAAAAATTCTGTTAAAACATAGATAAGTTGAACAACAGACAATGATATTATTTAAGTCATCAACATGATATGTGGCTAAACAAAGAGCTAAATGAGCAAAATCAGCATGTTCAAATTTTTGCGACTTCTACATGGTTCATAATAAAAACCAAGCAGGTTAATAAATTAAAATAAAACCACAATATTTATTATTTTGTACTTACTACTAAGTATTACATATCAAAATATCCCAGAAAATTTACAGCTCTTCTGGTGCTTAACTTCACAGCTTGTAAGAAGGAATTGAAAGTTGTATTACTTCTGTTAAGACTTACTCATTTCCCTGATGTTTTCCTACAACAAATATGTCAGTTAAGAGGAAAAAAAGTTCTGGAAAAAGAAACATTTGAATGTAAATTTAGGGAAAAGATGACTGACTGATCATCTCTCTCCAAGCTTCTACTCTTCAATATTTTCAGATTTCCAAGTCTGATTCATCTTCAGGTCTCAAACAACGAACTCCCACCCTACTGCTACTGCCTGCAGCATATCAGTTTAAATCACATGCCATTCTAATGTTCACTCATCAGAGTTTATTAGGTATTCAAATCATGTCTGAACTGTGTACACCCCATTTATATGCAAAATTAATGCAGATCAATGAGACAATTCAAAGAGGATTTGTTTATCACAAGACAAAAGCTGGGTTTGGACCTGAATGGCATCTATGCTGTAATGTTGCATAGAATGGAGAAGACAAGTTCCTCATGTTCACCACCAAAGCGAAGGCATTTGTAACTGAGCACCTTAAAAGCAGTCTCACAGAATGAAAGAATGTTAAAGTGTCCAGTTACAGCTCCTGGACATCGTTTAAAGAGTTTAAAAGAGTTTAAAGGGTTTTAAATGGCTGCCATTTAAATAAAAAGGACCTGGCAGAGTTAATTGGCTTAGCTAAATGCAAGAAGCTTATTTTGATACTAGTGTGGGGAATAACAGGAGGTGCAGGGAGATACCAGAAGGCGAAAGACTTTTTTGAGAAAGCAGCAGAGCGTCAAACCACAGCATCCAGAATTCACTCAGTGCTAAGGGAAGAAGTCATGGATGGTAATGATCAATGAAGGATTAGAGTGGGCTTAGATGGAGAGGCTGCTGAAGGATGAAGGAAAGAAGAAATCAAACAAATACAGTATGTCAGTGTAAGAAGGGTGGGAAACAGGTACGGATGGAGAGATGGGTATAATGAGCACAAGGGTGATATAAGTCATTGTTAGGCAGTAGCTGACAAAGACTGAAGAAAGGAAAACAGTGAAAATTCCACTAGCTACTGTGGAGAAAACATAATGCTCTCTCTGCTTATGAAACAAATTTTGCCTGGCAAAGGTAAGTAATAGGGGTATTCTGGCCTCTGAATCACAGTAGGAGAATTCAGAAGCAATGCCTCAGGAATCTGGAAGGCTTGCAAGAAGCTAAATCAGTAGATTAAAAATGGCATGTGTAATCACACATAAGAGAAATAGAAGATGACATTTCTTCAGTATAAATCCATCTTGGCACATCCCTAAAATGCTTGGAAAACAGCTGGCTTTACAAATATTACAAGTAGTCTCCTGAACAGGCAAGATTCCAGGAAGAAATTGAAGTTAAGAACAGGAGGGTAGAAGAGAGGCACCATCAACAGGTTCTCACTTTTTGAAATAATGTTATAAAAAATAAAATAAAATATCTATTTAAATAGGTGTACATTCTGTCTAGCTAGTCTCTATCTCTTGCTCTCTCTTTTCTATGTAATATTTGCTATGTGTATGTATAATATATCCATGTACATCTCCACATGAATTTATATATGTATAACTATGTGTGTACACAAAGAGAGGTCAGTTTTCCATGCGGTACAGTTTAGACACACTTTTAAAATATGATAAGTTTTACATACTTTATAGTTTTATAGTTTATTTTTCACTGACATGGTTATCCCTGAGAAATGACAATGTACAGAAGACTGTCAAAGCATCCTTAATACAAGATCTATCCAACATCAATGTACTAAAATCAGTACTTCAGTTCTCAAACAAAATCTATAACTAGATTCTCACATTTTGAGATACTTATTCCTCAGCAGGCCTCATTAAATAAATGAGAATACTTGAAAAGTAACTTACAGTAAGTGGAAAAGTGACAGAAATTGACTATTGACTGTAGATGTAAACACTCTCTTTCGAAACATAAAACTTTAGCCCAATGAAAAATACTTCTTAACTAAAAATTAACAGAAGACATTTTTTCTAAGCTTTGGAATAAATATTTTAGTAATATCCTCATTACCAATGTAGCTTTATATATAATTAGAATGCTGACTACAAAAATTACAACAGAAAACAGCTTTAGATATGAATGACTTTTTTTCCCTAGAATCTTAGTATATTAAAATAATAGTTCTCCAAAATAAGAAAATAACAGCAATGTCAACTGTATGTTGATACTTCTCTCCAACTACAAAGTGTAGAAGATACATTCACAATTAAGTGCAGGATTTACTGGTTGCTCTGTTTCTCACATTGGGATGGTATTCTGCCACTGATCAACTGTGAACCTTAGTACTATTTAATGAGACACTCTTATCAAGACAGCTAATTTCCACCTGATATTAAGACCCACAAAACAAATAACTATCACTGTGACCTCACACAATAATTTCAAAGAGGACAACAGAAATATATGAAGCTCAATTGTTTCCAGTTTCTTCTATCATCTGAAATGTACATAATCTTCACCTTAATCAATGACTTGAGATTCCACATTCACTGTTCAAATGAAAAAGCTCCCAAATTTATAGCGACAGTAGGAAAGATAACACTGAAGGGATGGAAAAATACAAGATTACAAAGTTCCCCACAGCAATCCTTTAATGAAGGTTTTAAACTAACATGAACCCATTAAATAATGTCACATTTAATGAGTACTTAAATAATGTCATTAATAATGGAGTAATTGGACCTTTTTACAAAAAGAAAATCTATTTAGCACTGTCATCATTTCCGGCAATACAAGTTATTGAATAGTGTCTTGTTCTTAGCTCTTATTACTTTCTAAACATAAATAAGCCAGAAATAATGAGTCAGACCACAGAAACTGCAGCCTAACCATTTAATTTCTAGTCTGAAAAAAAAAATTGTCACATTTGTCTACCTCTGATTAGATCAAGTGGTCATAAAAAATTACTATTGTGCTTTTCTTGTCTTGGAAACAATGGCATTTTGGCCAACTGACTCAAGCAGGATAATATTATATGGAATTTGACAGCAATTATCAACTCAAAGACAAAATTTACAATGAGCTTTTAGCACATGTAATAACTTTCTCATATGACCTAAATAGTTTATTGTATGCAGTTTTATATACTTTGCTATCAATGAATAAAATTTAGCATTCATCTTCCAACTATTTAAAAAAGTCATAATTTAGACATCATGATGCCACTTGGATAAATAGACCAATATCAAACCAACCAAAACAAATTTTTTGTTTTGTTCAGTTAAGGAAAAGGAACTTTTTCCAGTTTTCAAATATATGCATTTTTTGAAAGAAATTCAAACCAATGCCTTTAAAAAAATTCTAAATTCTACGTATTTCTACATTGTTATTTCTCAAGAAATTAAATGATAATTCATTGACAAAAACCTGTACAGCTAAAGAAATGTATTAACTCCATTATCCAATTAAGTAACTTTCTTTAAGTCTAATAACTAACCTTTTTACAAAAGAAGCTTTTGATTTTTAATTTAAATTTTGATGTTTTATCCTGTAATTTATTATAGAACATTTAAATTACTGATCCAAGATATTGATCTAGACATCTAAAGATGTCTAGATCAAAACTATATATTTCTTCTTATAACCTTTTAGAAGCTACCTTAATTTCCTGAATTTATATGAAAAACGAAAAGGAAATATTTGTTATTGCTGGGCAACTTTGTGACTACTGCTCATTTCTGTTTATGTGCTATAGCACTCCAAAAGCTGATTGGGTTCTGCTTTGTTTTGATACCAGGAAGATGAAGACACCACTAAAGAGAAGTGGAGAAATTCCCTCTAGAAAATTTAAAGTCACTGTGGCAAACAAAACCTCACTGTAGACAAGGAAAAGGGATAGCTTCCTCACAAAAGTATGCAAAGCAGGAGTTTCATTTAGCTGCTGTCATGGTGAGGAAAGACCTTCTTGCTGCAGGAAGAGAGGATAGGGAAGTTAGGGTCACAGAACTGAAGATAGCTTTTGTGGAGCCCTTACAACTATAACAGTTGCTGAAAAGCTAAAGCTTCTGACACATGCTCATGCAGCTCCATTTCTGTCCAATCACTCAGAAAAGACAGAACTTACGCTAACACAAGTTACTGTACAATTTTGTTAGTATAATACTCAAAGGATACAGACTAAATTTGTTATGGGAAAATGGGAATTTATGGGAAAACTGAATTTTGTTCTTGATTCATATTTTATTAATTAGTTGCTGACAACTTTTTGTAGTTGTTTATAACAATGATCTGCAAAAGGATATGTTGTCTTCATTCACTGTGGTCAATTACTGACAAAGAATCTGAATAGAAACGTGGCTCTACAGACTTCAGCAGCACATAGCTGGTATAACTTGGCTGTCACATATAAAGCTTCAGTTCAGTTCTGGATTTTCCAGAAGTCTTTTCTGATGTTATTCTTGATCCTTTTACTAACTTCAACACAATGTATAAAACATATGATATTTTTTTAACTTGTTTGCTTTTAAATTATTTTTTAATGAACAAAAGGTGTATTCTTACTGTATCACACTGCATTGCTTTTCATCACTTTTCTATGTAAAATAAAGGAAATATTCTGATCATAATTTGCTAAAAAAGACAAGATAGCTGAGCTGCCTAAATATCAACTATATCTTCATTTAACATGAAGTGAGATTTCATTTGCAGAAATTAACCTGACATTAAACCTCTTGATCTATATTCTAAATCAAAGTTAAATTTGAGAGGAACAAGTGATCACATTAATAAGAGGCCATGTGATAGAGAAACAGATTGGATAATTAAATGGAGGTAGAGATAAGGCTTCTAAAGGATTCTGTGAGAGATATACAGTAATCTTGCCTTAGTCAAACCTGCTTTGCAAGAAGAACCTCTAGCATAACATTTCAGACTTTCAATCTCAGGTACACTCCCACTTAATCTGGGAATTTTATTTGACTGTGAGAGAATGTCTGATTTGGTTATTTCACTTGAATTTTTTGAAAACAGCTTGGAAAATAATATCAAAAAGTTAATGTAGCTGGTAACTCTAGGTTTTTATCTTCAACAAAACTTAAGTTAAAAGCACATATCTCTGAAACCAAAGTGAAGATATCATCCAGCTCATACAATAAAATATCTTCATTATAACCATTGAAATCAACCAAATAAAAGTGTTTTCTAAAATTCAGGAAGCAACAATATGATCTGCAGAGCTAAACCATAAGAATTATCTTTAATCACATCTCCAAGTGTAATCACTACAAGTAGCATTCTGGAAAATACCTTCTAGCTGGAATGCATAGACTATTTAGAGCATGTAGAGTTTTATTATGATCCATTTCAACTGGAAGCCTTTGATTTATAATTTGGAACAATCTGAATTCAATATCAATAAAAAACTCTCCAAATCCCATTTTGAATTTCAAACCTGCCCAGAAATACTAGAATTGCAAGATACAAGCAACTTCCTAGCATAAAGTTGGCTGATCAGAATGAAATCTAAACAGCTCTCTGTATTTTCTCATTTGAATGGGGAGCATTGGACTACATGATCTCTAGAGGTCCTCTCATCCTAACTATTCTGTGCTGTGATTTGGCTATTAATGACCAGTTAACTTCTACCCTGATGCATACCTATACAAGCAGATGTATTTGGGTCACTCTCTGTTCACACCTCTCCTTATGTCACCTCAAATGCTACTAAGCACTGGACCAAAAAAAACACAAGAGAGGGACATTTCACAGAGTAATTTATTTTTTTAGAATAGCCACCAGCACAGAAAGAGAAGTCGTCTACTGACAAGAAACATGAAGTTACAACTTCCATGATTTTATACAGAAATGTGAAAATGTGAGTAACAAATAAAGACAAGGAAAAAAATTATGAGAAAATACAAGGGAACTAGCGTCCCATTCCCAAAGTGAATTGAGACTCACTAAGTGCTATGATGACCTACACCAACAACAAAGTCTGGAAGAAAAGCAAAGAAACACAAAACACCAACCTCCAAACCTCTAAGATAAACAAATACCACGTTCCTTCTTTGGGTTTATTGAGGAAAAGACCTCAGTACCTTGAGGAAAGGAGAATCAACTAAGAATAAAGAGGACATGCCTTTTTTTTTTCAAGTGATAAAATAGATTTTGCAGAACTTTTTCTTATTATTAACAGACTTCTAGACTTGCTGAAAAGTCACAATTCGTTTTAGAAGTTCTATACCATATGAGAGTGTAGCAACTGCTATTAGCCCGATGAGCTGTGACAAAGAGAAGGCCATCAAGCTATGGAACTGACCACACAGTTGAACTGAGGCTAAAAGTAAATTACAAGAAAAATTTTTGAGTCTCCAGATTTCCACCTGATGTGCAGGGAGGTCTTGCTGAGAAAGGAAGGGGAAAAACCAAAACTTTCAGTCTGAGATGAATTTCTAATGTTTCTAATTTATCAGTGATACTTGACTTTCCTGAATAGTTCTGTCTGTCATAGGGTGTTACTACACAAAGCTTTGCAAACCTTAGTTAGAAAGCACTGTCCATACTAAAAATTATGTTCAACAATGTGACCTAGGAAATAACTTATTTTGGGAAATATACCACAATTAATCCATCTATCTCATTTTGTCTTAGGAAAACCCACTTAATTAATGAATAAATGGCAGCCCATAATTTACTCAATTATTTAAAGTGCACTACTTGGTAGTTATCAAAGAAGAACTTTTATTTAAAGTGCAAAGAAGAACATATTCTTAGCCTCATGAATTTGTTTCTTTCATTTGAACAAAATAAGATACAGTGCTTAGTTGAAAGTGTTGACAAATGGCATGAAAGAATATAAGGAAGTAGAATGACAAGCCTGAGTTTAAATAACATCCCAACTCTATCTGCTTCAGATCAAAAATGCTGAAAATCAACTTACAAGGAATCTATTTATTTTATTCCATAGAACTCCAATACCATTTAAAAACTGTGCTTCTATCCCCTTAAATAAATGCAGTAAATTCATCTGATATTTTGAAAGCATAGTATTTCTATATATATAGATCTTGGTTCAAAGCTATCTATAATAGCTACAAATCCTTCAATTCTTCACCTGTATAGCAGCTCAAAATTAGGACTGTACAAATGAAGTCTGAAAAAACATTTATTTTTTATAGTTTGGTGTCCGCTCAGTGTTTGACTAAAGTTATATGGTGGTATATCAGATTTGCTAAGCAACAGACCTGCCTGGGATTATTTAGCATGTTAGGAGATCATCACTACAACTTGTGGGTGATTCTTGTGCAGGGTTATGAAATAAACCAAGTGAAGCTACAACACTTACATTTTCATCACTGATGGCAAGTGATTATTTCCAAAGCCGGAGTCATACGCTGTGTCAGTATCTCAACCAATAGCCCTCAGTAACTATGAATATCTTGAAAGGGTAATATGACACAATGTTCAGTGGAAAGTTCAGGCAGGAAAGTAATCTGCTGGAGCAAATGGGAAAGCGGATTCTTTATACTAAAAATTCCTCTGGGCAGTTATTTTCTTCAAATTTCTATTTATAATGTCTAGTATATTGCAGCATCACAAATAATGCAACACTTAATAAACTAGTAAAGCTGCAAGTGAGGAACCCATATACAACTATGAACTAAGTGGGCAATGTACAACTGAGAAATAAAAACATTTATTTGGTTTTGCTTTAAAAAATGTTTATAGTTTTGTAGAGCTATATTAACTAATTAGGCAGCAACTTTGAAAGGAGAACAACTGTTATATTATACAAAATTAAATGCTAGTAGAATCTTGTAGAATATTGTAACATTTTGAAGATAACATGTCAGTAATTCAAGAGGTTAGGAAAAAAAA
Organism: Zosterops lateralis; assembly: GCF_965231275.1. Classification (NCBI taxonomy): domain Eukaryota; kingdom Metazoa; phylum Chordata; class Aves; order Passeriformes; family Zosteropidae; genus Zosterops; species Zosterops lateralis. The sequence continues at coordinate 60,600,753 of NC_139800.1, read as the reverse complement.
TGCCCTTATTTTCCTTTGATAAACAGACTTGTCTACTGGAATCTGACATATATCGAACTCACTAACAACACCTGTGTACCTCAGCATTTCAGACAAGGAATTTTTTGAAGATGTTTTTCCTGGGGTGAAGGTTAATAGGCACACTTGCCAATAAGGACATTTGTGAAAGCTGAGGCATAGGGAGATACATATCTTTGGGCAGAAAGGCTAAATTGGAAACCTGATACGCTGTGTTTCCCCCAAAGGTGAATGGTCTAAATTAAAAAACAAAACAAAACAGACCACCAAAAAACAACAAACAAACCAACCAACTAAACAAACAAACAAAATTAATCTGAAATATCTAAAGCTTCAGCAAATGTGAAATATACCATAGTGTGAGAGCTGCCAGCCCTATGTGTGTGGATGACTGTCACACACTGCAGCAGGATTTCAGAACAAAAGCTGTGAACAGCTATCTTCAGAGACATCTCATCACATTTTATTATCCTGCAATGCATGCTTTCTGGAAGCCTGAACTAGACAGAGCTTAGTTCACTATAAATCAGGGGGAAAATTTTCAAGGTGACAAGACAATGAGAATTTGGTGGGACATACCAGTGACTTCTGCTTCAGCCAGAGCCAGTCAAGCTCAGACACAGATTCAAGTCTGTACTTATTACTGGATTTCTAAGGAGTGACTTCTTATTTCTACCTGTGATAAAAAGACCAGTTTTTCACTCATGCTTCTAAGGAGAAAATCAGCACTTTCTTCATATATCAGGAATGATCTGTTATTGCAATTAAGAGCAAGTTCACCTTTGATTTTATCCTTTTGCAGTACTGAGCAGACTGTGAGTACAGCCACAGTACAGAGACAGAATATAGTCTAAATGCTAAAGGTCAAAGTTGGTTTCATTTTAAACCAATACAAGAACACAATCAAGAACACGCTAGAGAGAAACATTTCATAAAGTCAGAGTAAGATAAGTGTGATCTTTTTATTACTAACGCAAAGAACTTTATAACACAGAAAGTGGCTAAAGAGCTAGTGTATTAGACTTACTAATCACATGGTGAAAGTCTTTTCATTCAACTTCCTTCTTTGCTTCTATTTCATTCCTTTTCCAGCGAAATCACACTTACACAAGAGTTAAAGAAATTGGTCTAATGTCAATAAAACATATTTTAACAATAGTTATAATTTACTATCAAATATATCCTGCAAGCTTTTGTTTTTCAAAGGTGGGAAGGTGAGATGCCCAGACTAATAATCATCCTGACAAGATCAGTTGCCATCAAATCTAATCTCAGCTAGAAGTTAATAATGAGCTGCAACATATTAATGCCAAATACCAGTCTGCATAAAATAAAAGTAACAAGTTTATATGAAATATAAAGATTAATATATAGATATTGTTTTAACCCATCCCATGTCAATGGTAGGATGCTGTATATCACTATAAGTTAATGACTTGGCAAACATTCAGATGAGGGTTTAGGAACACATTAACCACCCATCTGCCCACAACTCTGCTTAAAGGTGAGTGGCTGCAAGGAGTTGTGACAACTGAAGAGCACAATTAAACATGAAGATAGATTTTGTTATAGAATTCTGTCTTTTATCTCCCATGGAGATCTTTTAAAAGTGTTTTTGTAACTGTCTCCAATTGTCTGTAAGTACGCTTCTGTATCTGGATCACAGATTATACTCAAGAACAATTTGCAATATTTTAAAAATACTTCAGAAGTAACGAATAGCAGTAACTATGAGCCAATTTTGCTAATGAATTTACAAAGAACACAGGTCTGTAGCTGCACTTTTCAGATATATATTTCTCTATCTGTCTCTCATTTATATTGTGCTGAGTCATGCACATCTATGAAAGAGGTGGTGGCGAGATAAAAAAAAAAACAACTTTTCTGTATTAGGTATAGAGGACTGATGCATCTTCATGGGATGTTTTCATACTGTATGCCTACTTGATTCCTCTCTTTCCAACTTTTTTCGCACTATGGGAACACATAAAGAAATAAAAAGTCACCTATCCCAAAGCAAAGCTTCATTAACTGTAGTTATTATTTGAGAATTGTTTTTATTTTCTTTTTGGTCTCAAAACCATAAATTACTTATTAGCTTACTTTCAAGACTGAGTTTTCCTGATTTTGAATCTGGATATTGTAGAGCACAAGAAAGCTTGTGTAAAAAGGTGTCGCTTAACCTTGTACAACACAGTGAAAGCATTTGTATGTCCCTTGTTTCCCACCTGCTTCTACACAATGGTGGAAGACCTGTGCTTGGACTGCCTGGAACGTGCAGCTCTCTACCATACCATGGACTAGAGCAGTATCTGTCCAGACCTACTTTAGGACACAATAAAATGCAAGTCCCTAGACACTTGCAAGGACCAGGGATATAAATACTGGGGGGACAGGGGGAAAGGGCTAACAATTTTCATCAGAATATTTATCCTTTGAGTGGAACACACATTTTGTATCCCTAGGTAAATGAGATGCTAGATGTTCATTTTTAACTCAATTCTGTTTGTTTACTCACACAGAGACAATCTTTAGACTTTGAATTCCTGCACTTACCAAGCTACTTCTTGCCAGCTGATCCACAATTATTGACTAAGGAAAGATTCCTATCCCATTTCAGCAGTGAAGTAAAACAATGTAGTTAATTATCTCCTGTACACTTTCTCCCGTCTCTGGTCCCTGAGGCCACATAAAATTCTACTATTGCCAGCAAATGTTTCAACTATAGAAGTTAATTTCTAATGATGCACATACCTAGTGCTTAGTTGATTTCTATTTGTTCATTTATCAAAACCTAAAAAAAGTTTCCTGGTTTCTTTTTTTTTTTTTTTTTTTTTTTTTTAAATAGAAACATGGAAATATAGTATCATGGTTTTCATGATGTTATAAACCTTTTTTTCAGGGCAGAAAAGAGTTTGGGGTTTTTTTGGCATATTTTTAGTTAATTATTTCACTGATCATTCACTGTCATTCCAAGCATTTAAGTTTTTCAGAACGATTTTTCAGAATCTAATCAGATCTGCATTAGTGTTAATGTCTTTCTTCCAAATTATATTTTGAAAATATTGACTTATCTTAAAAAAAAAAGAAAAAAATTCTGTTATATTATAACCTGTTTGTCTAATTCATATAAATCTCTGTAATGTGATTTTCAGAAGGCGCTTTCTATACCAATGGGGAAAAATGACCATGGGAACAAAACCAGATCTACCAGCATATAAAATTCAACCACAGCCTACTGACTAAACTATCAAGAATTATTTAAGCATTAAGCATTATTAAATTAAGCATTATTAAAAAGCATTTAATCATAATTAACCACAATCATTAGTAAGCTGATATTTATGAAAATAATACTCGGTTATTTTCAAAAACAATCAGAGCCACAGTAGACTTAAAACTAAACTTGCCACATGAACATGGCAAGGTCAGGTTCTGGTTTCATGTGTACAAATAATCCAATTAAGTCCTGTAAAGGACTTGTTAATCTACTGTGTATGGAACATTAGCTGCCTTAAAGTTACAAAGTAGCTCATGAGAAAACTGTCAAAATTTGAATTCTTTTACGATTATATGAAAAAAACCCCAACCTTTAAAACTTCCTTGCATGTGGAAGCAAGGAAAGTGACAGAGTGGAAAAAGAACAGAATTTAAAGATTCAATGGTTAGTATAATTTTAATTAGCTGTAAAGGAAAACGACTGAAATGCCATTGTTCATAAAACCTTATAGATTTTTTTTCCTCCAAAAGATAAGCTAAAATGTTTTGGAAACTTCATATTAACACAGCAGAGCTGTTGCTATGGCCTGAACTTACGAGTAACAGCAACTGCTGCAGTCCTTCTCTCCATCAAGGCAGGTTTGAGGAAAGCCTTCAGCAGAGAAAAGAGCAACAGGAGATTTGCCAATTAGGAGAAGTAATAGATAACTACTTTTTTTTTATTAAAGCAGAGTGGCACACATGAGAGGACAGAACAAAGACAGGTGAAGAAAGGAGGCAGAAAGTGGGAGAAAGAGTTGAAAAATGACAATGAAGCATGAAATACAGAGAGGCAGCAGTATAACCTGCTTCACAGTAAGACACCAAGAGCAGCAGTGAATAGGCAACCTGGGAACATTTCTATTTGTTCCTTTATGTGTGTGGTCTCCAACTGCCTGCAATGTTGAGAAAAAAAATAGAGTATAATAAAAAAGAGCTGGAAGGCATTAGCTGATAGAAATCTCGTATTCTTATACTTTAAAGTGATAAACAGAACATTTGACTGTTTGTAGTGAGGACAGGAGGTGTGAGGTAATGTAGCAGCATCCTAACATATGTTATAGCGTTGCTCATATATCTGAGTTTTGGCAAACCCTAGGAGATAATCTATAAAAAAACCTAACAGCTTGTGCAAAACACTACATGGGGCTCAACATGAGAAAAATGAACAAGGGTGGCAGAAGTAAAATCCCTACAAGTCATAAAAGTAAAAATATATGAGTACTTCCAAAGTGCTAGATTATCAGTGAAAGACCAAAATCCTGTGTTGGCAGATAAAAACAAATAACCTAAAATTTAAATTTAATATCTCCAATTTATTTTTTACACTCCTTTACCTGGCCCTTACTACTACCCTCTCTTCAAATGATACAGATTTTTCACCTGCTTCTACATCTCCACACTCCCTAGACTAAGACCGTAAAGATAAATTCTTAGAGCATTTCCAGAGCCTTTTACTTTCGTCTGAGCTTTAGCTCTAAGCATCTGCAGACGGCATCATCATACCAAATCTCTTGGAGCCGTGGCAATTTGGCACTTGATGGAACTCGCAGGCAAACTGACTCCCTCTGCTGGAAACAAGGGAAATATTCTGCAATAAGGAGTTCTACGAGTAGTCAGCTCCTCACAAAAAATCCGGGTGATCACGTCATTACTTGATCTACTGTTGTCTTATGGTAGCAGTCCTTTCTCACTGTTTAATTGTGCATAATATATATGGTAATGACTGATTCTCCAGGTAAGGATTTCTTGACTCTCAGATTCTGAAAGACCTCATGCACCTTACTTTAACTAACACTTGAGGACACCTGGTTTCTTTCCTTTCCTTTCCTTTCCTTTCCTTTCCTTTCCTTTCCTTTCCTTTCCTTTCCTTTCCTTTCCTTTCCTTTCCTTTCCTTTCCTTTCCTTTCCTTTCCTTTCCTTTCCTTTCTTTCTCTCTCTCTTTCTTTCTTTCCTTCCTTCCTTCCTTCCTTCCTTCCTTCCTTCCTTCCTTCCTTCCTTCCTTCCTTCCTTCCTTCCTTCCTTCCTTCCTTCCTTCCTTCCTTCCTTCCTTCCTTCCTTCCTTCCTTCCTTCCTTCCTTCCTTCCTTCCTTCCTTCCTTCCTTCCTTCCTTCCTTCCTTCCTTCCTTCCTTCCTTCCTTCCTTCCTTCCTTCCTTCCTTCCTTCTTTCCTTCTTTCTTTCTTTCTTCTTTAAAATGTCTGCATATATACATGTTCAGTGTATACAACTTAAAAAGTCATTGAAATCTTTATATAGATTATAATCTCTTCTACTAAAAATCTCTGATTAGCTCCAACTTTGACTGATTCTTCTTGGATATTGCAGATTCAAAAATGCAAACTTAGAGTAATAGAGATTGGCCCACAAATCCTCATTGATCATAAAATATATTGCTTTGCTATATAAGCATTCAATTTATCTTACTCCACTCTGAAAATGTCTTTTATTTAAATCCAATTCCCAAATAGTTCTACTTATTATTAGACTGAAACTGCTTCTGAAAGAAGCTGCATGAACTGTACTCTGACTTGGTAGGAATTACTGAAATCAGCTAGGAAATAACTAAATAACTCAGTTTGAAACCTAATAAAATATCCCCTGGAGAAAAGGGTTAGGTCCTAATTCTTGCAATGGAAACAAAGAAAATAGGTGAGACTCCAGGGGTCACTGCCTGCTGTATTATAGGGGACCATGTTTTCAGTAGGACTAGGGAACATACACCAAATTACCTGGAACAGCATGACTGTTATAAAGTAAATAAAATTCATTTACTGTGATCATGCAAATGTTACGCAGGGAACTGGTGAAAGCAGGTTACCCACACAAACATTTTTACTGACACACCTTTCCCTTCTGACATACCCAAAAAGTATCTCAGCTAACTGTACACTCCAATACTCCAAGAGAAATGAAAATCTATGAAAATCTTTTCCACTTTCCATTCTTAGTGACAACTGTAGAATCTTTCCTTCTACAAATGAGAAACGTTAAACTTCATTATCCCAAAGACAGGAACACTGACATCAATGGTGGAAGAAGACTACATACCACCCATAATTCTTACTGAAGTATTTCATATCACAAAGTAACAGGACAAAACAGATCAGCATGAAGCCAAATTTCTAATATGAGCACCAATTCTGGATCACTGGGTACTGTTCTTTTCTGTTTCCTCTGTGTCCTCTCAAATCTTATGAGTAAGCATTGTTGGTATCTCATCAGCATTATTTGTTGCTGTCAGGTTACAGTAAGGAAATCAAGAGCAAGGAAATCTCAGGCCTAGTTCTCCTCAATGATAAACAAATTCTCTTAATGCGGGAAACTGGGCTCTGACTTTAAAGTAATGCATAAAAATATTTGTTGTTTCCTATTCCACAGAAGTTTCATATTTCATATGGACCTAGAGTTTAGTGAAACTCTGTACCTCCCAGCTTCTTGAGAAACAGTCCTTTAACTAGGATTTCCCAGCACCTGACTAAAAAGCTCAGGCTTACCATAAGAGAAGACTGAATTAAAATCAAAACTTTACTGTCAGGAGAGAGGCAGGCACTCAGTCACTCACTGTCACAAGTTGCCCCTGTGGTGGATGGTACAAGGAATTACTCTAGACACCTCATTTTGGAACATGCTTTGCAAGCTCCACCTATCAAGGTATATATGTCAATTTCTTTTGGGCTTTGATTGTGTGTAGGGTAAAATAAGAATTTCCTTATTCAGGAAGAGAAGAGTTAAGATTAAAATAGTACAGTAGAAGCACCATTTCACTGTTTCTGTAAAGGTTTCACTTTTATAGGATGGCAGAAGCTACAGGCCCTGTGATCATTCGTTCATTTGTTCATTCATTCATTCATTCATATAATGCTCCATCATCTCTTGGAGACTTTATCATATCTTTAAAATTTATCTTCTGGCAGAATTGTCCAAATCTGAAAGAGTCCAAATAATAAAGCAAAAATTCTACCAAGGCTGTAGCTTATAATTTTTTCATAAATGTTTAATGATTTTTTTAAAAGATAATGGCACTATTGCTTCTTGAAAAACATAACTGACATGTATGTTTGTATTTCAGTTCAGGTTGAATTAAAAAAAAATCAAACATTTAAACATATAATTCTTCATCATGCATTTCCATCAAAGTCAGTGGTAGAATCAACTTGGCTTGGCAGTTTGGTAATTATTGCAGTGATGGGTGATGATGCTAAGTGCATCATAGTAGTGTACAAAAAGCTTGAGGGCAAGATAAATTAGAATACAATTCTTTTTAGAAAACAAAAATAAGCCTATTTTCTCCCAAGCCTTTTTTTTTCTATTTGACCACTAGACTTTATTTTTGCTTTACTGGCCATAAGAATGGAAGGCCATTTGTACACAGTAATTGCTATAAACAGACTGTGAATGTTCAAATATTCCAGGGAGGTGGCTACTGCATATAGGCAAAACAGCTCAACAGTGCACTCACAAAAAGTCTAAACAGAAAATTTAGCATACATTCATGCCATTTGTAATACTCAGCATATACTGTGGAAAAGGGTCTTGAAATTTAATGTAGACAAGATGCATCAAACTGAGTATACACAAACAAGCCATGTATAAAGTGCTTATTCATGCATTCTGTTGGGGAATTCTCAGGCAAAGCACGGTAGCCGTAACAATGATTCCTATTAAGATTGTAATCCAGGTTTATAGCTCTGAGAAGAAGAATTTTATTGACTAGTATGACAGTATTGAGACACTCTGAAATATGTTCTCATATTATTTTAATTTTTTTGAATGCTCAAAAATTCACCTGAATTTACTCCAAAACTGAAAATACCCAGCCCAGCAATTTTTTACCTTTGTGCATTTAGGGTACTGCTGCATGAACTTATGTTTGAAAATAATAAAAAATGTTTTGTAAATATTTAGGCTTTTATGTTTTTCCAATGAGCTCCAGCAAACACAGGGTGAAACATCCACTCTTGAATGCTTTACAAGTGCTCCACTAATGCTGGCAGCCCTGGATGCACCAAAAATGAAATGAAAGTTGAATGTTGTGAATCACCATTCCCCATCACTGACAGAGAAAATAACTACTGTGAGCAACTACAAAGTATGCACAGCCTTGGAACAGCAAGTTTCTGAGCAATGCGCTGAAAAGATTTGACTGCCATCTACAGACATAACTAGTGTACTGGTAGCAATTTAAAAAGAATGCCAGAACTACAAACCTAATGAACACCCAGGACAGATATTAGATGAAAACTAATTATTTATGTATGTATAAAACAGTGGAACTACTATTAAGCTTCCCAGTTGCTTGTGTGTTTTGTTTGGAGTTTTTGCTTATTTGTTTTTTCCCTCATAAAAATATAAGCACACAGAGAAACACCGGCTTCCTTCACTCTCTAGAGTGGCTTGAGAGCTAATATTACAAATCCAGTGTTTAGCACTGCCTAAAGATTAGTAGATAGAAATGGAAAATACTAAAATTTTCCTAGTATTTAAACTATGAATTATAAAGTGCTGATTAATTTTCATATAGTAAGTTCTCAGTTAAAACTGTCTTAAACAGCTTTTCTCATAGAGTCATTAGTTAGTGAACCTATAAAATTTGCAATTACATTGCAAATTTCTAATCATATGTATAGTGACCAAATGCTTGAATGTGGGTAGAACTGCACATACATCATCTACACAGAGTTTTCAGTTAAATTTTGGCTACCTAATCAGGCTAGTTCACAACAAGCCACAACACAGGTGACTGTATAAGGACTTCCTTTCAGCTGTTCAGAACAGCTAGCACAGTAGTTCAGTTCTCCCTTGTCAAACACACTCTTTTCACTCTGACTTAAAACCACTTTCCTCTATCTGACAGCTGCTGCCAAACTGTCTTCACTTCTTCTCCTAACTAGCTCACTAGCCAAGCAGTTATCCTGCCAAAATCCTCTTTCAAAAATTTTGCTCTAGACTTTCAAAATCATTGCATGGCAAAAGGAAAAGAGATCAGGGGAACCATGTATTTCAAGGATTGAGGATGAATGACAAAATTACTTAGAACCATACAAACTGTACCTCTGTAATTAAAATTATTACATTTACATGCCAGATGAAACTGTTCTCAAGAATTATTCTTCAGAGATCAGAATTACATATAGAAATTAATATGTAGTGTATTTAAACAAAATATAGATCACAGATAGAAAAGCCTGTGGGCCCAAACAGAAGATAATTTTCAAAATACTTCAGAAGTTAGAATTGAGCACAGCATTCCACACATGGGACTGTGTTTTCACATTGCTGTATCATCCATCAGTTTTCATTAAATATTCTCAGACAGTGTATAATTTCACTTGAACTCCCAACACATATAAATATGTAGATTAACTGGATATGAATATCAGATTAATTTTAAGTGTCACATGTTGAAACTTTACATTTTCCAAGAATGTTTACACTGAAGAAGATCTGTTCAGACATAGCCATGAAAGTGAAGAAAAGGAAAGCAAACATGTACTTACTCTACATTTTGAGACTTCAGCCTTTGTTCTTACCTGAGTACCCAAACAAGCGACCATCATATGAGTGAGAAGTTTAGCTGCAAACATGGCACACCTGGTGCAGAAAAGGTGGGAGATGATAGCCAAAGCGAAACCTACACAAAAATAACAACAAAAATGAAAAAAATAAAAAGATAAGAATATTTAAGCTTAGGCTAATAAACTGGTCTATGTTATCATAGAACAGATGTTTCTTGAAGGGGCAGATTACCTTAAAAAAACCAACCAAACAAACCTTACAGAGTATGTTTATTTTGGCTCATACTGAGATCACTCATGAGTTTATTTCAAGTATGAACATGTATTTAATGTTTCCATAGGCTTGGGAGCTAAAATAATTTCATAATGTAAACAAGCAATTTTTGAAAAGTGCTTTTTTGGTGTCACCGTCTGCATGATATGAGTGACTACCATAATAGTTATATACAAAGCAAAGGGAACTGTTCAGTGTTCATATTAATGAATCCAAAAAATGTTTCTAGAAAAAGTTACATAAAAAATGCCTCTTGTTGGGTAGCACTATTTTAGCAGATAGCTATAACCTTCTAAAACCCATCTCCCATTTCATCTGTGTTGAGCATGGAAGTTTGTTATAGCAGTAGTCAGGATGAATGACACCACTTTTAATTTCACTAATTAATTGTAAACATGAACAGAACAAAAATGGAAAAGGGCCCTTTCCTACCAGTAAGTAGTTCTTGGGAAAAGGACTCTAAGAAAGTTAAGCCACCAAGGAATACACTGTTAAATCTCAGAGTTAACTGGAGTTACTTGTGCCCTTTCACACCCCAGTCAGGGCAGGAATTTGGGTAATTAAGGCAGATCTTTTATGTTGGTCTTGAAAGTGACTATTTTTTTTCAGCTACCAGTATTTGTAAGAGATTAGTGAAATAAATAATTGCTAAAAGTATTATTTCTAAGTATTTAATAATTACATAGTGATATTTATACAACCATCTATATACTATTTATTTTTTCTTTATTTTATATTCTTCACACCTAGATGGAAATGGCAAGATAAATTAATAATATCCTTATCACTCTTAAAAATAAAGCAATTTGTTACTTAAAAGATTCATTTAAATCTAGTAATCTATATCATCACAAAAGCAAACATCTTCAATCAGCCAAAAAAGCTGAAAGGCATTGGAAAGCATTTCCCTCCAGTTCTAAGTAAACCCTTAAACCAAGCTAAACAACTTTTATTTTTAAAATACCTTTTTATGACCTATGACTACAGTAAGTGACTAGTCCTGAACATGATCTGCATCTTTACTGATTCCAATTCAGCAAAATGTTTTCTTAGCTTTTGCATAATTTTTTCTTCCATTGGAAGCATTTAGCATTTTAAAGAATTTTTTATCCACTTCTTTTTTTCTCTGTAATCCAGTAAATGTACTTTAAAATCTGCTTATTTTTATGTGCTAAAATTTCCTTCATTTATCATTAAATATAATCATCAATTTGTGTGTAAAAAGCAGAGAGGTTTTTCTTAGTTTTTTGTCTTTATTTTATTAGGCTGGCATTTAAAAAAAAAATTAGGGAGCCTAGATTTTATCTGTTAGGGCAGTTTGCTTGGAAGGGATAAAGAAGTGACTTAGCTGTTTACATAATTTTTGTTACTCATGTAGTGATGACTTAATATGGAAATCATAAACTTCACAAGGAGCACACTCAGACCCCCATTTAAGGGAGTTAAAGTTAGTCAAGCATTCCATTTAGTATGTTTTCTTAATAAGCCCATTACTCTTAGTGCCTATAAATGCAAGAATTCATTTCCAACCTAAATAATTCTGTGGTTCTAATAAAAATTTATTTTAATTTGTGATCGCTGGAACATAATAGTAAACCAGCCGCAATCGTAAAGGCTCTTTCAGAAGTAAAGTTGAGTTTAGGACTTAGATCCCCTGCTTCCTGCCTGGCATTTTGGGACTTATTCTGTTGCGGCTGCTACTGAAAAAAGTCATGTTCCTTATTGGTTAAACTCTTAGGGTTTTTTCCCAAGACTGGGGCAGCAGTTAGGCAGCAGAGTGTAAGGGAATCTATCTCCCCTGAATTATCACTTCTAGTGTAAATTTCAGCTAAAATTGTCGAAGAAATTTGACAAAGAGGATGACTGTGCTGCTGCTAGCAACACAGATGAATTTAGGATTTTTAAGTTTCTTCCCCCAAATGACTAATGTATTATCTCTTTTCAATAAAGCATCTCAAGGAAACAGCCAAATAGGCAAGCAAGGGGTGTTCCAGGACCATGTGTAGGAGATTTAAAGGCACCAGGGAGCTGTGTTGACCTAGACCAGGCAATGGTGCCAGGCAATGGTGACCTGTGCCATGGCAGTGAGGGCTTGGCACAGCATTTTGCACAGGAGGGGTGAGACTGCTCTCCTGGCACCTGGTGGTGGGTTGTATGTTAGACAGGTGTGTTTTGGCTGGGTTTTGGGGTTTTTTTTTTCCACCAACTTGACTAGATCCAGCAATGGTTTACAAATGATCAAAAGCCATTGCTGCTGCTGGCAGCAGAAGTGTGTAAGCCAAACAGAACCCTCCAAGAAGGACACAGCTGTCCAGACCCCTGGCTGCAGGGAGTGTCTGAACCTGGGGACAGTACCAGAGGACAGTGCAAAAGGCACCTGTGTGTGATGTGAGCAGGTGAATGATTTGCTCTATCTGGTGGCAGGGCTTAAGCAAGAGGTGGAAAGGCTAAAGTGTTAGGGAGAGCAAAAGAGAAATCAGCTGGTGGTTACAGTCTTGCAACCCTGAGAGAAGCTCCTGACCCAGGAGTCAGAGGAGCCCTGTCCCTCTTACCATCAGGCAGAAGGAGACCTAGCAGATGGAGGAAATGGAAATGGGTACCTACTCAGAGAGGCAGCAAAATTCCATGCTGACCCCCATTACCTTCCCAGGTGCCCTTACAGAACAGGTATGAGGCCCTGGGAATGAGGCTCATGCAGATGATTGAAACAAAAAAATCTGTCTGGAGAGTCTCCCAAGTGTGCTTCATCTGTCAGAGAGATCACAGCCTCAGGAAACAAAAATAAAAAATAAAAGAAGGCTAGTTGTAGTAGGTGACTCCCTTCTGAGGGGAACTGAGGACCCTGTATGTCACCCAGACCCATCCCACAGGGAAGTCTGCAGCCTTCCTGGGGCTCAGGTATGGGATATCAGCAGGAGACTCTCTGAACTAATTCAGCCCTCTGATTATTACCCACTGCTGCTTGTCCAGGTTGGCAGTGATGAGGTTGACAAGAAGGATACCAGGGCCATTTAAAAGGACATCAGGGCTCTGGATTGATTGGTTGGTGGGGCAGGAGCATAGATGTGGTTCTGCTCATTTCCTTCAGGAGCAGGGATGAATGATAAAAGGAATAGGAAAACCCACATTATCAATAAATGGCTTATGGGCTGGTGCCATCAGATGGATTTCAGTTTTTCTACCATGGGCAATTTTTACAGCACCAGGCCTGTTCGAGTCACATGGGCTCCATCTGTCTAACAAGGATTCTAGCCAATGAGTTGGCAGGGCTGATTGAGAGGGCTTTAAACTAGGTTTGAAGGGGGAAGGAGGTGAAACCAGGCACTCCAGAGATGAGCCCAAGGGTGGTAAGCCAGAGTCAGGGGTGAACTCAGCAGCCCAGCTGAAGTGCACAGGCACTGATGCACACACACTGATGCACGCAGTGTAGGTAACAAACAAGGAGCTGGAAGCCATGGAAAATGCAGGAAAGTGATGACATAGTCACCATCACAGAAACATGGTGAGGTGACTTGCAGGACTGGAGCACTGCCTTGGATGACTACAAGCTTTTCACAAGAGACAGCAGAGGAAGTAGAGGTGGAGGGGTGGCTCTGTGTGTTAGGGAGGCTCTGGACACCATGGAACTCAAAATTACTATGATCAAGTGCCATGGGTAAGAATCAGGGAAAGGCCAACAAGGCTGACATCCTGGTGGGAGTCTCTGATAGAACTCCCAACCAGGATGAGGGGATTATTGTATAAGCAGCTGGAGGACGTTTCAAGATCACCAGTCCTTGTTTTTGCAGGAGGTTTAACCTGCCAGATACCTGCTGGGAACTCAACACAGTGGAAAAGAGGCAGTTTAGGAAGTCCTTGAAGTGTATGGAGGAGAGCTTCTCATCACAGCTGGTGAGCGAGCCTGCCAGGGGTGGGGCTCTGCTAGACCTGCTGTTTGCAAACAGAGAGGAGCTGGTGGAGACATGGTGGTCAGAGGCCATCTGGGGCACAGTGACCTCAACATAATATAGTTCTCAATAATTAGTGAAACAAGAATATTGAAACTTCAATAAAACTTCTACACTAGACTTCCAGAGGGTGGAATTCAGGATGCTGTTTTAGAGAAAAAACTTGGGAAACAGCCCTCAAAAGCAAAGGGATCCAGGAAAGTGGACATACTTCAAGAAAAATCTTGAAGGCATGGGAGCAGGCTGTGCCTATATGCTGAAATATGAGACAGCAGGGATTGGAATGGGCTGCCCAGGGAGGTGGTGAAGTCACCACCCTTGGAAGTGTTTAAGGAAACACTGGATAGGGCATTCAGTGCCATGGTCTAGTTGGCAAGGTGGCGTTAGGTCATAGGTTGGACTCGATGACCTCAAAAATCTTTTCCAACATAGCTGATTGTGTGATATTTCTATGTTTGACATTTTATTTGTAGTAGCAAAATTTGTGGCAAATACCAGACAAGGTGGCATCTTTAATAACATGAAGTTAGTTAACATTCATTCAGTATTCCACTAAATAAAAAGACTGTCATCAGCTACCAAAAATATTAATAATCAATCAGTTTTACTGGTCATCAGTTGTTATTAATGAAAAAACTGTCTTAAATGAACTGACCTGAAATGCAGATGAATCCAGAAGAAAAAAAAGCCTCGTTGTATGAAGACAAGTTATCTGTTTGGGCATAAACTGCATAAATGGACATATGAGAACAGGAGCATTCCACATAATCTGATGTGTCATCAATTACTTTGCAGAACCCGCTATCAGACAGCCAGCTGCAAAACAACAGTTTCACAAAGTTGGAAATGGACTCATGTAATTGACATGGTAAGCAGGCTTAAAAAAATTTGTTGTATTCCTGGAATACCAACTTCCCTAAACTCTTGCAGAGGTGTTTTATGTAGTCTTTCATGTGCAGTACTCAGAATAGCACACTTACATGAGATTAAAATGTTGTTTATAGCTTTTTTATGTTTTTGTTTGTTTGTTTGGGTTTTTTTTATCTTTGTAAATCTATTAAAATTAACCTTTCTTTTACTAGAGAATTTTTGTGGCCATGTTTTTGAAATATCTCCTAGATTTTGAGGTCTGTGGGACTTTTAAAATAGTTTGTTGCTTAACTTTGCTCAATACCTTTCCCTGTTATGGAGAACTTTTTAAACTGCTCTTTTTTGGTTTGAAACTAAAATCCTTTTTTTGTTGTTGTTGTTTTCTTTTTTTTTTTTTTTTTTTTTTCAGTATTGCTGAAGTGATTTGGAAAAAGGATAAGGCATAATACAGGTGATATCCTGAACCATTTCTACTGTGTATAGATAAAAGTAGAGCATACAGTTAAATTGTGGTGCATCTCCTCCCGAAGAAAAATAGTTTGCATCAACTGTGGGCTGATATCACCTAGCAGGTCTAACAAAATTGAATCTAAACCAACTACACTTCAACAGGACCCAGAATATAATTATCTGCAAATCATTAACACATTCATTGATGCAATTCTGGTATTTATGGCCTGCCACTGTAACCTAATGCATTTAGAGTACACAATCTAAGTGGTATTTTGATGAAAAAGGGCAGAAGTCTGAGAAATATCTGAGCTACAACAACTACTCATTTTATTATAAGAAAAAAATTATGTACCAGTAAATGACCAGAAAAATTAAGGGAAAAAGACATGAAATGAATCAATTTTATACTTGCAAATGATTTAACTGGAGTTATAACATTTTGCGCAAATACATGGGTTCACGGTAGAAAATGGAAAACTAAACACCATAATAAAATAACCTTTCAGCAGCTTGATTCCAGAGGAGACATAGAGACTTCTGTGGAACAATCCGACGTCCTTCAGCATAAATACGATAAATTACTTCATTGTTATCTTTCAAAGGTTGTGAACTCTGACCCTTCAAACTCATTGAAAAAACCTGAAACACATACAATGTAAAGATGTATTTAATATTAGATTCAAGAGTGTTCATTTTAATCAGAGACAACCATAAAAATGTTAAAAATTATTTTAAATACATGTATTATGTTTTGAGAAATATCTAGATTAAAACACATTCTTGGGAAAAAAAGGATTTATCTTCAAACCTTGTTCTTCAGGGCAAGTTCTTTATCTCTGTTAAGGAACCACTGCTGACTGCTGTATTCTGTGAACTGTATAGATTCACACTTCTCTTCTTGGGGAGATGATAAAACTACAGAGACCTCTAGTAGTTGTTCAGGTACTTGAATGGAATCTCCATCTTTTCCATTAAATCTATGTCCATTGATTTGCTGAGGAAACCAGTTGTGAGCCATTATTGCAATATATGGGCAGCTGTCAAGGATATTTTTGCCTCTGTGGAAATGGAAAAGCAATAGGGCTGGTAAGTGGGACCAAGCTTCACTATTCATCACATAATGACTTTAAAAGGTATTTGTGATTTGTTAGTACTTTATTAATTGATTGTTTTTAGGCTTATGATATTTAATTGGCACACTGTTTCAGTTCCTGTGGAGAAAACAAAAAAAAAGAGGCTGATTTTTTTTACATATTTCAGCTTCTCCATTTCCTCTCTGAGATTTGCTCCTTATGACCTGCAACTAAAACCTGTCCATAGTGAACTAGGTTATCAAAACACTAATTTTTACAACTTGATGTAGAACTGAGTCTAAAAAACAGGGGAAGCATTAAAATGGATGATGGGGATGATGTTGCTTTATTTTTTTTCCCAACATACACTGCAAAAAAAACCTTGGAGTAAAGAATTTTAACTTTTTTAATTCTAAACACTGAACACACATTCTATCATCAGCTGTTTAATAGATCCTCAATGGGAGAAACACAGTATTTAAAACCATCTGTCTCATAAAGAATAACCTTTTTCTTCAGTCACCTATTTCCCCTGCCCATTAACCTAATGATTAGCCTGTATTATACCCTTGGAGACAAAACTAGCAAATGAGCAAAATGAAAAACATACAAATTACAAAACATGAAGAACATACAAATTACCCAGTAGAAATTCTGGGTTGCCAACTTTCATCTAAGGCTTAGAACACAGCTCTGCATCATACAATTACATATTATTTTCTTAGCAAGAATAATGAATACTTTTCCAGGCAATATTTGAGCTAGAGGTGGGTCAATACATACGAGATCTCCTGAACATGTTCCCACATCTACTCCATATCAATCTTACAAAGCACTTTCTATTGGCACTATGACGATTGCTTTGTAAGATCATGACACTGTAACAACACATTTACAAATGAGTAACACACTAGATACAAGACAAGTCCCTTTTCTGAAAATGTAATC
Source organism: Zosterops lateralis (assembly GCF_965231275.1). Classification (NCBI taxonomy): domain Eukaryota; kingdom Metazoa; phylum Chordata; class Aves; order Passeriformes; family Zosteropidae; genus Zosterops; species Zosterops lateralis. The sequence continues at coordinate 60,583,396 of NC_139800.1, read as the reverse complement.
TGGATTTTCTGCATTGGTAAATTGTCATGTATTTATAAAACATATTATGAATTCAAGCTTACTAACCTTTCTCCTGCTGATCCACACTTTATCCCAGTCAAGAGAGAAAAAGCAAACTTCTCTGTCACTTCAGCAAGCAGGCTGTATCCTTGTGTGTCTTCACGTTTTGGGCTAGCCAGAGCACAGAGTATCTCATAGAAAAGACTTCTACTTTTATCAGTGAGTAACAGTTTTTCACCTACACCTGTAACCTAATGAGAGAAGAAGAAATCAAACAACATTTTACACAAAGGAATCTGCTTGTAACATTTCCTCATGGTTTGGTGGTATCTTCACTGTGATTCCAATATTTATTCTGAAATTTCAGAATATTTTTCCCAACTCCTGATCACTGCTACTAAGGCATAACCCAGAGTCTGTCAAAACTACAGAAAGATTTGCTTACTAGATTTGATTACTAAAGAAAAGATGTGGCATTTTTCATTCTTTCACAAACCAAAGATTGTTGAGTCCTGAGATTTTTTAAAGTATTTTCTCTGGTTTTTGTGTGGCAACAATTAAAAATTAATGGATGTTGTTATAATGCTTTGTACCTAGGTAATTAGAAGTTTTCCAGCTTCTGTGCATTATTCCAAGAGTCCAGAAGAGACAGAGCAGCATAGAACTAGTCCATAGTTTTCACAGAACTCAGTGCAATGCTTAAGCACTCAGCTACCGTGACAACCCAATTTCCTAAGCTACTGGAGGAAAAAGGTCTAATGCTTGGTCAAAAATACAGCAGACTTCAGCAGACCCAGGTAGGATTTGCTTGTGTGTTGACTGCAGTCTGCTGTAAAGATATGAACAGGGCTTTTACCAGGCCTAAAAGTAACAAAGGTGTGACCTAAGAGTCAAGAAAACATAATAAGCTCTATGAAACTACAGCACCAAAGGGAAAATTGCACAATAGCAAATCTAGAGCTACAGGTATGTATGCAAAATTAATAGTAGTTGGTCATTTCAACCTATCTGATTTCTGATTTCTTGCCACCATCCTAACTAGTGGCAGACAAACTCCTTCCTTGATTGTGGACTTCACAATTTTCACATTTACTTTTGTAGTCTATGCTTCTGGGTCACTGCTGTGGATGTATGTAAATATATATGTCTGTGTGTATGTGCCTTGTTATGTTATTATACATTAATTAATGTTATTAGTCATTTAAGAAAGGAGGTGTTTACCTTATCTACTATATGCACCACAGCAGTAAGTTGCTCCTCTGTAGTTTCCGTAGCCACTTTGACATTCAGGTTCTGAAGGATTCTGTGTAAAATGGCGTCATCAAGAGGCTGATGCAGTTGATCAATCAGTCCCCAAACTGGCAAGGAGTCCAAATCTGAGACAATGGTGATGTTAGAAATCCCATACACATCATCTACCCTAGCACCACCTGTGGGATTAGAAAGTACAACCTGGAAACGTTTAGGAAATGGGTTTAAAGATCCTGTCTTTGGAGTCAGGGTCACATCCAGGAATGCATTTCTCTGTCCATGTTCAAAAGTCAATAAACCTTCAGATCTGGCAAAATCTTGTCCTGCCACAGCTGGAGATATGAAGGTCCGTCCAATGGGCTCAGGTTTTTGTAGCTCCTTCAAACAAATCAAAAGAGTTTTAGGTAACATTGTGATAGACATAATTGTTCAAAATCACCTGCTGTAGAACACACTTTAAATGGGTAAAAACAAAATATGTAAAAAAGAAGTTCTCTTTCAAAAAGCAGCTATGAATGATGAAATAATTACATTTAAAATAATTAGCTCCCTGAATTAGTAATCCATCAAACCTAGGAGAAGAATTATATACACTGTAGTGTATATAATAGTAAATAGTAAAAAGGGTCCCAGTCTTTCTTTTCCAGAACAAAAAAACAAAAAACTTTTCTGTGTGAATAAATACCATAGAAATGTTAGCACATGTGTGAATTCCAGAAGACTATGACTGAAGCATGAAGTCCCTCATCTTAAAATAAAGAAAAGCATTACAAATACATAGAAAAGTAAATCAAAGCACGGGTTTTGGAAATGTGTCCAAATTAATATCAATTAATGGTATTTTCCGTCCCAGAATACATACTTAAAAGATGAATAATCCATTTAATACAAAGGCAAAGCAAATGCTATACAATGCACAGGCAAGGTGGATAGATAAATTTATCTAGTAATGCTACATGGCCTTATTTCCTTGTGAAGCAACATTATTTTTACCTTCCATGAGGTTTGCTGTTACTATTCATTCTTCAAAGTCTTGGGGGTTTTTTGCCACTTGCCATAACCTTGACATTATATCTGGTAATATAATAAACTTTCCTTAAGAGGAACCTAATTTCTGAACTACTATTCAACTGTATTATTTTTCAAAAGTATATATTAATTTAATAAATGTAGCTTGTATATTGACTCCTAAGAAAAGGTCTCCTACTGAATGAAATGAGGATTTTTATTTGTGAAATACAGACCCCTTTTCAAAATATTTAGTTTTTATTAGTAGAGCTTATTTATGGAATGAATTAGACATTTTCTGACTTCATTGGAGAACCTGCTAAGTCAATGCAGCCCATAACTGCTCAAAATTGCACTAGACATGATCATATCACCTGTGAAAATTCCAGAGGGAAGTTTTCTTTTGTCTATCCCTTCCCACTGAGGAACTGGAAATAAACAGTAATAAAAGCAGTAGTGACAAGAACAATGTGTAAGAAATCTTTGCAGGAATGAGATAAACATCAGTTTCCAGTTACTGCCTTCCTGTCTGCTGTGGCCTCTTATTTTAAAGCTACTAATAGTACCAATACTTTAGTACTTGGCCATGCACCCTCAAAACCTTGAAATGTCCAAAGAAGGTTGGTTATAAAATTACAAATGGATAAGAGATTTCCCATTATATTTTATCTTAAATATACACTGGGTATTAGCAATTTCTTTTCCATGTAACAGCTAAATTATAGTAAATTATTAGGTTGAATAAACACAAAAATTTCCTACACAATCTAATTGAAACACTGGCCAACTACTATATAATAAATGCTTAGAAACACCATGTAAACCTATGTGGTTAAAACAGATATGCATTCAATATAACAACAGAATGCTGAACCTTTTATTATAAAGGGTAAGTATATAATAACTCACCCCAAAAATAATGGTTTTAGGCATAAAATCACAACTATTCATAGTAGATCAGGCCAAGTACTACTCCAATGCAATGGTAAACTTGAAAGAATATATATTGCAGCCTGCACACTGATGCTGGATTCACGGATACTAAAGAAGTGGCAGGAATCACGTGTTTGCAGATGTGCTAAAGGGAAATTTTATCAGCTGCAATAATAATAGTGGGGTATGCATTTAAGATAAAAAAGGGTCAACAGCTAGAAGAATCTTGGCTACAGACAAACATCTCAAAAATGAATGGGGATAATAAAACTTACTTTAGCATGTGTTATTTTGATAAGAAGAACGAATTTTTTGTTTAGCACTCCACAGACATTGAATAAAATTTTATGACATTTTTCTCTCTTTTCCTAAGGATGTTCTGGTACTCATAAAATTGTGCCCTAACACAGCAAGTGTTCTGCTCTCTGGATGTTGTATACATTCCATCGGGATAAAAACTTAATTTCAGATAAAGAAGCCTCAAAAATTGAAGGCTCACAAGAGCCTTAGAATAAAGAAAGAAATTTATTAGATGCCTGGCTGACCATATTCTTTTAGGCCACTGAAAAACACTGCTAAAAGAAGAAGATACTACTTCCTGACAATGCAATGAGAAAAAGGTCTTTTAACAATGGAAAACCAAAGCTAGGTCCAGCAAATGTTTGACTGTTTCTGAAAAATGCTAATCACAGTCATATGTATTTTAAAGAATGACCAATTATTTAATTATAAAATTAATCATAAAATCTATGATTCTGTGAATGCTTTGGGTTGAAAAGGATCTTAAAGACCATCTAGTTCCAAAGCCCCTGCAGTGGACAGGGTCAACTTTCACCATACCAGTGGCTAAGAGCTCCATCAAATCTGGTCTTGAACACCTCTAGTGATGTGGCATCCACAGCTTCTCTTGCCAGTGCCTCACCACTCTCACAGTAAAGAATTCCTTCCTGATATCTAATCTGAACCTACTGTCTTTCATTTTTAAGACATTCCCTCTTGCCTTGTCACTTGCCCTTGCCAAAAGTCCCCCTCCAACTTCAGACAGGCTTGCTTTAGGTACTGGAAGGCTGCAATTGGGTCAGCCCAAAGCCGCCTCTTCTCCTGGCTGAGCAATCCCAATTCTCTCAGCATTTCTTCATAGTAGATATTCTCCATCCCTCTGATCAATTGAGTGTCATCCTCTGGTCTTGCTCCAACAGCTCCATGTCCTTCCTCTGATGAGGACCCCAGGGCTGGAGGCAGCTCTGTAGGTGTGCTCCAACCAGAGTGGGGCAGAGGGTCTGAACTCCCTCCCTCCAAAGCTGCCCACAGGGTTTTGGATGTAGCCCAGGACACACTTGGCTTTCTGGGCTGGGAGTGCCCATGGCTGGCTCATTCCCAGCCCCTCAGCAGCATCCCCAAGTCCTCTGGGGCAGGGCAGCTCTCAATCTCTTCATCCCCCAGACTGTACTGGAGGTGCTCTGACCCAGGTGAGGCACTTCGCACTTGGGCTTGTTTAACCTCATGAGATTCCCAAGGGCCACTTGAGCCTGTCCTGGTGCCTCTGGATAACAACCCATTCTTCAGGAGTGTCAAATACACCCTCAGCTTGCTGTTGTCTGCAAATTTGCTAAGGGTTCACCCAATCCCTTCATCTAGCCATTAATGAAGACATAAATAAATAACACTGGTCCCAGTACAGATCCCTGAGGGACACCAGTTGTCACTGATGTCCATCAGGACTCTGAGCCATTGACTATGGCCCTCTGGATATGACCATCCAATCAGTTTGTTATCCATCAAACAACAGTCCATTCGAATCCAACATTAAATCCATCTCTGTCCAATTTAGAGAGAAGGATGTCGTGGGTTATGTGTCAAAAGTCCAGATAAATGACATCTGTAAGCACTTCCCTAGCACACTCATGTAGCACCCCATCATAGAAGCCCACTAGTTTGGTCAAGCAGGATTTTCTCTTGGTGAAGCTGTGCTGGCTCTCTCCAATCTCCTGCCTGCCCTCCATGTGGCTTAGCAGAGCTCCTGGGATCTGTTCCATGATCTTCCCAGGTACAAAGGGGAGGACAACAGGTTGATACTTCCCAGGCTCTTCCTTTCTACCCTTCTCTTTTTAAAGATATAGTAATATAGTAATACTCCTTTTCCAGTCACCAGGGATTTCACCTGATTGTCAAGACTTTTCAAATAACAAGGGAGACTGTCTTGGCAACAACATCAGCCAATTCCCTCAGGACTCCGTGATGCATCTCACTGGGTCCCATAGAGTTGTGTAAATTCAGTTTCCTCAGGTGGTCACAAACCTGATTTTCCCATACAGTGGGAGGGACTTGCTCCCCCATGCCCCATCCTGCTGTCCATCCACTTCACAGGTGTAGGAAAAAAGGTTGCCAGTGAAGACTGGCAAAAAAGTTGTTGAGTACATCAGCCTTCTATTAATCTGTTGCTACCAGTTTTCCAGCATTGTTTATCAGGGGGAAACATCATCTTTGATCTTCCCTTTCTGGTTAACATACCTCTAGAAGCCCTTCCTGTTATTTTTTGTCCCTTGCCAGGTTAACTTCCAACTACACTTCAGCCTTCCTTACACATTCATACTCCATCTCTTCCCAGGTCACCTGCCCTTGCTTCAACTGCTTGTGCATTTGCTTCTTTCTCTTTAGTTTGACCAGGAGGTTCTGATTCAGCAATACCAGTCTACTACTGCCTTCATTGCCTGATTTCTTGCTCCTGGAAATTGCTAGCACCTGTGTCCTATGGAAGACTTTCTTTAAGATCTGTCAGCTCTGTTCCATTCCTTTGTCCCGGAGGGTAGTCTCCCAGGGGAACTCCCTGACTATCTCCCAGAAGAGCTCAAAGTCTGCTTTCCTAAAGGTCAGAAAAAGATACAAAAGTAAATTACATAATATTAAGTCTTACCTGCATACTGTAGCTAACTGTTGTTGTTACTGAGGTACTAGAATCTCTAAGAACTTGCAGACTGATTAAAGCTGTCTTCTTATAAGCCACAGCACATCGAGATCCCACAGCAAAATACACTAAACCATGAGGAGCATCACTTTCCAGGACAGTTATAAAAGCAAATCTGGCACTGTTGTTCAAAGCAGCTCCTGTGCTTACATCATACAGCTCAACAAAAATGTAAGTTTCAAATTCTGGTACCTGTAAGTGAGGGATGATTTTTATATCATTATAAGATCTTCTAATAAATTTCAGCTTTTAATAAATGTTTATATATTACTTTGTCTGCACAGTGGATCACTTTAATAACACTTTTTGAGGAAGCACACTTCCTCAAATGTGCAATAAGTACAATAAATTATATCTTAGAAACAATACTGCAATGGGCATCACTCTGTCAGGCACAATAATTAAATCCCAGATTTTCACACAGAACTTACTGCATTAAAGTAGCTATTTAAAAGTAAAGTAGCGCAGGCATTGTGGCTGTAAATTTGACATAAATGGCAGTAAATTCTCCGAGAGTGCCATATTCCAGATTATGGATTTACACAGATGTACAATTTATGAAGAATTTGCTCTTTCATTTTCTTTTTACTTTAGAAAATTGCACGTACCTATCTCCTCACTTGTGAAAAAACTGCACAGAATTAAGAATGCAATTTTGAAAATGCAATTAATTTGAGAATAACTCTCTTATATTCAAGTACTGAACTCAGTTAAAGTTCTGAAAAACATTTTACATACAGCCTTAGCATTTAAACACTAATACGTTTATGCATGTTTTAATAAGAAATTAGAAACTCAGTAGATTTGCACACTTAACTGCATTTATTGAAAATCTCAGAGCTTAGACAATACTATTTGATAGACTTTTGTGACATTTCACATATAGAGAAACATGTCACTCTGAAAATACACGCTGTGGAACTTTGTTTCCATATTGAAAATAAGGTAGCAATGCTAAGTTTAAAATATGACATTCTGCTTCATCTTTTATTTTGTACCTACAACACAAATGGAACATTCAAAAATATACAGCCCATTACTAAGATTCAAAAAATAATTAGAAAAATGTTATTTGTACCTATTGCATGCGCTTGTCAAGTGGCAAACTTGAAAAAAAGAGAAAAAAGTATTTCTTTACAAGAAAATTAATTATTTAAAAAAATGGTAATCATTGGAGCTATTTTTTTTTTTTTTTTTTTTTTTTTTTTTTTTTTTTTTTTAAATTGAATATGTATGGCCAGATTTTGGGTAGTGATGGAACTACAGGGGTGGCTTATATGAGAAGTTGCCAGAAATTTTCCCCACATCTGGCACAGGCAATGCCAGACAGCTCCAAGATGGGCCTGCCACAGGCCATGGCTGAACCAACCAGAAATGGTGTTAACACCCCAATGACAACATATTTAAGATGCAAAAAACCTTTTATTATGCAGATGACACTGCAGCCAGAGAGCAGGGTGACAACACAATAAGAGGAAGAACTCTGCACACACCAAGGTCAGTGGAGAAGGAGGGGGAGAAGTACTCCAAGCACTAGAGATGAAATTCCCCTGCAGCCCATGGTGCAGCCCATGGTACAGTCCATGGTAAAGCAGCTGTGCCCCTGCAGCCCATGGAGGTCCATGGGGATGCAGAGATGCACCTGCAGTCCCTTGAGGAGCCCCATACTGGAGCAGGGGGATGCCTGAGAGGTTACGACCCCATTGATGGCCCATACTTGAGCAGCCTCCTGTGTATCCACTATTCACAAAGTGGAAAGGAACAGGGACAGATTTTTAGACTCTCAGAGATTCTTATGCAGTTTTATGAGTTTTCACAGATCACTGTGATAGATGTAGTAATATAAAATTACACACAAGTTAGACTCAAAAGTTTTTTTGTGCAATGAGATATTACTTATAAAATGTTTTCCATAAACGACAAACGCTTTGATAGATGAAAAACCTACAGTGTGAAGCATAAGAGTATATGATCAAACGTTTCAGTGAAACAATTCCATTATTTTTTCTTACTGTTATATAAAAGTCTAAGATCTGTAATTTACTCTTCAAACAAAGTACTTACCTCCTTCCCAAACTTTTTTCACTCTCAATGAAGGCAGTACAAGACTATAAATAAACATGTTCCAGACAAGCTGAGCAGATATCAAGTTACTATGTTCAAATTAAGCATCAGTTCCTCTGGATCAAGGAGTTTTTCATTTTGACAAATGCAATTCAATTCTATACATAAATGAGCAATAATTACTTACATGATCAGGTTTTATTTCAATGGAGATGTTGCACATTGTTTGACCTGCCACGCAGGTTGTGTATCCCAGCACAGACACAAGTTCATTCTCCAAATTCACGCCATCCTTCAGAAGGACAACTGCTGTTTTATTAAAGGTCACACGCCAGAAGACCTTCACATCTTCAAAAGCCCTATAAGCAAAAGAGAAGAGTATGCATGTACCATACACTTTATATTATTATTCAAAACTTATCATTAGGGAATCAATTGCTTTATAATGAAAAGAAATAGCTCTTTTTATTTAAATTTCTTCCTCTAATATCTATTTATATTATTAAAAAATAAGAGAAGAAGAAAATAAAGCCATTATGGGAACCCAGATTCTTTTTAATTTTTGTTTCAGATAACATGCAATTATCTGAGTAAGAGACACTGGCGCTTGGAAAGCAGGGATGTGCCCAAGTACTTTCATTAATATTATAATAACATTAGCCAGGAAAGCCAAGTGGAATTTGTCTTTCATGTAAGTGTAAGGAACTTACCATACTTGAGCATATTTGCTTGAAGTACACATAAATGTACAATATATATATGTGCTAATTAGGAAAAAAGTGAAGACATAAGCATACTGACACATACCTTCTTAATTGCTCCTTGTAGTTTTCATGGCTACTTACATTACGCAGAGAGGTGAGAACTGGAGTTACACCTTTAGCAGTGCAAATACTTTATCTTATGCAAAACCTTCACACTTGCTGACTTACAGTATAAAATGGTAAACATTTGAGTTTTTTCTTGTTTCTGCTTTACACCAATAAAGTGACAGACCCAATTATATTCACAACTTAAATGCCTTGTTGTCAAAATCTGTGAAGCTACTAAAGGAGCTGAAAGGGAAGCACTTATTCTAAAACTCCGTGATGAAAACCCCTTCCATTAACAGTAGCTCCTCTGATTCAAGACAACATATTACAGAGCGTGGGAAGATCACTGGAATCAGCTGTTGCCTGCACCTGTTTGGTTGCCGTGCAACAGTCAGCAGCACCTCTCTGTTTTCTGAGTCTTCATCAAGTATCAGGCCACTTTGCACTTCTGGAATGAATCCCAAAATGCCATTCTGGAGATCACTTCCTGAGTAGGAAAGAGTCCATGAAAGCAGTAAGCAAGAAAGTTAAGCTGAGAGTAAATTATACTTTTAATATGCACAACTGCTAAAAACCCAAACAGTCAGGTATCCAAAGCATGCTGGAAAGTACTATTTAGGGACACCTCAATTCTCTTAATATTTCTATTCTTAATTTAAACTCTAGAATTTCAAATTTAGAATTTAGCATTTCTAAATGTTAGACCCCATAGAATAGTAGAATAATAACAGGAGAATAATAACAACAATTTTTGAAAGTAAATCCTCATAAGAGTCCTGGCACGATTTTTGCATGTAAGCTCATATTTTCAGCAGCATTCAAAAAACTGACTGAATTCTGTGTCTCTTGACGTAATCTCCAGAACAATCTCAAAAGCTTTGCTTATAATGCCCTTATGAGATAATCACTCCAGCTATGTTTACCATAAATCTTAAAATGTTCTGACTGAACAGAAATGGGCCTCAACATATAAAGTAAGTAATGGGATAAAGATGCGCTTCCATTCCAGAGATGTAGCTTAAGCTTTCTTATTCATCCTATCCATTATGTTGTTGAACCCATCCATTTTCACAGATTATTACATCAGCTTTTCTTTTGCATCTTTAATTCTATGTGTGGAACTAGTGAGCTGCAAAACACCACATTTTTCTCAGGGGAATGCAAGCAACTTCAGAAAAAACAGCAGTGGAAGATAAAAATTCCCAGTATTAATGAGGGGAAACGAATGTCTTTACAGTTCTCAATGAAATCTTGCTTCTAAAGGATTTCTCCTTGCAGGTAGTGATGGCTTTACTCTGCAATTGAAAAGGCAGTCTGCTTCCACCCCACTGCTTATTGAAAGTCAACATATATAATAAGATGAACAGAAACTGTGTGTTTGCTTATGTGCATGCACAAATATTTAACCTGAGGTACTTATCTATACACTTATATGCAGGTACATGTTTTGACCCTTCTCCTTAAGTGTGTTTTCTCATGTTCCAACTTTATGGACACTTTGTACAGTGGTATAACTCTAGAGCATATTAATACACTTCCGTGGTATTCAACACAAGCCCAGACTCCAACCTGTGCCTATACACATACTTCTGCAGTTAATGTGCCTACCCAGGGAGGTAGGATACTTCCTTGGTAAAATCTGGAGATAATGCACATGAAGAAAATGTGTTTCATATGATCCGGTTTTGTATATGGTCTTGGTTTCTTCCTACACTCATCCAGCAGCACAGTTTAATCCTAGTTCTCAATACCCACAATGATTTCTTAAGACTATCCAAATACACAAAATTGCCCATAATGTTGGACCTTACTTTCTTGATTAGCCTAAACTGAGTTAGCCTAAAATTCATTCTGATACCCAGCTTCTTTTTAAAACTTAATGTATATTGAAGGTTAGATTGTTTTATATTCAGTTGGTAAGCCTGACTGATATCTAAAAGCTGGGAGAAATTTGAGTTCTGACATAATTTTCTCACAGTAGCACAGTGACGGAAAGAAAAACTCTTCCTTGGTGACTAAGTATGCTAATTTCTATCCTCCATCCCCAGAAGCAGAGCATGACTGCACTGCAGGTATGAATGGCATAGTAGCAAAGAATGAAAACAGAAACTGTTTTTTATACTTTATACAAACACCATCCATTGTAAAAGTGAAAGACTTAAAAATACAAAGTATATGAAATATATCTGACATAATGCCAACATAATTCAGGTTAAAAGGGCCCTTTAAGTATCGAGTCCAATACCCTTCTCAAAGCTGAATTATTTCTGAAACCAGATCAGATGACTCAGAGGTTTGGGACTTGAAAAAATTTCAGGGATGGAGAGAGACTATGCAACCTCCCCAGGCAACCTGTGCCACCGGCTCTCTGTACTCAATAAAAAAAAAAAAAAAAAAAAAAAAAAAAAAAAAAAAAAAAAGGCTAAATCTCATTTTAACTTACACTCACTGTCTCTCACCAAGCACTGCTGCCATAATGCATTATTTAAATAATGAGTCAGTAAATTTTTATGTCTCTCCTCTTTTAGGTAATCTTATGGTCTCAGTAGGAACTATGTCTTCCTGTATTCAAATGCCCCATGGCATTTTCTTTTACAAAATCATGTTTCATAGACTGTTAGAGGGGAAAAAAAAAAAAAAAAAAAAAAAAAAGGAAAAGAAAAATAAAAGAAGCTTAAAACATTCTGGAACTTGAGAAAGCAAAGTACCTGAAGTAGTAAAATACATAGCATCTGGTCTTTAAAAACAAACAAAGCAAAAAGGTAGTAATCTTTTTGTGCCATAAACGGTCAAGAAGTGGTCAGTATTTACAGTTATACAAAATATTTTGCTCTGAATGCAGCACTACAGTACTGTGAGCAAGGATCATTTGTACAAAACTGAGAACAAACAATGGAAGCCCAGCAGTTCTATAACAGGTTCTTCTTGGACACATTCTTTTACATATCATAAGTTAATTGGTAATTCTTCTCATAGTCACAGGGCTGTATCATAAAGTATCCCACCTATTCTTTTAATTTGGAAGTCATGGATCTACTGAGATGGGAATCTCACATCCCAGGAGGAAAGGTTGAAACAAGGAAAATGGCAAAAAACCAAATGAGCCTACAATGCTCCTCCATCTCCAATACAAATACTTCTTCTAAGTGTTCTCCCTTCATAAAGAACAAGAATAGAGATAAGCAGCACCTACAGATGTATTTTGAGTTACACTGCTGAGGGATGCTAAGTGGGCTTTGTGTATTAGATGCTTCCTCTGATTCAGAAAATGTTAGATTTAGGAATAGAAAACCCTGCTTATTATCATATAGAATTCTAATTTTACATGAAAATTTCTATGAGAACATATAGTTATTTATTGTTATTTAATTAAAATCTATTTACTCATTTCCTGGGGGAAATAATATTACCTGCAATAATTACTGTTGCAAAGGCAGCAAATCCATGTTCATCCTTTCCTTCTACAATCTGAGCTCCATATTCAGGATTTGAGAGGAAAACATAAAATAATTCCTGTCCTTCAGGCTCATCATCATCAAAAACTTTTATGGACACCTGGCTTTCACTTTGTCCATCCAGCAAAGTCAGAGAGATTGTCTGTTCTTCAAAATCTTCTCCTTCCGTTGCCCATGTGAAGTTTGATTTTCCATAAACATTTCCAAAAGGATACAAATCTACTCCACTCTGTGCACTCAGTTCCCCAAAGGTTTTCACGGTTATTTTAATATCACCAGTAAATCCCTTGGTCCTTCTGATCTGAAGTACTGCTTTGTTGGAAGTATTGCTGTTTGTATCTTCTTCAATATAAATAAACTCTGGCCCCAAACTTAGTATTCCATGATGAACATCATTAGGCAAGATATTAACTGTTGCAACACTGAAAGCTGGATTAAAACGGGGACTCCAGTCAAGGTTTGCAGGTTGAACATCCAGAACTTCCACAGAAGTCAAGTTTACAAAAAAAAATTCTTGTATTTCAGACACAGTGTCATCAATTATTGATATTTCTATCACCGCATTTGTCTGAAGATGTAAGAACATAAGCTCTCCATTATAGATGGGTATAAAGTCTTCTAGTGGTTTGGCACTTCCTGGAATGGTCTGATATGTCAGTTTAGTGAGATTACTTTGAAAACCAAACAATCTTTGGACATGTAGTCTGACTACCTGGACATCTTCTTCAACTGAAACTGATCTTGAGTTAAGATCAAACTGGAAGATCCCCATTGGCTCAATTTTAGCTGTTGTAAATCCTGATCTGAAACAGAAACAGTATCACATTGAAAGAGGAAATACAGATTATGAAAATCACAACAATCAAGCACAGCAATTTTCAGTGAGCAATCAATGATGGCTCTAAGAAAGTGGGTTAAAAATCTGTAACAGGAGAGGCAAGAAAGAGCAACCATATAAAGCAAGACATAAAGAGGTTCTCTAAAAAATGCTTTTATAAATGTTTGGATTAAGCAGCCCTCCACAGGCTTAACATCCTAAGTTAGGACAGGATACTGAGTAAATGACACACAAAATCATACATATGGTCTTCTTGACAAATAGGAGAGCAAAGGAAAGTAGGTCTTCCTACTGTGGAAATAATACAGGAATGTAATACAGCCATTACAAGTATTACCAGTTTTAAACACTGAAAAAACCTCCTGTACCAAGGGAAAGCTGTGAAGTAGATAGCTGCTAGCAGGTCTACAGTTTTAGCCAGAAAGCTAGAGAAGAACAGGAAGTTATTTCAAAATATACAGTAAGGCTTTGAAATACTGCCTCTTTATAATATTACTCAAATATTATACATTACACTTTTTTTCCAGATCTGAGTCTTGTTATCAATATCAATTTAAGCTTTACTTTGTTTATATTATATGTATCCTCTTATTACAAAATACTAGACTGGCTCTGCTAAATCTTGCGTCATTCCTTTCTCTCTAGAACTGAACCATTATTCAATGCTAGAGGGTACTAAATGGTAAAATTACAGTGAGTGGATTTGGCTAACAGATGAGACTCTTCCAACACTTACGACCCCAAAAAACCTTGTAAGTAATTGTGAGCTTTACATCTTGTGGGATGCTGTCCTAAGTTTTCTAGGAAAGGTTATTCTCATACACTCAAGGTATTTGACTCGCCCAGTAAACATGTGCTTGAGGACTCGAGTCCATAGGATGGACAAGCCTAAGATAAAGGCTCAGTTTGAGGAATTTAGGCTCATTTCTGACTTCCTTCAGATTTGCCAGTGCAACTTTAACATGGTGAAGCCAATACCTTTCTCCATATGGTGTCACTCTATGCCCATTTTTAATACACTTTCATCTTCAGTAAGGAAGAGTGAAAATAGTTTGAAGAACAGGTAACAATTTAACTGAGATAAAAAACTACCTTGAATGTAAGGTTTTAATTTTTCAGAATAAAAAGGGGGGTTAATATAAATTAGATTGTTTTAGAGCATTTCTTATTTATTTTGATTTATTTTAAATAATATTTGTATCTAAGATCTTCTAAATATGGATTTCTAGGGACATTGAAAATTGACAGAGTTTATTTCATTCTTCAGCTTCTTGGTTAAAACTGTTGACCTCGATTCTTCAACTTAACTGCCTTTCCTAACTATCTCCATCATTCTAGAAATATTCTAGGCCCCTCAGATCCCAATGCCAAAAAACCAGACTGGAATTGAAAAAAAATCCTCAGTTTGGGGCAGTCCAGATCTGCAGTACTGACATTTGTTTCCATGTGAGACAAGACACAGAAATTTTCAAAAAAAGGAACTACAATTTGTTAGCTATCTATAATTTAATAGGGATTTGTATGAAGTATATGCCTCTATGCATGTCATAATTCTTACAGCATCAGTGTAACTCAAAAGTGTAATATCCTTACCTCAGGCGAGCCCCACCAGACACATTGCTGTGCACTGCTGTTAAAGTCATGGCAAATGTCTCAGGTTTATTTAGGCTTGGAGTAGCCTGAAATGATATCACTTTACTTTCCTCCCCAGAGAAAAATACAACGGTACCTGAAAAGGAGAATGATTGAGAGGGTCAAAATGACTAAACAGGAATTCTCTTTTTACTTGGAAATACACTGACATAGAGACTTTAGTCACAATTCCGCTCCATTGAGGTGAAGAAATCTTCATGACAAGGGTCTTTCCTATAGAAAGCTGTCCTTCAGGGACATAGCATTGTGTCTATGAAAAAAAAGTTGGGTTTTTTTTCCACATAAAATAAATATGACCCTTACATATAAAAATTGGATCGCATGATTTCATTCTAATGACTCATCATTAATAAATGAAACATAGAGGTGCAAATAACTAAAAGGTGATATCATCATTTATGTAACTGTCATAGCTGTTGTCCATGTGGCTGTACATAACTTGTTGCAGCAATTACTCACCAAATGGAGGAGTAATATTGCCTGGTTTAACAGAGTCAGTTACTAGGTCTGGTGGGCATTCTGAAATCCAGCTAACTGTTACAGAGCCATACACTCCTCTTCTGCTTATGACAGCATGACCTGTGCCTGCTACAATGTTTGTAAGTCGTATTATCACAGATTCAAAGCCAACCTGTGGAAACATAGTAGATTTTATCAGAAAATTGAATAAAAATTGACAATAACATATGTGAAAGCATAGTGCCTTTTGTAAAAGGGTCATCTTACATTAAGGGTGTATACATATAGATAAATATATGTGCATGTATCTATGGACATATGAGTATGTACATTTCCTTCACAACTTTTTAATAATGCTTGCAAATTTTAGATTTCTGGCAGTTAGATTGCAGGGAAAAGGAACAAGTATGAGTGACATTTCAGTATTGAAAAGAGTGCACACTGCAATCTGTGTCTCTTGTTTAGAAGTAAAATAAACCGAGCCTGCCCTCAATGCTCACAGGTAATAACTGCACTACTCTCTCTCTCTTTCCCTCTCTCTCTATATATAAGGTCTAAAGTAAGTTATTAATTATGTATCCAGTAAAGTAAGTTGTTGCCCCATGACACTGTTCACAAAATTATTCCTACTTTTCTTTTTCTCTGAGCAGCAAATAGGGGCAAAGATAATTTGCATATTCTAAAAGAAATGATAAATGGATATATGGTAGTATTTGGTATATAATAGTCTTTCTGTAAACAGTGTTTATAGAAAGATTATTTGACTTAAGTTGCATCATAAATTAAAAACCAGAACAATGCTTCAAGATAATTAAAATCATTTAGTAAAAACTTCAGTCATATTTAAGCGTTAAAACTTCATCATGCCTTTGCCTGACATAAAAAAAAAAGGAATAGTAGCACATATACCGTACTATAGTAGGCAAATTATCTTTTCTAATCTCATACAAAATAAGACAAATGTAAAATTTATCACTTAATGATTACCAAGTTTACTGATATCTGCATTAACACCCAGTATATATCTCTTTTTGCACATAATACTGAATACATGCTATTTATCCGCTTTGGAGTTGCTGTACTCATAGAAACATCATCCAAATTCATTTATTTTTGTTTAAGTCTTAGAACTCCCATTTCATGCAAATATTTACATAACTTACATTTCATAGTGAAGAAGCCTTTTCCAACTGTATTAAAGTATTTCTATAAGAATTTGTACAAGAAAATTGTATAGGAAAGAATACACAGTGCAAGTAATAACAGGAAAAATCTCTTCTGTTATATTGATTACAATGAAACTTCACTGAGTTCTTATAACAGGTATCTTCTGTAGTGAAGTGTACCTTTCTTCTGTGGTAGGAACATGACACTGCAACCAGGCTACTGACCTGTGAATTGGCAGCTTCCTCGGGAATAAGCAACACAGCAGACTTTGCTATTTCTAAAATTTTAGGCACATCCTTGGCACTTCCCCTAACCAGGCTTACATTAGTCAGTTCCAAAGTAAAATTCAAGCCCAGTAGAATAAATGCCTTTGAGAAAGAGAATTTAATTAAAAAGGTTAAATTAAAGCAATTTAACTAATTAAAGCAATTTAATTCCACTAAAAACATGTTATCCAACAGTTCAAATAATTAACAAAACAACCTGGAGATTTTGTTTGTTCACATCAAAAGCAGAATTTTCAAGACAAATGCTTTGTTGATTATGTTTCTCAAAGAATTACAGTTAAGCCATCAATATTGTGAAAGTCATCAATAATCTGCCAGAAGTTTGCTGGAACGTCAGTTTGTAAAACAACCATTGCCATTTTAAAAAGTTGTATCTGACACATTGGTTCTTAGCTAGATTTTAATCCTCAGGATTAAAAATATTTAAAATGGTTGTAAGAGCATGTAAGAATGGATGTAAGACTGTGATAATAATGACAAACAACAAGGAAACACAGAAGACTGCAGGTACATTTATCTTCTTCGTTGGTCACAAATAACAGATCACTATTTACAATCCAAAAAAAACTTAAGAAAATGTTGGCATACATATAATAATAAGATATTGAACTAACAGTAAGACAAAACAACAATGTAAGGAAACATTAAATATTTGAACTCATGCATAGTGGTGATTTCGCAATTACTATCAGGTAATGTGATTTTAAAATCCAGTTCTACTCCATAAAGAGAAAATTCCTAACACCAAAACTCTCTTTTCTGGTTCTTCACAACTGATACTAGTGAGAGTTTTATATCTTATTTGTTTTGTGACGAAACAAATGGCAACAATAGATATCATAGGAGCTAAAAGAGTAATACGCACCTGGCTGGTTATTGGCACTCTTTTCACTCCAAAGCTGGCACCATCCTCTATTGCAAGGACTCCTACCTCATTCCCGGGTTCAATCAGTGCTTTGTCATGAAGGGCTGTGACACGGTACTCGACCATCACTTCTCCAAATGCCCCAGCATGCCGGGTTACATTAATCTGAACATAGCGATCCAGGCCTTTTTCTACCAGTACTGACTGCTGATCAGAGTACAGGGCAAACACTCCATGAGGATCATCATTTGCAAACACTGTGATCTTTGAAATTCCTTTCTCATGGTCCAAATCTGCTCCACCTTCCACTGAAATCAGCTGTACCTCATAGTTTTCATCCAGTTCTGGAACATCATCAGGTAACAGATAGATAATTATCTCAGCTGTACTCTGCTGGTCAGCAATGACAACAGATCCCTCTGTCTCAAGGAAGTCACCTGTGATGTCAAATTCACTACATATTTCCCAGTAAACCTGAAATTAGTATAGAAAACGCAAAACATAAAAGAAAGAAAAATTACCTTTAACATTAGAAATTTCCATTTCAGGATTCAGTATAGTCAGGATATGGAAGAGACTGCTTTTAAATGGGTAAAATAAAAATTGGTTTGGATATGGATAGGAAAAACATCCTATCACACAGACAATCTTTCAAGGTTGTGTGTTATTTCATTAAAAGTGCTATGAATATATAAACATTTCCTTTGCCTAGCTTCAGAAAATTTATGTAAAACTATGTGGAATTTATGAAGATTTTTCAAAAACTATTTCTATTTTCACACCAAATCACTCTTGCTATTATTTCTGTTTCCAATATTCCTCACACAAAAAAGGAAGGAAAAATTCTCATTAAACACAGCAGATGTTTCTATTAATTGATCAATTTATTTTAAATTAAATGAGAGTAGTTCCTGTTAAATGCTGACTTCTAAACAACTTCAGGCAAAAAACAATGTGCATGCTGTTTCAGAAAATTTGATTCTATCTAAAAAAGTGCAAGTATATATCAAAGAGAACTCACTATGAAAGTATTGTCTCTTCCTGTTCTCCCATCAAAAGCAAATGGGGAGAGAAAGAAAGTGAGAGAAAGAAAGCAGTAAAGCAGTATTGTTTTTCTTTTCTTTCCCCCAGAGCAGGGAAGACTGAATTCTACTTTCCAAACCACAAGTACCAGTAAGTACTAGTAAGCCCTTCCTAAATTCGGTCTAAAGAGAAACATTTAAAAAAATAATTTGAGAAACAAGCAATTGAAAGGTACAGAATGAGATATTTTTCCATACATTGACACTAAGGATGATTTCAGATAAAATTGTTCATTAGGAAGAGTGAAAATACCGTTATGTTCCCCAGAACGCCTTGAATTCGTTTGACAAACAGTGTAATATTTTGTGGTCCTTCATCTCCTGAGGGTTCTGCATAGCTACTCTCAGTTAATGATTCAGGAGCGAACTGTACAATTCCATTGGGATCACCAAATTTCTTTATCTGTAAAAAGGTAAACAAACATTTAAAAAACTAAAAATGTAGTATGAGTTGTATTCTTGCTCAAACCACTGAGATTTTCACAGCTAGATGCTACAGTAGCACCTATCTGTTAGTTCTGAAAACAACAGAAAAAGTTTTGAATATCCCATTTTCAGTCCCCTTGTCCAAGAAGGAGAAGAACAGAGTTTTATTTCAAATGCTGTATCTTAATATTTTGATTCTAAAGCAGGAAATGCTCAGGCACCTCAAACTACTATATAGAAACTCTTCTAACACTATCAGTTTTCAAACTCAGCACTATGGGAAAGAGAGGTCGTCCACATCCATGTGAACCATTACCTGCAACAAGAATTTGGGGTAACCTGTCTTCCTGAAGGGGACTATGGAAGTAAGGGCTAATTCTACCAACACCTTACAGATCAGATAATAAAATAAAAATACAGTTTCTAGGAGAGATTTTTTGAGGGCTTCTTATAGCAGCTTTATAAGTATTTCCTTAGTTGCAGTATCCCTAGAGCACTGATTTGTCTTTGATAACTCAAAAATATCTGCATTTCTCTTGAGCTGTGAGAAGTCAGATTTTTCTCCCTTTCTCTGAAGATTTCAAGAGTGACAATATCCTTCTTGCAGCTGCTGAGCCTGGTGCTGTGTGGGCATATCCAGATCACTATTATCTATCACACACATAATGGTTGGTGCAGGCCAAGCAGTCCAGCCTAGAGAGTTTGTCCATCGCTGCTTTTTGCTGTTTTAGGATTTAGGGAGGAGTGTGTGTGTGTATGATTTGTCCATCAATGTTTTTTGTTTGCTCAGGAGAAAAAGATATTTTGTCTTTGTCTCGCTGGAGCTTTGGTGGAGAGCATCTTTTTGTGTGTAAATCACCCTCTCTATTGTATACCTTTGTCACCTATATTGTTGCTGTTACTGTTTGTTTATAATTTCACTGGTGTTTTCAAGTAAATTATTCTTATCTTGACTTAGAAACTCTGTTTTTTGTCTCCTTTTCACAAGAGGGTTTAGGGGAAGGGAAGCAGTTGAGTGGAGTTTAATTTCCAGCTGCGTTTAAACCACAATGGATGACAAACATATAGAAAGGTGGGCCTAATCCATGCTCTCTCCAAAGAGAGCTATAGAAAACTGCAAATGAGAGAGCCAGCTCAGTGCTTTTATACCAATTTTTACTGTTAGATTTTCTGCCCTTTTTCTTTCAGAATTGAACATAATATACCAAAATAGTACAAAGGCCAAAAAAGCCAAATGACTAAGTAATCATTGTGATTAATTTTTAAAAGCTTTGCAAGACAAATACCAATATCAACAAAAATCTCTGAAGAAAGAGAAGCATTAATAACTTACTATTAATGTAATGCTGTTTGCCTTAGGATCTATTTCTGTTTCACCCTTAATAAGGCTCAGTCGAATAATGAAGGTTTCCTGAACTTCAACTTCTTCATGAGGATAGATTTGTAGATTAATTGTTCTCAGACCTCCTTCTCCTTCTTCAAAATAGAAGGATCCATTCACAGGGTCACCAATGTCACTATTCAGAGGAGACAAAATATCTTCTGAATTGGGTCCCAAAATGTCCCAGTTAATCTGTGGAAGAGATCAGTTTCAGATTTATAGGGGTGATATATCTTAACAGCACCCCAAGGGGAGAAGTAACAGACTATCAAAAGTACTTAGCTATATTTAAATATTTGCTGTTAATACAGGATACAAAATAGTCATAATTAATTCTATGGGGCAAAATATAGAAGCCTTTGAAAAAGTAAACATACATGACAATTTATAAATGGGAATTTTAAAATGTTAGTCACAATGACAGTTTATTAAATTCTAGATATTAGTAATAGAAAAGAAACTAAGATTTCTTTAGCATTATGCAAGAATCACACAGGCCAGTGTCTATTTCTTTTCTCTTTCATGACTTGTTTTGCAAAACTTCCCACATGAGTACTCATGATCAAAACCATTTTTTTTTTGAAGCATAATGTCAAGTCTAAAAATGACAAATATTTTTTATCAAAAAAGATTTTAATCCTTCAAATTATGAAGAAAATCATGAATTCTTCATGTTTCTTCAGCGTGATTAAAAGCTATAGCATTTCCAGTAATTCCCACAAATTAGATTGCTTTTAAGGATGTCATATTCAGGACTTTACAAATATTTTGGTAACTTAAGTGTTTTTCACTTTTCTCCAATGACTTCTAGAAAAAGTCAAAGACTGAAGCAATTTTTATATGTGGAGAAGAGGAGTTCATGGCTTTAAATGAAAATTTTCCAATTATTTGGCAAGACTGTGCAAGGCCTACCATGTTTTATATTTATATGTTCACTTCAAAAGTGGCCTGTATAAAGTAAAAAAATACTCTAGAAAACTCACAGTAAGCAATTTCTTGAATTGAATTAAATCAAACTAGTAGTGTATAAAGTTAGCTATAATTTTGGTGGGAATAAGAGCTAGTTCAAAACAATGTACACAATAGCATAATGAAAGAAGGCAAGCAGGAAAAGAAAGAGGATTTTAAAAGGGTAACAACATTTTATGTTATACTGCAGCTATATGAAATTCATGTTTAATAAAAAGCTGTAATTATCCTATTAGAAAACAGTCACTAAGAAATCTCTCAAAACAAAATGCAGGAGGTTTTGATATAGTCACTAGAAAACTTTGAGTCTTTGATAGGCAAGACCCACCTGTGCCTCCACCAGCCGCCCAGTCCTTTCCAACACCAGAGACACTGTTGTGGTTTCATCAGGGTTGGGAAGAATAATTTGGCTTTGATTGAGAAATCGGACCATGCCCTGGGGAGAGTCACTTTTTGCAATGGTGACCTGGCTTACCAGGTGGAACCCCAGCACTGCTCCACCAGTGGCTCCTGTCAGTTGGATTTCAAATTGTTCTGCAAATTCACTGCACAGAAAAAGAAAAAGACATTCTCAGATATCTGAGAGAAAAGGAAAAAAAAAAAAACAAAAACTGTGCTTAGTAATTCAATCATGCATCCAACTGGATCTGTTTAAAGGGATAAAAAAAATCATCACCATTGATGCAATGTAGAAGATTCCTTCTATTTGCATAGAATGCTGATATCTGAAATAAAAATATTTCAGATATCACCAGTCTGAAATCCTATCATTATTCTATTTTCTACTAGTGTTAAGTTAAACAAAAATACAGAAAAATACTCTATTTTTCTTAGCAGTACTGTTGACACCAACATTTCTTATAATGTAATTAAAAACTGTATTTGATTGGAAACTATTTAACAGGAACTATCACACTCTAACATATACTCTAACTTCTTTTCCCCCCTTTAAGTGATTTTCTCCCTTACGCGATTTTTTAGCTTTCCAGAAATTTGTTTTTCAATTCCAGCTCTATACACGTATGAGTAGATTTTTTAGTGAATGCTAAAAATTACTTTATCAGAAGTAAATTGGTGAATATCTGAAAATTTAATTACCTTTCTTCATCATTTATAATAGAGATATAAATGAAAGACTGGTTCTGTCCATGATAAAACATTACAGTATTATTATGTACAACATAGTCAACACCATCGGGAAGTGCAGAAATACTTCGAGAAAGAAAATCAGCTGTGACATTGCCATAGGTTCCATGTTTTCTCAAAACAGGAATCATGATTAATCCAGCATCCTCTTCCACTATAAAAATAATTGAGAAGAAGCTGGGTTATTTCAAAATTCACACCTTAGCCTTATCTCCTAAACTATAGTGAGAACTTAAGGTAAACTTACCCATTAGAAGGACATATTGTGGATCAAATTCTATGACACCTTCAGCATTGTCATTTTTTGCAATAGTGACCCATACTGTGGAGATATTTCCTATAATTGGAGGTTGATCCACCTGTAGGCCATTCTCTTTTACAGTAAAATCAAATCCACTTGCAAGAACATAAAAAACAACCAAACATAAAAATCTATTTTAAACTTCTTGTGAAAGTATAAAGATGTGTATGTAACAATTTGTCAATTACTACAAATAACTTTATTTTCTGAGAGTGACTACTGAAGACTTTTTTGTCATATTTTTTCATATTATTATTTTTGTAAGAATAGTAGTTTATTCCTAGAAATTTCTCTTTCATTTGTTCTCATTTCATCTTTTTATTGAAAATTCTTGCAACTTGGCAATTTGTATCTAATGTATGCATTTTAAGCTTTAATAAATCTTAATCAGCAACATCTTTATACTAAAGTTAAAATAATCAGGTTTATCATACATCCATTTTCTATTTTGATTATAATAACAGCTACCTTACAAAATTTACAGTAAAACACATGAAACGTCTAGCAGTGACTTTATTTAAGTAGATCAGAATCCAAATATAGTTTGTTTTTCTTGTTTGTTTTCCTGCTTGTAGCAAATCAGCTGGGAATTTTAACTTTACCTTCCTTGTAGTTCCACTTCAGTAATCATCAATGCAAAGTTTTCAGGACCTTCAGGAATGTCATCATCATGTATTTCAATCAAAATAATTTTACTTTCCTCCTCTGGTTCAAACATAATTTCTCTTACTGTGAGAGTAAAATCCACTCCTTCCTCTGCAGTCCCATTTATTATCTGAAAGCAAAGACGCACTCTGCCATAGGATCCCCTGGAACGCACAACAGTGATGTTAACCTGAGGAAAGAGAATATTTTCTTTTGAAAATGGCTTTTTTTTTCTGATATAGTTGCCTTTAAGAGATGTTGTAAAGGCACCTTTTCAATGGTTCTGTCAGGTAACAGCAATATGATTTATCAAGTACAGAGTACACGTAATTTAGCAGATAACTTCAGTCATTTTAGAGACTGATTTCTTTCAAAAGTTGAACATAATTCTAGCAATAATGTTGAGATCTGTCAGTAATTTTACATAAGAAAGAATTTTAATCCAATACCCATTTTTCATCTTCTGTTGTTTGCAATAGTTCACGGGAAAAGGCAAACTCTCCATACGGATAATCACTGGCGGCCATGGTAATACTTGCTGTGCTGCTAGATTCATTTATGAGTCCTCCATCACTGATTCTGGTTAGTTGAAACTGGTAGTAATGCCTCTCCTCAGGACAGTTGTCATCTACAGCCTATGGAAAAGAACCAACAACAGCTAAAAGGATTTAAACCATTTCCAGGGAGAGACACATAACTAATTTCTAGCCAAGATCCTAAGAAAATAAAAGAAAGCACTTGTAACAGCTACTGGTATCAGATCTCTCATATACCTGTATTAGAACAACTGCTGCAGACTGCCTATCTCGCATGGTCAAGGTTCCCGATACCTCAACAAATTCTGTCTGATGAGGAGGTGTTATATTCCAATATATTATGATCTCCCCAAAAATCCCTGGGCCACGTACCAGGCTGCAGGTAAGGACACAAACACAGATTTCATTTTTACCTTTAGTATTCAATATCCAATACAGAGATAGTATATCATATGGTTGTGCATGGAGGAAATGTTATCAGCACTATGAAAGCTTGAGTTTTAACATACTTAATCACTCAAGAAAGTGAGAATTCCCTTTTCAGGAATTTTCAGATCATCTCTGAAGCTCTCTTGTATTTCTCTGTGTTGGCAGGCATCTAAAGCTGAATTTTTACCAAGAGGTCTTTCAAGTTTTTTTCCATGTGTAGCCTAAAGATGGGATCTCAAAACTGATTTCTCTTGGTTTTATTCTGCTTTTTCAGAGATAGACATGCAAAATAGAAGGGAAATTGGATGTCAGGGTAATGCCAGGGGCAGTTTGAACTATAAGGCAGATGTAGGACACTAGAATACTCCTTTGAGATTTTCTGAGATACATTCCATCACTACTTGTCTAAAACCATACTAATAACATAGCACTTGGTGAAATAAGTTACAGTAAAGATTTACCTGCACATAATGCACATAACGCAATCTTAAACTACTTGCATAAAGCATAGTTTGGTCTTTTGGGCTTCTTGGGCCAGTACCAGAGGCTGTTGCTTTGTATTTTCTGGAAGTGTCGTAATTTTTTCCAATGCTCTTAGAAGATTCTTCTAAGAATCTAAAATTCTTCATTCTGTTTTCAGATGACTGAATAAACCAATTGCAACTTGTTTCCACCAGAATCCCATTCCCATATTATTTTATGCTAGAACACGACAATTTCCTGAAATACGATTCAGGCACAAATACTGAATCAAACTCTAGAAAGCACAAAGCACCTTCAAATGTCACATTTCCTTACCCCTTTCCTTTGATTAAGATTGTCTTTCCTTTGGTGCATTGATGTTGTAAACAACTTTAAGACAGAGAGAAATATTTGGACCTCCCCATTAATACTGAAAGGACATACATGGTACATTCTGCCTTACAACCAATCACCTAGTTTTTAAAACAGTTCTGATTATAGAAATTATGATAAAATGCAGTACTCAATATATTCTTGCCAAATGGGGAGTCTCATAGCTTTTGAGTCTATGCTGCTGTTCATTCTTTGAAAAAAATGAGATTTGTACCCACCTAATAAGAGCAGTTCCATTATAATTTCCTGAAGGTTCTCCAATCAAAATGTGCTTGGAAGAATGGGCTATCCCAACCACCCCAGAAGCTCCTTCATCTCCCATAATAATGATGGTTGCAACACCTATGAAGAGAACAATGCTTCCCATGATACGTGAAAACTAAGCAATGAGTTTTTGGTAAATTTTGTGACATGAGTGGTTAAATATCAGCTTCACAGAGGGCCTGTGAAACTCTCTTTGACTACTTCAGAAAAGGGATTTAGGGAAAAGGACTGACATGCAAAATTGTGACCAACTAGCTTCACACAAAATACTTAAGCACTGGAGACTAAAATAATATGAACAGATATAGAATAGTTTTCATATAGAATATTGAAAAACAGAAGATACTGAATTAAATCTTTACCATTTACAGGGGATATCTCTGCATCACCCGTAGAGACTAGCTGAATGGTAAATGTTTCATTCCCCTCCAGCAGACCATCTTGTATTGCGTGTAAGATAATCAACTTCTGGAACTCAGTCTGCATCATAGAAAGATCAGAAAGATACGGATATATTTTAAATTAAATTTTAAAAAGGACAGTATTAAAACTAACTTTTTTTTTTTTAGACATAATCAAGTGTTAAGAATGCTTGACATATTCTCTAATATTTTTTAAATATCAGCTATCTGATCTGGCAGAAATTTCTTCTCACAGATTAATAAACAAAAATGGTCTCACAAACATTGCATGCTGCCCTAAAAAGACCCTCACTCTTTTCAACTAAATAAAGATAGAAATTCCTTTGAGGTTGTATTCACATGGATGTTTTCAACTTAGAGGAAACTTTCTATACAGAAACTGCATATTCAATAGTAAACATATATTCTAAGGATTAACGCATTATTAAGGTTAGTTATATTAGTCTAATTTCTGCCTAATCCACATTTTGTCAGTGGGAAGTGGTAAACACATATATAAATTTAGTATATCATGCATGTATGGTTATACTTAAGCACAGATAAAAGTTCAGGACAAAATGTCAAAACCTACCAGTAGAGGCAGGATAGACAAATATTGATGGTTTTACCAGAAAAAAAATCTACATTCCAGTTGATCAAAGTAAAGTAACCAGCATGCCTATGTATTTAATGAAAAACAAGCTTGTACCAAGAGAAAATGGATTATGCTCTGTTAAAATACTTTTCTTCATTAAATCTTTTGAGGAGACTGTAAAATCTCAATAGTAATATAGGAACATGTAACATTGGTAACAAATATTTTAACTCTGACTTCAGAGTTCTAACCTGCCATGAAATACAAATTAAATAACACTGTCTAGTTAGAAAGTTTATTAAGGTGGTTTGTTTGGGATTTTTTTAATCTGCAGATTTGAAGCATTCATTTTTCCTTCTTACCCTTTCAGTATAAATTTTCTTTTTAAGATGTCTGATACTGTAGTGGATTAAGTGTTTCTGTAATCATTATTTACATCTAGTAGATTTCAATTCCTCTTTCAGAATTTTAAGAATGGTGGAGATTTGAAGAGCTACCTTCCTGATGATTGCATTATGCTGCATTAATAGAGCATGTCAGCTTCCTTTACAGCTTGAAAGAAGCCTGAATAGTGTTTACTCCACCAGTCCAAACCAACCTTTTTCTAGTGTATAATACTTAGTAACCCTCTACTTCTAAAAACAACCATACAAACACACACAAGCAGAAGTAAGTATTTCTAAATCTAATGGTAAATAAGTTATTGCAATGTCTGAAATACCTCATTGAAATGAAGGGTACCATTTAGAGGGGTCAGATCATATCTGGCTGCTTCCTCGAGAATCCATAACACTGTAACTGCTCCTCGTCCTCCCTGACTTCGACTTACATTGAGCAAAACAACTGCAGCAGAATCATCAGGTGTCTGAGGTTCCTTCACAGTTACCTGATGGAGAAAGTGAAGGAGAGTGTGGAAAAGGCTGTATTGAAAAAGTGAAAAGCTGCATTGATAATGTCAAATGACACGGATACATTTTTGAGAAAAACAACAGAAAACATTATCAATGACAATTCTGAACAACAGGAGTGAAAATGAACAGGAAAGTAACAGGTGAACAGGTGTGAGGAGTGTGTTGAATTCTGCTAGCAAGGATTAGTTACTCAAGTGATTTCTGTATGCTCTATGATTCAAAACAATTACAGAAAATGTCGCCAGCAGGCTCAGCACCAGCAAAATTGAGAACAGAAGCACTGCAAGAACTTTCGCAGTGATACGCTTTGTAATTTCTTTCCAAATTTTACTATAATAATAATATAATAGAATAGAATATAGTTATATATTATAATAATATATAACTATAATATAATAATTATTTAATAATACAGATTATTATACAGACCATCAAAAATCTTACCTAGGATGTCCTGAATTGTTAGTATAGTGAATTAAATTGATTCAGTCATGAATAAATCTATATTTATGTAGCAGCACTTCCACTGTTACTACCACCATACACAGCTAGATTAACAAAGGCACTAATATCATTTCAATGAAATCATGTCTTCCACTGAAGTGAAGGCTTACAAAAATCAGCTATATGCTAGTGACACAAACCCACTCTCCAACTTTAGCAGAAATGAGTGCAACCTAAATCAAACTCACATTCTTTTGTTCAAACCCGAATACTCCAACAGGAGAATCATTTGGTGGAATAGCAACAGTTACCAGGGTGTCATTCCCAAGTCTTGCACCACCTGTTACTCTCACCAGGGCAATTTTGAATATCTCAAGGAATTCAACTTCACTGTCATCTATGATTGTAATTTCTATTTCTCCTGTAGCCTGTAGAAATGTTAAAAGAAAAAAAAGGCAACAAAGCTTCATTTATAATATTCTGCAAATTGCTTGAAAAAAATTAAAATAGGTAAACTGTATCTAGTAATAGATAAACAGACAATTCTCACTGGTTCATTTTTCTTCTTATGCTTGTATATTTATAATAAGAAGATGTAATTTCAGTAGTGGTTTTTAAATCCATCAATATAAATCGTATTTGTTAAAACTAGCAGACTTCTTTGCTTTGGTACTCAGTAGAAAGTGAATGTTGACAATATTGTCAATATTCAGTCAAAATTGTGCATGCTATATATATCTTTCCCTTTGCCAAAGACCGCTTATATTCACTTAAAATCAAAATCCCTTGAGTACACTAAGTATTCCCAGGTACAGCATGAAATTTAAAATTGTGTGTAGAAGAAAGCTAAGAAAACATATAGGTATATTCTGAGAATTTATAGTGAAGACGGATGCTGCTACAAAATTTCACTTTAACAGGGTTTATTATTAGAAGTTATGTCCTCACTTCCCAAAGTATCAAAAACACACAAGCCTATTTGGTCAATCCTATGAATATTCTGGTTTTCCATGTTAAAGAATCGAAGCTGGGAGCATCATTCATATGCATAAGGCCATAAATATGTTTTCAGTGAAAATTCTGCTAGAGGAAAACACACAAAATATCTAAAGCTGCTAACCCAAAGTCAGGTAAAGTTTCAGCAAGTGAATACCTGCCCATCTGCAAATGTAAGGTTTCCAAATGATGGTGTGAAGTCTTCAAAGCTGGCAGTGGAAGGAATGGCTTCCCAGTACAGAGTTGCTGACCCAAACCTCCCAGCCTGACGAACAACTGGGAGTTTCAGTACATTCTGTGGTGGTGGTACCTCATAACCAACAGCAGCTCCAGTGATATCCTGTATATTCAAAAAGAAACTGCAGAGTGTCTCAACAAACTTTCCTTTTTTTTTTTTTTTTTTAAGTTGACTTACAGTTAAAAATCAATTAATAAATACATAACTACTTGTAAAATGGTCTGGCATTGACCTTGCTCTGAGTAAAAAGCTGGATTAGACAACCTCCTGAGATCCCTTTTTATGGCATTGGTTTCCACACTGCCAGCTCCATAATAAATTTTGTGTATTATTTGTGATGAACCTCTTAAGAAAGAATTGTTTGTCTGGTGTTGGCCATTTTATCCAGAACAATTTAGTATTATAAAGCCTATCAGAACACTTTCAGAAGTTGTCTGAGAAATCAGACTGTCTTCCTTGAATGCTACTTTACATGTTTTTCATTCAGACTTATTTACCTTTGTAACATTAAAGTTAAATATTCCTCTGGCATCATCATTTTCTTCAATTGTTATTTCAGCTATTTCTAATCCAAGCCTCTTCACACTTGGCTGACTTCCAGAGGAAGAAGTGATCAGTTGCACATCAGTAATATTGATTATAAATCCTTCCTGTAATTCTGGAATATTGTCCTAAAAAAAAAAAAAAAAAATTTTTTTTTTTTAAATGATACATTGCAAGTTTATAATACAGTTGACTACTTGTAGGTTGTTTACTCTTCACAACTTCTCAGCATTTGGGACCATATAACCAATCTCTTGCTTCATACCACATGAAAGACGAAAACGACTACGTTTGCTGAGATTTTGAAATTGAAGCTGACAAGTCAAATTCCAGATGTGAAAAATCAGTGGAAAGCAGTGGTGGATGTCACTTGTTACTGCTACCTAGAGGAAAGTCAGCTAGATCTCAGAAACCAGTAACTTGTAAATCAGTATCTCCATTCTAAATATATTTAAAGAATATAGATAATAATTTTTCCTTTTTCACTATTATAAGTAAATTTTGGGACTATAATAACACAAAGAATGTAGCTCATTTGCAGTGATGAGTATGCAAGGTTTTTTTGAAAGAGGTTGTTTCAAGGGTCCCAGCACAGCCTTTTCTAGAATGTTAAGTCATACTATTAGTATAAAATCAGTACCATTTCCATTTCCTTAAAAGATATTAATAGCTAAAGAAGTTTTTAGGCTACTCACAGGCAAAATAGTGACAATAACAGAAATTGTTGTAGCATTTTCTGCCATAATGACTGTTTTCCTTCCCAGTATATAATCCTCATTTTCTGTTGCTCGGTTGGAGGGCGGCAGTTCAAAGTTCGGCGCAGTGCTCAACTGAACTGCAAGATCTCCGACAAATCCTTGTTCTCGAACAATTTGTAGAGTAACAATAGTTGAATTCTCCTGCCCTATAGTAAGGAGATGGAAAAAAATCAAGATATTGAATTTTACAATCATAGAATATGCTGAGTTGGAAGGGACCCATGAGGATCATATGGAGACCAATGCCTGGCCCTGCAGAGCACACTCCAAGAATCACACCATTGCCTGAGGGAATTGTTCAAACACTTCTTGAACTCTGTCAGGCTGGTGATGTGGCCACTTCCCTGAGGACCCTGTTCCAGTGCTCAGCCATGCTCTGGATAAAAAACTTTTTCCTGATATCCAATCTAAATCTGCCTGAACTCAGCTTAATGCAATTTACTCAAGTCCTGTCACTGGGCACCAGAGAGTGCAGAGATGAGTGTCTGTCCCTCCGCTTCCCCTCACAAGGAAGTTGTAACTGTGATGAGGTCTCCCCTCAGTCTTCTCCTGTCCAGGTTGAACAGACCAAATGACCTCAGCCACTCCTCATGCAGCTTCCCCTCAAGGCCTTCACCATCCTCATGGCCCTCCTCTATAAGCTGTCTAATAGTTTTATATCTTTCTTATATTGTGGCACCCAAAACTGCCCCCAGCACTGGAGGTGAGGCTGTCCCAGCTCAGAGCAGAGTGGGACAATCCCCTCCCTTGCCCGGCTGGCCATGCTGGGCCTGATGCCCCCAGGACACCCTTGGCCCTCCTGGCTGCCAGGGCACTGCTGGCTCATGTTCAACTTGCCACTGACCAGGACCCCCAGGTCCCTTTCCATGGCACTGCTTTCTAGCCTCCCATTCCCCAGTCTGTACACACATCCAGGGTTGCCCCATCCCAGGAGCAGAATCTGACACTTTCCCTTATTGAACATCATACAGTTGTTGACTGCCCAGTTCTCTAATTTGTCAAGGTCACTCTGATTTGTTGAGGCCTCTCTTCAGGGTCTCTCTGTCCTCAAGGGAGTCAACAGCTCCTCCCAATTTAATGTTGTCAAATAATATAGTATTCTATTCCTAAGAGTCCTGCATCCAAGTTGTCCATGAAGATGTTGAACAGAAATGAGATTAGGATGGAGCCCTATGAAAGCCCTATTTTAACTCTTGGCCAGCTTGATTTTCAGCTCACATGACTACTGGATCTGCCTGCTAGAGACCACTTCAATTATGCTCATTGACACAACAGTCGTTGGATAATTCCAGGGCTTAAGCAGATGAGCACACACAACTGGTGCGAACACACAAAACAGTACCTACATCTAGAGGTACTGTACATTTAAAAACCAGATCTAGAAGAAGAATAAGATATGGAATATCTACAGTTTTATATGTGTGCTATACAAATTATTACTTAATACTTCTACTTTTATTCAGTTATCTTTCAAAATTTCCATCTCAATAATTTGCCTGGCCTTTTATGCCTGGGCCATCACTATTGATTCTAACACAGAAAGTGGTATTGAAGGCAGTCATTCTGGCTCTAAATGTCACATTTCCTTAACTCAAATACTGAAGAAGTTAAATAGACTTGTATCAGTCAGGCTCAGCACCCTTTTGGGAAAGCAGATCTGTAATTTTATCCAATAAATGATGAAACACAAAGTGGCTAAAAGTGGTGCATTTATGACTGGAGAAATAGAAACAGATAAAATGTAAACAGGTTTGTACTTCAAACCTGTTATTTTAACCAGATATTACTTCATAGATAGCACTTATGTATAATTCATTAAAAATACAACAGGTAAAGATTGGAAAAAAAACCCTGTGCAACCAGTGGAAGCTAGGAACCTTCCTTGAATTCTAACTTCAAAGTATAAATGTTTATAATGTGTAAGAAATCAACACATTACATTACTTCCAGGAGCTAAAAAAAAGGAAACACCAATTTACCTGAAAATAGAACATGCTAGAATGTTTTACCTGTGATAATACACTCAGATGGAAGAAGATTGTTTTGTATATCTAATTTGTTAATATGGACAGAATATTAAATTGTTAGAAAATTCTAACTGGGTTGTTAAAGTAGCCCATCATGTAGCTGTGGGAAGAACCCCAAAGACTGCCAGCTAGCTCTCCAAGTCAGGAGAGAGGGAAGAAGCCTGAGTATGATGGCAATTCTCCTCTGGCCAGCTGCCTGGGAGATCCTTTTCAACTTGTGCCTGAAAGGAAAACCAAATGCCTGAAGTGGAATTCACTCCTGGTCTGCTTCCTTCCTTCCCCTAGCCCTCTGAGCAAAAAGCTTCCCTTTTTGAGCCACTTCAAGAGGAAAGTCTTTCTATGTAAATTATTTTAAATAATATAGCAATCCCATTAAATGGTAAACTTATGGTTTTTATATAAACAGAAGTATTTTATACATTAGTGATTTGCAACTTACCCCTCAAACAAGAATGGCTGGGGAATATTGATGTATGCAATGTGAAATACAGCATAGTTACATATTTTAGGGACATTTATGCCACATTTTAATAAAAACTTGCAGAAACATATATAGAATATATACATATTCATACATACATATATACATACATATATATATGTGTGTGTGTGTAACCAGTGTTATAAATCCAACAATGCTGACTTTGAGAAAATATACATTCTTTCCTAAGAATCAAGGAACAGACTTACCTTCTGGCTCCGTGATTTTAACAAAAAGAGACTCCATATGCCATGCAACTACACCATGTGGAGAGTCACTGGGTAAAATGCTAAGTACAGCTCTTGCCCTTGCAGGATCAATGACAGCTCCTTTTGTGGTATCTTGAATATCCACAGTGGTAACACGGGTGAGTGTGATTTCCACTGTCTCTGAAAGTTCTGCAACACTGTCTGCAAGGACTGTCAGGGTGATTGTAGACAGGGCCTGACCTTCTGAAAACGTAATCTACAGTTATAGAGGGAGGGAGGGAGAGAGGAGAAAAATGTCAAATTTCTTGTCAGCATTGTGAAGCCTAGAGTTTTATTCTGTAAACTCTATCAGTTATAAAATGCATATACATACACACATACATATCTTATAGAATCATAGAATACAAGGTTGGAAGGGACCACAAGGATTATCTGGCCCAATCTTTCCTGGCAGTACCACAGTCTAAACAAGATGGCCCAGCATCCCAGCTCAATCTTAAAAGTGTCAGTTTTGGTAGTCCACAACTTTCCTGGGAGAGTTATAGGGTTATTCCAATGGATGATTGTTCTCATGGTGAAAAATTTTCCTCTTACGTCCAATGAGAATTTCCCCAGGTGTAACTTGCATCCATTATCCCTTGTCTTTTCAATGTGACACCTTGTAAAAAATAAGTCTCCTCCTTTGTAGCCACCTTTTAAATACTGAAACATGGTCTGAGCATAAGGTCTCCACATCAAGGTTGAACAGTTCTCTCACCTTCCCTCATATGACAGGCTTCTCAGTCCTCTGACCACATTTGTGGCGAGCTCTGGACCCCTGTGAGCCTGCCCATATCTATTCTCCATAACAAGGATCAAAACTGAACACAAAATTCCAGCTGTAGCCTAAAAAGGGCTCAGTAAAGTGGGCTAATGACTGCTCTATCTCTGCTGGTAGCAGCCTTGTTGATGCAACCCAGAAATATCTTGGTGAATTGCCTCAGTGTTCACTTATATTGAGCTTATCAACCAGCAGGATCCCCTGGTCCCTTTCTCTGGAGCTAATCTCCAGTCAGGATAGATGCCAGTGGGTTCTGCACTCCTGGATTATGTTTTCCATAGTACAACATTTCTTCCTGATGAATCTTCCAGCCTACCTGGGCTGGGTGGCTCTCCAAAGTGTCCACTTCCTCACTTAGTTTGGCATCACCATGAAACTTCAGAGTACACCTGATCTCATCATGCACATCACTTTTGAAGATATTAAACACTGTTGGGCCCAGATCCCTTAGTGACCACACTTGTGACAGGCTGTCAGTCTGAAAAAGAGCTATTTACCACTACTCCCTGGGGGCAGCAATTACACATTTATTTATTTAGAAAGCGGCTATGGCAAGCTGTATCAAAAACCTTAGAGAAATCCAGGTAGACAATGCCTATTTCTTTTCCTATTACACAGCCTTTATCTTGAGATTTTTCACCTTCTTTTCTCCTCATCCTGCTGATATGGGGGAGTAAGAAAGAACTAGTTGGGAGTTTTAGACAGCTGAGTTCAACACACCACATATATCCATATCAAAAGAAGGATGAACATATAATATCAATTAAAATCATTGCTATGTGAAGAAATGGCTACTCAACTTCTTTTTTTCTTCTTCGTCAGATAAAATGATTGATACATGCTTTGTCTACCTATATTCTTATTTTTAAATCAAAGGGCCTGCCACTTCATTAGGCCTTTCTCAACAAGGAAGATATGTCTAATAAACACTTAGACTACACATAATGTGTAGGAAAACCAGAAATTTTCACTTAATAATACAGCTTTCTGGCTCTTCTTGCCTAAAAACCTATGCAGTGCACTCATGTGGTACGTAGCTGGAATGCTCTAGCAGTACTCTAGTAATTTCAGTATGGCTGTTTTTGCATCCTTGATTTCCAGTCCCTTTATTTTTCTCTTCACTTTTCTTCGGGCTTTGTGTCTGCTCTAGACAGCCACAAGGTGGAGGACTTTGATTTACAGAAACTGGATCCTGCCAGTCCTAAGGAATATAAAAAGCTTTGGCCACAGGAAAAAGATGGGTTTTATTATGGCTGGGAATCTAAAAGTCTTGGAAACATAAAAATCTGGGACTTGTTATATTCTGCTGGACCACTTAAGTTCTTCATTGTATTGAAAAGGTCAGGGCAAAAAGCAAACATTCCGAGATTCCCATGCAAATGTTTTGACATAGCCGAATCTCACAGCAGGAAGAAAGGAAGATGGGAATAGTATACTACAGTACACATTTCCAGTGCCTGGACAGCATTGCAGTATCAGATTCTAGAAGTGTTAGAGTGATAATCGCTGTATTATGTGCCAGCCGGAAACAGAAACTGCTAGAATCACAGGAAAGGACCAGGAAGCAGGGATTAACAGAAGAGTGGGGTAATCTAACATGTACTGTTCTTCTCACTCAGTATGTCTTTATCAGTATGTCTGAACCAATACAATCAGTGCTTCCCCAATAACAGTGAGATTATTAAATACCATTCCTGAGGCTGGAAATACATCACTTATGCTCCCATTAGCAATCCACTCTACTGTGACTCGTCCGTATGTTCCTATTAAACGTTCAATATTCAGGGTGATCAAGCTGTCTTGCTCCATTTCTTCAATTTGCTTAAATAAAGAACTCTAGAAAACATACAGCAACAGAACCAAAGCATTATTTTCTTAGAAAGAAAAGTTTCTTTAGGGAACAGGGTATTCAAAGGGGGCCAGAGACATTGAGCATGAATAAATTAATCTGCTCTTAAGAAGCTAAATGCAAGTCTATCAATTAAATTTTATATATCTTAATATCCAAGAGGGCCAAATTTCCTACACATAAGAATTTGAAATGTCAGATCAAATTCAATGGTTTTTGTTAGTTTTTTTTAGTATAGTATTTTATGTGAAGCAGATAACAAACATGTAGACTTTTAAGATGTATTTTGCTGCTGTTACTTTTACTATTAATCATCCTCCTTGTACAAATCCAGATGCAATGTTTCATTTTTGTGATGATTCTTCTGTGGTTTATATCTTCATTAGGCATTTAGTACTGTTTACATAACTTCTACAATATTTGATGATTTAAGAATCACAACTCCAAATAATACCTTCAGTCTGACATAAAAATATTTTTTTTATTTTATTCAGGCAGATGGGCTCATCCTGTGGCATTAACTATTTTAAAGGAAAAGAATCTTTACTTAATTCCCTTGACTAACCAATTAGTAGAAACTATGATGATATATAATATGCCATCTGAAAACTAATTTTTTAGGTTGTTGCAAAATGAAACTGATAAACTAATGTTGTTCTAAATAATAAAAAACCCCACAAAAGGGACAGACTGGAACTGAGTTTCTACTGCCTGTCATCTATATAACCAAGTAACAATGCTAAATGGAAGTCAAAGCCCTTCTGTCTCAGGTCACTGTAAGACTTTAGAAAAAGAATCCCGTGACCAGCAATTTTAGGATGTTTGTGTTCCATCATTCAGAAATTATATATACATACTTTGATGATTTACCTTAAAAGTTTTACCTGAGCAAATGCAATGACTCCATAGGCATTGTCATTGGGAGGAATAATTATGTTAACAAAACTGTGAACACCAATCTCTGCCCCTCCTTTAGGGTTTTTCAGCCACACTTGAAAACATTCTTCCTCCTCTGGGATGATGTCATCCAGTATATTGACTGCTATCACAGCTTCCATGTCCCCAGGGTCAAATATCAATTCACCTGAACTAGCATACAAACAAACACATCACGTAATTATAAACTGAGGATACGATTAACAAACTTTGAAAGCACTACTGAAAAACTAAAGAGCATTTTTGATGCTGAAATTGTTGTTTATATTCCTGAGTAAGTCAATGAGTTTTAAAGGTTGTGGGATTAACGTTGGGGGTTTTTTTTCCTAATTACAATAGAATATATAGTAACTGATACTTCTTACTAATGTGATGAAATTTAATTTATCCTTAATAAAAGCTTCAACAACAAGGTTAACTGCAAGTCCTTTTATTCCCTATTTTAACGCAAATTGTGTGAAATTTGACATCAGGTTATCCTAAGGCTACCACTGAAAAATTCTCTTTAGTATTAATAAACACAGCACAGACAGGTGTGCTAAAATGGTCTCCACTGTAACAAAAAGGTGATCACAGAAAAAGGAATGAAAGAGCTGGGAGACAAACCAAAAAACCTACCTAGGTATAAAATCTGACTGCTTGGAGATAGTTGTCAGCTCATAAATCTGGGAGGTGGACTCTACAGAAAGAGCAATCAGGCTCTTGCTGGAGTTCAGAGACCTTACAGTAGTGGAAGTGATATGATCTGCATATGGGCCTTCCAGCATCAGACAGAACTGGTTCTCTTCTGAGTTCCAGGAGTACAGTGCTGTTGAGTCCTTACCAGAGAGGAGGATGTGAACTACATTGAGCAAGGAAGAGAAAAAAAGAAATATTCAGTGACATAATTAAAAGTTCTTGTAACACCAGAAATGCCCTTGGCATCACAATTGTTAAAAGTATCTCTTAAAAATCTGATACATAATATGAAAATTGAATGCATATATTTTTTAAATTCCAGTACTCTAAACAAAATCTTACCTAAACCTGAAGGAGGCATGAAAACATGGATGTTTCTTACAGCAAAGACTGGAAGAGACTGGAAGTGTCTGAAGGTAGACTGCCCTGTCTCCCAGACGAAAATTTCAGAATTTCCAGTTTCTACAAAGGAGAAAAATGACAAAACCTACATTATATTGCTGGTTGTTAATTAAATCACACACTGGTGGCCATTCAAAGGCAGAGATTGGCAGCTTTAATTACAAAGTGAGATCAGTGATTGTATCTTCCTTTTCACTTGCACGATATCCCATTAGATGATTTATTCCATGACATCATTTAAGGGCTTTTCTGCACACATTCACATATAAGAACACTAAAAATCCCAGCAGACAACAGTCAAGTGCAAAGAAACCTATGGAGTGCAATATACACTTTCAAATAGTCATAGAGACACCGACATAAAACAGTGTCTAAAGTATCATACTTGTGAAAAATGTTATTTGCCGAACAATAATCTTTGCATATAAGAAAGCTCAGAAAAACTTTAAAAGGGTGCAATTAGCACGTAGACGAATGGAGTTATTATTTCCTATTCTTCTTGGGAAAATATTTCATTAGTTTCATAAATATTTGAGAACAAACACAATGCTTTCGTTTTCTGAAGGACAAAGGACAGATTACTTTGAAAAGATGCTCTTCAGCAAATTGCCACCTCCAGTAATATTTTAATCTCTCTCTAAACTCCTTTTATTCCAAATGTCTTTGTTATCAAACAAGCCAGTACATAATTAGCAAATTCAGTGTTTGCTTTCTGCTAAATACCTTTTGCAGTAATTAAATATATATCAGATCCAGAAGTCCAGGCCTCCATGTGTTTTATTTCTTTTCCTGGTAACTGATGAAGATTCCTAAACTCATTATTCAGCCATTGGTACAAGACAACATTCTGGCTGGTATTTGACAAAGAAACTATTAAGTACATAATGCCTCCACGGGGAAACAAGGCAATGTTCAGAGCTCTGTAAAGTGGAAGTTGATGATGCAGCACAAATAAATCTTTATTCCACTGGAAAATCTGTAAAAATAGAAAATATATTTTATTATATATTTATAACAAGCATTAAGAAAAAAGAAATTAAGTGATTAGATGAAAAAGACTTACAATTAACTGGATTCCTCATTTCTATGATGGATCCTACATTATGGTGGAAGCACACTGATAAGCAACTAAAAGTAACTACCTTACTGCAAGCACCTGCTCCTGTTCTTCAGATGAACAGGTTTATGGTCAGAAGTTATTTCTATTCCTATAGCTCTTTAATGTAATAGATTTCAAAATAGAAAAGACAGTAGCAATATAATCAAACCAAGCCTAAATTACATGCTAATGTAAGGAGGGTTGTTACATTTAAACAAGTCTAGAATTTTATGTCTTATAAATCTGTAATATGTAACTAATTTTTCAGGAATATATACTTACTTTTTTTTCTATATTTCTTTCATATTTCAAATTGAAAACTAACCAAACAACCTACATCAAAGCCATGGAAGACAAGTGTTATTCTAACCTGGATGGAACTGAAGCTGGTGGTATCACTAACAAAAACCAAATAGTCTTCCTCATCCATAGAAAAATGTTTGACAAGTGTGGTATTCAAAATAGAGAGGGTCTGTAGCTACAAGGAAAATATGACAAAAATTATATTTGGAAGTCAGCTCAAGTTTATACATATACACACATTTTTTTAAAAAACTGTAAAATTGCATATAAAACATATAAAATAACATACAAAAACTGTCACAGATGTTATTTTATAATTTTAAAAATATATGTGGTGTCATTTTACAAAATTATAATTACTTATCATACATTTTTCAGAAAATGCTCTATGACTTCATTTCTCCACGATTTCTTCACTTCCAAGGTAATTTTATCTTTCCCTCAAAATATGACTACAAAAATCATTAGACAAGAAGTTGCAATAACTGTCATGGTTTAGGAATGGTATTTCCTAATTTAGTGTTCTCACTGAAACACTACAAACCATGCTTCCTCTTCCTCTCCTCCCCCAAAGTGGGATGGAGAAGAGAATTGGATGCACAAAAGGTGAAGATCACGAGTTGAGATAAGGGCAATTTACCGAAAACAGCAACAGTAATGATAAAATGAACAGTAAAAAACCCAATAATAATAGCAGAGGGCTCAAGAGAGGCAAATTTTCACATGTGTAAATGCTTGCTATGCACAACCCATCAATACATGAACTGTGCCCACACTACCCCAACCTCCAGGTGGGCCTCATTTCCCCATCCCCAGAAAACGACCTGAAGTGGTATGGAATAACCTCTGGGTTCCAGCCATTCCCCCTCCTGGCTACTGCAAAATTAACCCTGTCCTGGCTTAAACTATGACAATGACTTACATCACTGACTCATGCAGAGTGTTCGTTCAGTTGCCAAACTACCTGAGAACAGAGTGCTTTTTCCCAAAACATGGCTGAGACAGAAGGGCCTCACAAGGTCCTTTCTAACCCTATTATTTAATGATTTTGTAAGTAACACAGACTTACCTTCAATAGTTTCCGTCCAGGCATGAAGGCATACACACTGCTGTTTGAAGCTCCCTGACTGCTTCCTCCATGAGTAATCACAAAGTAGGGAGAAGCATGGATTTGGAAAGATACACAGCTTTTAGGATCCCACATACTGAAATTCTGAGAAAGGAACAAAAAATAGAACTGAAATGTCAAGGTTTTATTAAGCAGCAGGGTTGGTGTCTGTAGGCAAACATTTACCTCGATGGCAACAAAAACTCCTTTCCACTGGTAGAGAGTAGAAAACACAGATGGAGGTGAACGCAACAGCACACCATACAGGATTTCTTCTGATGGAAAGAAACACCAGCTAGCTGCTGACTCTTCCACAAAGCTTTGCAATACAGACAGAAGACTGATACTACCCTCTGCAATACAGAATAAGAAAAAAGAATTTGTCTTAAAAGTCTTTTACAACACCATTTTCATTATTTATTTCCCAAAACCAAAATCTAGTATCAGAAATCACAGAATATTCTGAGTTGAAAGGGACCCAACAAGGATTATCAAGTCCAGCTCTTAAGTGAATGACAGATAGGGTGGTCAAACCCACAATCTTGACATTTTTAGCACCACGCTCTAAATGCCTGAACTTTATTCTGAGTTGTCTCTAGATAGTTGGTATAAGTTCATGTAAATGCATGGACATGTTATAGTACTGAGATTGTACTGAGAGTTAAACAATAAATTAATTTCTCATATATTACTATTACACATGGGAGATGCATAGGCAACTTGAGCATGATTCAGAATTACTCAGTTTGGAATTCAAGTAGTGAGAAAATTAACTAGACAGTAAGAAATAAAAAAGTGAAAAAGAAACTAAAAATGTGTTTATCCTCATTCTCTTTATCATCACAAGAAGTAGTCATGGCACAAAGATTCTTAAACTGCCTAGTCATTCAACACTTACAGAAAATAGTGTCCTTCATATTATGTTAGAAAAATCCAGAATTACAGGTAATGAAGAACAGATTTTATAAATCAAAGCCCTTGTGAAAATATATAAGCAACAGGAAGAGCAATACAGATTGTTGAAACTCTGGCAGCAGTGGCTGATGACAATGATGCTTAAGCACCCAAGATTTGATGAATCTCAAGATTAATGAATTTTGATATCATAGGAATATTATCAGTGAATTTTCATTCCAAAGTTATCTCTCCTCTATGTTTGGTTACTCTGTAGCTATCTCCACTCTGAAAATAGCAACGGATGCTCTCGATGAAGTGAACGTACTGATGCCAAACGCAGTATCCGATAGTGTCTCCCACTCAACACTCACAGACACGTTGAGCCCATTACTCCGTGAAACTTTCAAATAAACTGTAGTGTTTGCTTCTTCAACCGTGATGATATTTGTCCTAAATTTGAGAATTGTAAAAATAAATTTTAAAAAGTATTATTTTTATAGTATAAGAATAGGATTCTTACTGTACACAGAATATGCAATAAAAAGAAAAAACTGGGTTTGCTCTGTGATACTAATACTAATTAAGATTATCCAATGTTTCTTCACACAAGACCTTGACAAAATCGTGGGAAATTCAACAAAATCTTAAACCAGCCTAAAATTTAACACACCAACCGTATGGGTAAAGCTGAATGATTTCTGAAAACATCATTCCATATCATAGACTCATACGATCATAGAACGGTTTGGGTTGGAAAAAACCTTAAAGATCATCTTGTTCCAACCATCCTGCCATAAGCAGAGACATCATCCACTAGACCAGATCGTTCAGAACTCTACTGAACTTGGTCTTGTGAAACCTCATGAGATTCCCAAGGACT
The DNA here is from genome assembly GCF_965231275.1 of Zosterops lateralis. Lineage (NCBI taxonomy): Eukaryota > Metazoa > Chordata > Aves > Passeriformes > Zosteropidae > Zosterops > Zosterops lateralis. The sequence continues at coordinate 60,541,030 of NC_139800.1, read as the reverse complement.
ATCTCTTGGGCTTGTTCAGGTAACATGGCTCATTTGGTTCTGAAAAACAGTCCTGAGTGAGGGTGTATCTTACACAAGCTTAAATAAACAGGTAAATTAGAAAATTTCTGATTTCCGGGGCACTGGCCTATGGTTTGGAATTCTTAATATCAATTACTATTAGTGAAATGTTTGGGGACTAATGAAGTACTGTTTCAAGGAAAAATGCATAAAGAAATCAACGTTTCTAATGGCGAACAGTCCAGTTTAAATGTTTTTCTATTCTTCTGTATAGCAGCAATAGTATTTGACAATGTACTTTTTAAAATAACAAATTTTACAACTGGATTACTAAACTTTTTTAAGGGGAAACCATCTCTATGGAGTATGAAAAACCTGTTTTTAATTGAATTAGTATTCAGTACCTATTTGTAACTGGGTAGATGCTGAAAAGCCCCAGTGGAGCCTGGTTCTGTAATATTGTAATCATAGTTTGCACTCTGGTGCCTAGTCTGGCTCCTCCAGTTGGATTGAATAGGGTGACGACAAAGTGCTCATCTAATTCTGGTTCTTCATCCAGGATTGCAGAAATATGCAATGTCTGAGAAGAAACAAACATAGAAAGCTGACACATTGACAGCTAACAATAACAATGCTATTCAGGCCATGCTGCTGTTTCTGTTCTTTCTCTGTACAGCTCTGGACAGGCAGGGCAGCACAACAGCAGCTCTTGAAAATGGAGAAGACAGGATAAGGCATGGGCAATTCAGGCTGGGGTTCTGAAGTAATCCCTCTGGTGACCTCCATTAAAGCAACACTAACGTGAGTATATCCACTTTCTTTTTATTTTTCCCTTCCCCTCTTTCCTCTTATCATAACATTCTCTGAAATACAACAGGTTTTGATCATTTTTCATACTTCTGTTTTGTTCTCACTCCACACATACCTTGGTAATTCATAGGTCCCCATACAGCTACCTGATCCCCTAATGCAGCTCAGTCAAGCTGGGTTTACTTCACTTCAGTTGTCAACTGAACTAACTGGGCAACAGGGTAATTACACTTCTGGTACTTCTGGTGATCAAAGAAGGAAAAAAAGGCAATAGAAGAATATTTGAAATACTCTCTTCTTGATGCTTCATTCCCTGTACTGCACCACAGTAGATAAGAAAAGGATTGTCTCAAGGTGGACTCATATCAGCAGAGAACTGTCTAGAAAGAAGTAGGTGTTTTCACTGTCATTCTCCTCATTACCCAAAGAGGTAAAAGTTACAATAGTACATGTAGATTTGCCTTAGAAAAATTCTTTAGTAACGACAGATCTGGAACTTAAAATAAAGCCTACAATATTTTAGATCTCTATTTACTTCTGTGATTAACCATATTTAAAGACCGTACTGAGAAATCTTTTAATCCCTCCTTCTCACAGATCTGTTAAACTGGCTGTCACTGAGGTGACAAATGCATTTTGTCAAAACCAGTGTTTCCAGAAAAGTTTGTTTCAGATTCTACTCCTCTAATCATAATATACTAACCTATTACTGACACACTTAATATAGCTCATTGTCTAGCTGACATTCTTGTGGGGATAGTACAGAGGCAGTGGTATTAATACTGCCAGAAAAATAAGTAATTTTCAATTTCTAAAACTCTGAAAGCAGTTTACCTTTTGCCTTTGCTGCAGCATACTCTCTTCAGTTCAGGCCACATGAAGGAATGGTACTTTTAATTCCACTGTCATTATTTACAGTAAATTATGTCAAAAACTTCATGTCAAAGTTTGTATTTCAGCTACATACTGAACATATATAAATAAATGGTCCTATACATACATCATATTATATACCCATTATATTGCCTTCAGTTTACCTGAACTATTACAAAGAGACAAATATCTACAGAAAAGCATATTCAATTTTTCTGCACTCCCACAACTCAGTTTATTCTGAGAATTAATGAAAACATGATAAAAAATACATTAAAAGAAAATTGCTGAAATATTTCAAATAATTTTTAAAAAGCCTCCATTACTTTTTGTGTTATAACTATCATATTACCTTAAGTCTGACTCCCTCTTCCAGCACAATGTATCCTTCAGATGGGGTCAAATCCACTGATGGCTCTGAAGAATTAATTTCACTTACAAGATACTGAACAGACACTGTTCCAAATATTCCCTGAGGAGGTTCTCTAATAATATTTAATACTGCAACACTTTCCATCAGATGGAGAGCTGTTTGCTCTCTTAGGAAGAAGTGATCACTGTTATTGAATGACAAAATTCCATGTCCATCATCATTGGCAAATATTGTAATTGTGGCTTTTGAGAAATAAATACGAGAAATTTGAGAAATATGCTTTAATTAATATAGTAAAACATAATTGTAAACATATACAAAATAAATTAATATATACATAAATCCATTCTTTCTTTGATATATGTATATTGCTTTTATTTCCCTGATATTACTTGACAGAATATGCAAGTATTTTGCATTCTCTAGGAATATTTCTAGAAAGTGAGAATCTAGACTCTCTTATTAAAACATCCAGCTTTTGCATTTTCTGATTCCTTATTTTACATATTATTTGGTTAGTTTTACATTTTTCACAGGGATGTTTAAGAACTTTCAAAATGAGTTTAATAATTTACAATAGGAGCACACTGGTGTTTTCTAAAACACGATTATTCAGAAGAATGAAGTTATAATGACTGAGATAGAATTCTGAAGAATGAGAACATTGAAACTAAGTTTTACCTGTTGTGTTCTCTCCTAATTCCAGGCCAAATGAGGGATTTGTTAGAATTAACTGGAACTTCTCAACACCTTCAGGAATATCATCATCACAAATCTCAACAACAACAGATTTATTCCTTTCTCCATCAGCAAAAAAAAGAGTCTAGCATTGAAACACAGAAAGCATTGAATATTCAATAGCTGATAATGCAGACAGAAATTTTAAACTAAGGTAAAGCAGAATTGCTCTAACTAGGAAGGAAGAAAAAGGCAAGAAGAGGAGTAATCCCTTATAAATTGATTGAAAAAGAAGCAAAACAGTCAAATACCTTAGCACAGTGCACAGTATGGACAAGCAAGAGCAATTCACTTTGAAAGTTCTGTTTCAAAAGATATTAAAACTTACATGAAATCTCATATGGTCTTGTCTGAACAAAATTGTATTTGAAATAGATGTTTGAAATTTTACAATGTGTCTTATATTTAAAAATGCCACAGTATTAAAAAAGGTTAAAATAAGATGACTAAATCTATATCATTCTATTCAGATGATCAGAGCAATCAGAGAGTTGAGAAATCTAGCTGTACTAGTGACCATTATGCAGAATAAATAAGATTATGTTCTTTTGAGGAAGTTGGAGAAATAAAAACTACTAGATTTTAAATTTGCTTCTTACCCTCGAGATCACATTAAAATCCAAACCCAGCTGTGCCTCCAAATTTTGGGCATAAAAAAACACAGACACATTTCCATAAGATCCTTTGTTTCGGTATGCCATTATGGTCAGATTCCCATGAGATTCATTAACTTCATAACTAAAAGAAAAGCCAACACAAATTCTTAGTGCTCACTGAGCATGTTTTTCTAATATGGTAGTAGATAATTGTTATATTTTCACTTAAAATCATCCCCTCTACCTTTTAGGAAAAAGGCACTATTACAGTAAGGCATCATTATCACTTGTTTAATGCAACTATTATACCTTTTTTTAATCATCAAAATGGAATTGAACTATAGGATCCTTTTCACCTACTTATTAGTGGCAGATTAAGCCTGTTTATGAGCATGGATGCCCTCTTCCCAGCTCCTGGAAATCAGAGAAAAAGATCTGGGAGATACCAATGTGCCTGCTTACGTGGATGCAGAGGCTGGGGCACTAGATGGAGACTTGAGGGAGTGATGGAAGTTCACAATACCAAAGGACAATAGTGAAAATAAGTAAATGGTAGCATGAAATTTCTGAGTAAACATACTGTAAATGTTTTCTACTGCGGGAGTTATTTTTCCAGTTCCACTGAACTGAATGATGTGTTGTCATCTCAAAGATCTGATCTTATTATTAATAGGGGTTTTACTCTTAACTGAAATAAAGATAATTTGGCAACACTAATCATTAACTCCCATAGGTTCTTATTAACTTCAAGGTTACAATACTCACTTGGTACTTTCCCATTCAACTACTCCGCTTACTCCATCATTAGCATCGATAATAATTTGAGAAGCTAAACCTTCCACATCTAAAAAGGAAAACAGAAGGACAAGTATGTAAGAAAAATAGAGTTAATTTTCATTATTTTCAAGACCAACAGAAACATTTCTTTATATCTTTACTAATTTCGTAGAAGAAATACATATTTTCTGTTTCCAAAATGTGGAAGAGAAAATGAGGTGGACAGGATACTTGGAAAGGCTTGAAGAAAATCTGTCCTTACTAGCTTACTATTAGAACTGCGACAAGGCATTCAAGTGCCTTGAATTACCACCACCACATTTAATGCTTAAAAAAAAAAAAACCACCAAAAAAACCCCACATGGCACAGAAGAAGTAGAAAATGACGGAAGCAAGATTTTTCATTAAGTCTTAATTCATCAAGACTTAATTCATTGTGCGTTTCTATTATGATGATATTTAATGTTTTGCAGACTGTGCCATTCTGAATATGGGAGGAAAAATGATAATAAATGGAAAATAAAAATAAATGCTCCAGTATATAATCTCGTATTCATGCTTCAGTGCCTGATAATAAATCTTAATGGCACACATCACAGATTTGGCTATAAGAAAAGAATTATTAATTTCCTTTTAATTAGTTTATGTATGATAACATTCTATTACTACATAAAAACACATGTATCTTCACAATTATTCTTTGAGATTATTGCATGTATTGCCCTGTGAAAATACTGAATAATAGATTAATGCCAGCAATTTCCACTAATTTCAGGGACCAGAACTTGACAACCAGAACTTGATTCTTCTGAGAAAATAATGCCTTATTTTGTTTAAAAAGCATCACATAACTACCTCAATTTATGTCAAATTACTTTGAATAAAACTTTAAAAGAAATCAAGACTGACAATTTTTACAAAACAAATTGACTCCACTAAATCTGTAGTAACTATACTATTTTTTTATCCATCTGAGAGATTTCTATTAAATTAGATAAAACTGAACAAAGGTAAGAGATCACTGCCATTAATCCAAACCTGTCACTATGAGATAGTGATGAGCATGAGCAGAAGCTGCAACACCTCTACACAGACAGCAGAAAGGTTTAGAAATCCACAGGGATTACAGTGTATATAGACCCTTCAGGTTCCTAACTGATATTTTCCCTTGTCACATCACAAATCACTCCAGATCTATAATACTTCGCTTTCAACATCAAACCTCTTATTCCATATCTGGCATCTTTCCCCTCCCCTGATGCCCTCCTGACATTTTAGCCCATCTCAAGTCTTTCTTCTATCCATTAACTTTATTCATTTTTTCTCTCATCATTCTCAAGTATTAAATATTTTCCTTTTTCTTAATTCCTTACACTTTTGTATTAGAATTGGGCCTTTTCTTCCACGTTTTCTAGATGATGGGATTAAGCAAGAGCAGCACAAAGAAAACAGATGTTTGCTGTTTCTACTCCATATCCATGAAGTCTCAGATCAGAAATAAAGGTCACTTAAGTTCCATATGTTTAATTGTGCCTCATAGACACCCCAGACCTACACCACATTTTGCATGCACATGGCTAAAACAGGGACAGCATTTATGATATATTCCAGATTGGTACAACTAATTGCATGTCAGTATCATGTGCAGAACACCCATCATTTTTGATGTTAGACACCTAGAATTATATTAAAGATTTTCTATGGGGTACAGGATTGCTAAATCCTAAAAAAATGCACTGCACGAACAAGGATTTGAATTCTCAATCATAACAAAGAAATAATCTGATAACAGAATTAATTGTGACATTTTATAATGAGGACAGACTTTTCCTTCATGGATTAAAACTATTATCTCATCATCCTAAGTACATCAGTGTCAAATGGCCATGACTCAGACTGCTAACCACTTATGGCAGAAGGTCAGAACACTGCATTCATAACAACTTAAATCAGGAAATCCTTCACATTTTAATGTTACTCTTTTTATGTTTTAAATTTTAGACTCAACTAATCACAGCTCAGTGTCCCCCCATCACAATCAGTCTTGCAAGTTACCTTTCAGTCTGTAACGAATTAACTCTGTCACTTCAATACGCATGCAAAGAAAGGGAAAAAGAGTCATAGAAGACATTAGAAATAATCAGTATAATTAGTCACTGGTGCCACAGGATAACCCAACTGTCTTTAAAGTCAATGACAGCTATGCTACTGAGTTCAGCAGCAAGATGAGGACCTAAATAACTAAATAATAAATGAAGTTCTGTGGAAGAGAAGAAATAGAGTAGATCATGACTCCTAAAAGTAAATCTGATAAAGAATAATAAAAAGATACTTTTGAAACAGTGAGCAAAGGAACTACTTGGAATTCTTTGTACATACTTGTTTCTGTCATTTACTTGAAAATTAAAATCACATTAACACATTGCCAATGCAACTTTTGAGGTAACTGTGTTCTCAAACAGCTAATTACTAAATAACTCCTCTGTGCAAATTGTTTTATCATTTTTACAGGGCTTTAAAAACTAAGAAGCCAATGTAATAATGACTATGTTTGACGTTCTACAATGTTTCATGTAGAATACCCTGTCTCATTTTGTCTTATTAGGGAAGTGGCAAGTGGAATAATAGTATGTCAGAGTAGTATAATGTGCATTCATTCAATTGATATTAAAAAAAAATTAAGCATAATTGTTTGTAAGTTGTTTTACCCAGCCTAGGTGGGGAGGAAGTTGAATGGTTCATGATAAGTTCCACTGAAGTTAAATTAACCAAGAAGAATTCTTGCATTTCTGGTACATCATCCTACAAAAAACAAATCCATAAATCCTCTTTTCATTTTCTTTGAGTAACAATCACAGGATTCACTAAAAAGCAACATACTAGAAGTTTCTAACCTTATAGAAACACTAGAATTAATTTATGTTTCCATTTTCCTGGAACATTTTTACATTAAATGTTAATTATGAATCAAGACATTACATTTAATGGAAAAGATTGTGGTAACACTGAACTAGACATGAATAAATTTCTGGTCAATTTAAATGGCACAAATAGCAACGACTGATAACGTAAGAGCCTGTAGCAAGCAATGAATTCACTGGTCTGAATATCAGAAAATAAAGTCTTAATGAGAGAGTTAAATTTCATTTAACTATAAGTAGCACTGTTTTCTGTTATTAACTGTCCTTCTGTGCTTTTGCCATTAAAGACCAAAACAGTATTTATAAATTACAGTAAAACTGATAGCTTTGCTAAGTAATACAGCTTGCAAGATTCAGGTTCCACAATATTCCTTTTCAGGTGTCATACAAATAAAGATAAAGTGAAAGGACACAGAATTTACCTCTAGAATAGTAACATTTATGGCAGCTGATGTTTCTCCTTCTTCCAAAATCACCGAGTCAGAAACAGCTACATAATCGGCTCCTGGTTCAGCCAAGGTCTCCTCTGTCTGATTACTTAAGGAGACCAATCCTGGAACTGTGGCATATGTGACATTGATAGCACCTGTTTAAAATGTGACAAAAAACACCATTTTTTAAAATTCTTATGTAATGCTCACTAGAATAGACAAAGAAAAGAGATTAAATGCTCATTGAAGAAATGAAACCTAACTACAAACCAGAGGATTGAAACACTACTCTGAAACCAATGGGACTTATTTCCTTCAGTCCAGCCTTTAATGATCTTGCCCAAGATCAAGGACTCAGAAAGTATTAGGACCCGATGTATGCACATATTTGAGGCGCTGGGAGCTGCAAGTATTATATTACATACCTGGGACATAATCTAATACATAATGTAATGCATCATTAACACCAGGTTTGTTGTCAAGAGAAGTAGATTGTTTCAGGAACAACTGATGTCTAAGAAAGGTTTTAAGGAGAGTTCTAAATTTAGTTTCCTTCCCAGAAAGACTGGCATAGATGTTGATAGAGAATAGATAATAGGGGACACACGAATAAATTTACTAAAGGAAAAGCAAGACTTTTTTTTTTTTTTAATAATAAAGCCACATCTCACTAATCTGCCAGAGGAAGTCGAATTGTAAATTTAAAGAGGGTGATACTGGAGATAAAATGACAGATGAAATTCAAAGTTAATCTGTATGAAATAAAATGTAAGATATAAAAGAATCTTAGTTTTAATAAATAAAGGTGGAGTTCAATTGAGAGATTTTACATTTACAATGGATACTTAGAATAAATTAGTAATTTCCAAAGTAGTGTTCAAAAGGTAATTTAGATACTGATTGACAATAAAAAAAGAAATGGGAAAACAAAGAAATGACATTTATATCATCTACAAATCTGTAGTGTGTCCAGATCTTGAATTTTTGTTTCAATTGATCACTTCACTTCAAACACATTAAAAAAAAAAATATTATCACTGAGGTTTAAATATAGTCTAAAAATGTAAATAGGAAATCACTATGTTATCTCTCAATGGAAGTCAAAATACTGGGGAAACAAACATAAAAAATATTCTTGCATGCAGCACATTATTGAAGTTAGCATCACTTGATTTGATTTTAAAAGGAAAATTGAATTAAAAAGAAATATAGAATTCTTAGGAGAGAAGTCTCTGTAGAATTCTCTGAACTGAGTTCAGAGGCATCAATGCAATTTTTTTCCATGAGATATTCCTAAACTGTGAGATTCTGAAAGTTTATAGAGGGAATGCTGTGGGAATGATAATTTTCTCACATTTTTTAGTTCTTCTGGACAGACTAACAATTCAAGACAGATCTGCTGGACAAAAAAGTAGAACCCTAACAGCCAACCAGCTATACTATAGCTCCCAGATGCCTTGTGTGGAATCAAAGGCTATGGCTTCAGTTTTAGTTAGAACTTAGTTTCCAAACCTGCAGTCCGGGGCCTAGAAGTTCTGAACATAACTGTATCCAAGGTTTTCCAGAGTTTTTAGCTTCCTTGTCATGGCTTTCATTTGTCTAATGATTATGAAAACAAAATTTAATTTCTCTTGGAGATGTTATACAAACCTAGAGATCCAAATTCTCTATTAATAAAAAGCTGAACTGTTTTGTTTTCCTCTGGCAGTAAAACTACCCTGGATGGAGAAGCAAAATTCAGTACTCCGTGTGGTTCATCACTAGCTTCTACTGTCAGAACAGCTTCATATCCTTGACTATCCAAAACAGCAGCACCAGAAGGAGGAACACCTGCAAAAGAATCAATAGACTACAGTTAACAGTGTTAGGTAAATAAAGTTTTGTCTTACATTACTGCTATTTTTATGTACAAATGACAGCCAGTAACACTGCACATGAAATCAAACCAAACACATTATATGCTCACTGAATTTTACAGATGGTGTAGAATGTACATCTGATTGATTCTATAACAAGCACAGGAACATTCAATCAAAACAAAAATGTTACGCATAAAAAGCATAGAGTTCAAGCCCATATTAAGAAATGAGAAAACCTGAAGAGACAGTGCTAAATATGAACTTTCTTAAACTATTTCTATTGTAAATAGAAAGAGAAAACTTTTCTAGGAATTCATTGTAAAAGTTAAAATTATATTCCACTTCTCAATCACTCCATTAAGAAATTACTAGAAGTGTTGCCTTGATGAGTAACTGTATTAATTTTAAATCCTGAAGAATTACAAGAGTAAATAAAGTATATTACAAGTATATATAAAACAAATTATTAAGGCAAGTTGGCAAGGCACTTATCAGTAACACCACTCATGTCAAGTTTGTTTGGTGTTTAGACACCAATTCCAGTTTAACAAAGAAACAGTATTTCAGATGGGATATGGTTTCATCCTTCTTTTCTCATTATAATCTCATTGAAATATAAAATATTCTGACCTCCTGCAATTCAGAGACAGATATGAAAGACAGGTTGATAGACAAGACTTTAAAAAGATAAAAACATCCATTTATTTTATGACACTTGTATCATATGTATACATAAATACATACAAGTGTCAAGCCTATTTCAATAAAACATGAAGAAATTTTGCATAGTTCACAACATTTTCATTATTCTTAGTCCTACAGTTTCAAAATGGTTTAATACACACAAAACTATTACACTACTAAATGGTAATTTTAGATACAGCAGATATAGCAGTCCTGAAATACCTTCTGTTTTGATGTTGTATAAAATGATCCGGTATTCTTCTTTTTCCTCTGGAACATGGTCATCCAGCAAGTGGACATATAATGTTGTATTCAATATCCCCTGTAAATGTTATTGATAAACTTATTAGTCATTAGTGTACAGAGTACAAGTACAAGATACCACTCTATCATTTGTATTTTGACCAATACCTGTTGGGAAAGATGAGACAGGAAAATCTTATAAATATGATTGCCTGGCAAGAAATACTGAAAATATAAAACCTGTGAGTGAAATAGAAATGAAAGCCAGCTTTGAGACCTGGCATGGCAGACAGGAAGATGGTGATTAACTGGAAGATGGGTTGAGTGATAACAAACAAAGGGACAGCAAGGGACCCAAGGGTGTAGCCCAGCCAAGGCATCCAGGAAAAGGTAGATAAGAGAGTGGCCTTAAGAGTTTAGAACAGAGTAATATGGTAATATAGTAGTTCTCATAGGCTGTATGCAAAGTCTTCAGATTTTATATCTTGAACTGGTTGGCCACTGTAAATTAGAATATTCAACACAAAAGGAGATATAATGTATTGTAACAAGGATCTTGCTCTCTTACCCCTGCCACTTCTCTTACCTCTCTTACCCTCTTGCTCTTACCCTGTTACCCCTTTCACCCTTTGGCCCTTTCTCTCTCTCTCCCCCTCTCTCTTTGGGGCATCCCTTCAGTGGAGGCTGGTGGCTGAAGGCAAAGCCCTTTTGACCCACGAGCCTTGCAATAAAACCACGTGTTCTCAGAGTGTCTCAGGTCTGCAGAGTTCCCTCTCTCTGCTGTCTATGGATGCTCCTACAAACACTTTTAAGAAATGCCAAGTTAAAATACTGAAAACTATAAACTCCCTGCAGTTTAATCATATCAAGCCAAGGAAGACTGCTATAAAAGCATACCTGACTCATCAGCTTGCTTCAAATTACAGTATTTTCTTGTAGCCATTAGATTTGCTTATATACTAACCTCAGGAAAAAAGAGAATTCCAGAATGGTATTTAAAATTTTGTTGCACATTATGCCCAAGTATCTTCCACTCAACAGTAACATTTCCCAGTCCTGGGGCAGTTCTTACAATATGGAATTGCAGTTGTTCTCCTAGGACAAAGAACAAAATGCAGTATTTTGAAGTTTCTTCTTCTATGATTCAACCATTAAAATTAAGACAAAAATATGAATCACAATTAAAGTATTTTTATGTAAAACCTTAATATTTTTAATAGTGAGCTTCCAAGTAGTTATGTAATACCTTTTCTTTTAACATTGAAATAAAACCCTCACAAATCTAAACTCTTTCCTCCTGAGTTTTTATGAACTTAGATCATTCTTGGGAAGAACTATCAAAATATAAAGGAACCTGGTACATATGCATAACTGCTATCAAAACATGCACAAAACGAAGAGCAGTATCTGTTTGTGAGCGCCCAGAAAAAATGCTCTATACACAGCTTTAACAGAGTTTTCTACAGCAGCTAACTGGCAAGGAATAGACATGTTCCCAACATCTGCAGTGTCTTGTGACTTTACATAGTGCATTTGGAAAAAAAATGCTTTTAGTTACCTTCAAGTTCCATTTATATGAGTTTGAATTTACAAATGTTACCAGTTTCTGGATGTTAGAAAATATCCAGAAAAAAAACCCCAAAGTTTTAAAAGGACAGTATTTAGATTAAAAACATTAATGTTTTATAATTTAAAATTATTTTTAATAATTTATTATAATTTCAGGGATAATAAGTATCAAATGAAAATATGCCTCTGTAAGAAGCAATACAGTATTTTTTCCACACTTATAACATTTAACCAAATGGTCATTTAAAGAGTAAATTCTTTAGAAAATTTTGAAAAATTAAGAAAATTTATATCATTATAAAGTATAAAATATACGTTTCCAAAAATAAGTATTTTATATAAAATTAAATATTTTAAATATAGGCATATTAAATACATATTATATTGATATGAAATAGATTAGCAAGTAATATTAGTAAAATTATGCAATACACTCGCATTAGAGGAAAAACGTTTATTTATTATACATAAGCATATTGCACCTGTATGTGAACTGCATTTTTCCAGTTCATAGAAAGGAAGTTTGCCAGTATATAAATGTGGAATTAGTTTTCAAGGACATGAAATACAGAGAAATTTGTAATATTGAGGTGTTTGGAAATAACCATGTAATCTTAGGTCCATCCTCAATTGACTGAAAATTGCTTCTTTAGTATTTCCATAAATTGACTTGATTTTTTTTTTTTGTTGTCGCAAAACTGGGAATAATTCTATGTTTTAGTTTGTGTTATGTAAACACTTAAAAGCTACCCTATTGAGAAAATCTGAGATACATTTGTGAAAGGGAAAGAGCAGATGTGGTGTTAAGTTATGTTCTTGGTCCATGGCATACAGAAGTTACCCGCACTGTTACCCTCACTGACCGTGTACTTCAATGAACACCAAACTGGGATGATTATCTGGTTACTATTGCATTGTATTGTATGGTATATAGAATTTGTGTATCTAGAACTGGCAGAAAAAAACTGATCACTTTCTGGACATGTTCTTGGTTTGGTAAGGAAATATTTGAGAGATGCCAATATATTGCCTACAAATGAGATAAATATGAACAACAAACTTCAAAAGACCTTAATATGATAAACTGAAAAATAAAATTGCAAAGATGTAATACAAAAATTTTATACACCAATTTTCCAATATGTAGAATTAGTATGTTATCAGTCTCATAATTTCAGACTTAATTTAAGCCTTGTTTTAAGTTGCCCCACACTAGTTCTAAGAGAACAAAGGAATTCAAAATGTATTGACATCACAAGAATTCTGCTTCTACAGTCAGATATCTGAGGACAGGCTGACAATTTACAGGTTCTTCAAAGGCTGATTTTTCATATCATTTAACACTCCCCTGAAATCTGTTTTCCCATTCAAGAAATTTGCACATCCATTGCAAACGAATAAATATTTGACAGAAAAATAATTGCTTTAGTATCATCACAGAACACACAATATAGACAATGGTTATTTCAATGCAACATTATGCAATACAAAAAATTTTCACTGAAGACTGTAAAATACTTCAAGACACAAAACCCTGATAACACTGTAATCCAAGCAACAAGAAGAAACCTGAAGTACAATTCATCACAATTAAAGACTCTCCAGTAATCAGCTACTGACCCATGTAAAGCTCAGCCATCTTTACGAAAATCTTTGTTATTCCTATCCAGTAAGAAATACTAACACAAATAGAAATTGATTTCTGAATATTGAAAGTATTATTAGGTTAATTTCACTGTTTTGTCTTATGGGTTTGGGTTTTTTTACATTTTTACCATTTTAAAATCTTTCTTTAGATTTATGCCTTTATCAAGAAGAGTACCTAATCCATTCACCTCTTGCTCCTTATTTCAAGCTACTGCAGTCTGTTTTCATCTAATTCGGTCATAGCCATACAACTGTTGCATGTTCTGGCTGTACTTAAATGCTGCCCTTGCCCTCAATATGGTGATTGTGTGAACTTAGTATATGCAGGTAACACCAAGACAGCCATGATCCACAGCTGAAGCGTGAAAAAAGATTTATTCCACTATGTAACTTTCAAAACAGAGACCCCTACACTATTAAACTTATTTCATGTTAGCAGGGCAAAAAGTTCCCAAGCCTGAGTGTTGGGTTAGGTATCAAAAGGCCTAGACCATGCACAAATCCTTCACCAGGCGGTGTTTCACTGACCCTGTTAATTCCCTTTCCGCCTTGCAAAGAGGTCCAAGTCTATGGAAAAGACTTTCAAATCTTTAACAACATCCTGTTATCTTCTGTGAGAAAAATCTATTTCTTTTTGCTTGACAGCCAACAGTCCAGAGCAAACAACAATACCTGAATTTTCTCACACTGAGTATTTTCTAACATCTCCCATCTGCAGGGTTGGTTTTTAAGTGAAAACAATTCTAAAACAAACTTATTTTTCTCTTTCCTCATCAATATTCAAATTTTCGAATCTTGCCTCCCCACAGGGATAAATAATAAGGACAGCTTGAAAAAAATACTAAGTTTCTTAATATAAACTGTTCAACAATATAATAAATAGAAAAGATACTACTGTTTGGATTTATGTCTGAAAATGTTTTTCTTCATAAGAAAGAGCCTGATAATGAAAATGAAGTAAAAACATTGAAATCATATCAACGCCTTAGCTCATTCCCTGTTTTTTTTTTATTAAAGTCAACCAGTCTGGCTGGTTTTTCATGCTATAATGCAATGCACTAATTTTTCACAAGCTGAAGGAATTGGAATCAGTTATAGCACTCTATACATGCTATATATAGCAGAGTATTTCAGCTCAAGATAAAAGCTTTTAGCTTCCGCATGCTCTGACCAATATTTAACTGGTGGTATGTGAAGTCTTCATAACCTTTGGGAATGAGATGGTTTGTATTAATTTCTTGGGTGCATTACCAGCTGTTCTTAGACTGCCAGACTGCAGCTGGCTTGTCAGGCAGATCAGAACCACTAATGTGGAGTAATAAAGGATGGAAACTAAGCACAAAAGAATTAACACAAACTGTATCTAAACAAAACCCAAAAGCTTATGGTGTCCTTTCATTATAGGAAAAAAAGAGACCACATTCTTTTGAGATAGCCTTTTCTTCCAAAAAAAAAAAAAATCAGTGCACATGTTCCTGGACAGACAAATACTGTTCATTTCCTCTACCCATCAGTTTACATATCAGAAAAATTTGAGGCTGCAGTACACTGAGATTCCAGCAAATGCTAACAAGAGCAGTCACCATTTGTATTGTTACTGTCCTATTCAGAACTGTACCAACTCTAGGTAAAACATAGAACATGCTCTCTTAAAATACTAGTATACACTAGATATCAAACTATTTTTGGTTTCAAAAGTCTTGACTGAGTGATGACCTCAAGACTGCCATATGAGCTGCCATAAAAATTATGAAAAGAAATTTTAGAAAGATGGAAGATTTTTTCCTGTTTTTTTCTGTGGGAATACTTTCTAGATAATGTAGAATTAATTTTAAGTCTGTAATAGATAATATTTGCTTAAGATTAGCAATTGGTCTCTATGAAGGGTGTTATATACAATTGTGGATTATGGTATAAATGAATGAGAAATGCTAAAAGGGGCTTAGAAATTCCATGCCAACAGAAGCAAGGCATAACCTTCAGAAAATGGAAGGGAAAGAACAAATGTTGAAATATGGTTTTCATCTATAGACCATAGATGAAACGGTCCATTCATCTTTTCCATAGATTTCATTTAAGTGCTATGTTTGCAAGAGTGAAAAATCCAAAGAAATTGACGCTATGTGGTTATTCTCTGTTTGCTGGCATTCTCTGAACAGTGATACAATCACTGAATGGTTGGTTGCCAACAGAAAGCACAGAGGTGGAAGCTCATGTTAAACAATCCGAGTTTGGTCAAAACACAGAACCCACCTTCGCGACCGATAACAGACCTTCCGGCTGTCTGGAAGCTAATGACTCCTGCCACATTGTCACTAGCCAGGATAACCACTGTGACAGTGTCGAAACTGGGCAGAATCCTACTTCCTCCTTCAGTATGCACCAGGCTGATTATGATGCTTTCATTATCCTCTGGCTCTGGATCATCTAAAATGGTCAGTGTTACAATCTTTTTTGTTTCACCTAAAAGTAGAACATATACATACTTATGTATTCGCATGAAAATGACCTTTTAAAAATATGCAATCATTTCCTCTAGTAGTAAATACTTAACTAATATAAAAGGACATGAAGAATCTTTACTTATTAACCAGTCTAGAAGTTATTGAATATTGTTATGAATATTTCTTCACTTAATAATGAAAAGTTATAGCAGCAATATAATTAACAAATTATTAAATATACTCTGTAGAAATTAACAATGCTGGCATAATTTCTGAATGCCTAGAATTCTTATTTGCTTTATAACTTATTTGGCTTTCAAATTTTAATTAGAAAAGGGGAATATAATTCTTGTAAAATGAATTACTAAGTCAATACATTTTCTGATGAACCACATATTACACAAAATTAGACTATGTATTTACCGGACCAGGAAATGCATTAAAGTGGGCTGTCATTGTATTAGTTACCTATCTTCTGGAATATCAGAGAATGAAAACATAAGCAGCAAACACAACCAATTACCAGTCTCTACAATACATTACAATTTGCAACACAATCCTATTGGTCATTGTACGTGCATAACTTATACCAATAATTATATCAGTTTACCATATACATATTTTTTTTGTTATACTGTTTTTTCAAAGTATTTTGAAAATAGATTTAGTAAACACGAAACATTATAAACACTAATATAATTACATGTCAGTTTCTAAATCACTCCTGGGAGCCCTTCATTTGAGTTCAAATGATTCAGCAAGCTAAATGAACACTAGAATCTTCACTACACTCCCATAAATTGTTTTCAAACAACTGCTCAATCATCTCAGAATTTGAAAATATAAAATACATCCATCTTGTTGCACAGTGCTTAAATAATGCCTGCCATAGACTTTTCTTCTTTGCAATTTTTAACTATCCTGTTATGTTATGAAATCAATACAATCTCATAATATAAAAAGATACATAACTATAAATTAGTACTGTCTTGACTGAAGATTAACAAAAGACCACTTAGGCCTGTTTCTCATTTTCATTATCTTTGATACAACAACTATTTCAGCAATATTATTCCTTATTTATTCAGTAAAAATGTTATCTTTATAATGCACACTGCAATATTTCTTAAAAATACTTAAATATTTATACTTTTCATGCTTTTTATTTTTGGTTTTCTTTTTAGTCTTTGTGGTCTTTGTGTGTGTGTTTGTTTTGTGTTTTCTTTAGTTTTAGACATGAGAAGCTAGTGCTAAACCTTGCCTCACCTTCAGCAAACACCAGAATCTCACCAACACCCACAAAATCCAAGTTTGGGGTAGCAGTTCCACCAACAACACGCCATTCCACTGCCACCTGTCCCAGGCTGCCTTCTGTCCTGTGTATCATTAGCTGCACAGTGGCCTGAGGACGTTCTTCTACTTCAATATACTTCTCTGTTGCATTGGGACTTACACTGTAGATCTTAAATACTCCAAAGGCATCCCCATTCATCATTATGGTAACTATGGAAGTATTTGGCTGTCCAATAGTTGGTTGATTTTTTAAGCTGGCTGAGATGTTCAGTAGTTCAACTTTCAGCAGGGATATAGTGAATTTTTCATCCAGCTCTGGCAGGCTGTCAGGGAGTATGGTAACTGTGAGATTTGCAAACTCTTCTCCCTCCTGCATGATGGCCCACTGTCTTGTGATAGGTTCATAATCACTACCAGCAATGGCTTGTGTGCTAAACAGAACAGATGTACTGCTGATGTTTTTCTTGTAGGTCCATAATCCCGACACATTAGTTAATGGCCTGGTCTCCGTTGTCAGCAAGAGGCAGAGAGGAATCTCAGAGGCACTGGAAAATGTAAAGGCTGAACATGCTTGTTCTCTTAGGCACTGAGTTGCACAGGCATACAGTGGGTCACTTGCTGCTGACACATTCACTCTGGTCTTGGATGGCTGGTCAGGAATTCCCTGTACAGGAGACTCGTAATAGGCCAATATATCCTCACCTTGCTCAATGGCAAGAGCTACAACGTCAGTCTCAGACGTGCTGTAAAATATTTGCAGCTGACCAAACCTTCCCCCACTAAAAGACATTAAAATAAAAATGTTATGTTAGCTGGTGAAGCATGTCTAACATACTGTATGTTACTGGTTAAATATATATATATATATATATATATATATATAAAAATAAATTAACTAACACCTTCTGAATTGCTGAAAAGTTACAAACAGCTAATTAAAGTGACTTCTCTTGAAGTTAGTACCAGAATAACTGATAGTTGGGGTTTTGGAAGGCAAGTTTGATTGTTATAGCTTGAATAGCAATCTGTTAAGCATGCATGTTTGCAAACATTTGTTTCTAGGAGTTAACTTAGTCTTTCTAGGACTGTAAAGGAAGAAAAAGTCTTTGCTGTACAGCATTGTTATCATTCCTCCTAGGTGTCCTCAGGACACCATATTTCATGCACAAAACCTGTTCTGCTTTTCATTTGGTCTTCCATCACACAAAATTTGATTTACTTTGTCTTCCAGTTCACATCACAGTAACAGGCTGGTTTGCGTACATTTCTAACAAGCAGATATTTAGTTCAAAATCAATGTATATGAAATAAAAGAGCTGTCAGAGCAAGCAACTGATGCAAATACCTATATAAGGGCAAGATTTAAAATTATTGCCAATAAAATACCCAACAAAAACCAAACCAAAACAACAACATCTACAACAACAAAAGATTCTAAATCAGCCAATATTATACTGACCTTCTCCTGACTGATATATTTGCACATAAATTTCTTTCTAGTGGCTCCTGAATTCGATATGAGGATTGATGAAAGAAAACTGTGCCATAAGGATTATCATTGGCAGGTATAACAATATTTGCTGTGCCATCTAACCCAATAGCACCACCATTGGAAGCCTGAGTTAATTCTATACGGACAATCTCAAAAAGAAAAAAAAAGAAAGACAAATAATTTTTGCCATTTATAAAAATAATCACAAGCAAAATAAAATCTTAACTTGTTGCAGCTTCCTGCCATAACATTTCTTGTTTTGACCTGGACACATTTCTTATATAAGATACAATTCTAATACTGTTCAAGAGAGACAACACTGCTCTACTTACTTCTTCTACTTCTGGAACATCATCGGCCAGGATTTCCAGCAGCAACATCTGAATGGCTTCTCCAGGGGCAAAAGTAATATTACCCATGGCAACTTGCAAGTCATCATCAGCAGGATGTCCATTAATGGTAGCAGCCCACTGAACAGTAACAGTACCCAGTGTCCCAGCATTGCGGATTATTGGCAGATTTATGGTTACTGATCCAAACTCAGGCTCCTCCACAGTGAATTCAGTATTCTGAAAAACTGACATACACCACAGGGAGATGTAGTGCATTAACAATAAAATTGAAAGTCAATGTATCAGTTCCTGGAGTACAGAGTTTTATTTTACTTGCTTCCATTTACTTGTACAAGTGTTGACCCTTTTAATCACATTTAAACCTAAAAGCAAACTTTTGATATTCATGTTTTCATCTGCAGAGAAAATTAGCATGAAAATTAAGCCCTCCAAAAAAGCAAATCAAGCCATCCAAAAAGCCTATTCCAATACATCCATTTTTTGAGGCTAAACATGAACTGTTTCTAAGGTCTTAGAATATAATTTTTAAATTATTTACAGCAAAGAAACTCTTTACCAGATTTCATGTCACTTATTATTAAAGAAATAAATTAAAACTATTTAATATGTAATATGTTAAGTAGAAATCACAGAATAGGTCAGGTTGGAAAGAACCACTGTGGATCATCTGATTCAAGCTCCCTACTCAAGGTCATGCCAGAGCACACAGCACAGGACTGTGTCCAGACAGCTGTTGAATGTTTCCACTGAAGGAGACTCCACAACCTCTCTGGACAACCTTTTCCAGTGCACCATCACCTGCACAGTAAAGAAGGTCTTCCTCATGTTCAGGTGAACTTAAAACGGACAGTAGTTTCTGCCTGCTGCCTCGTGTTCTACTGCTTGGTGCCACTGATCAGAGCCTCCAAGAGGCGCAATCCTTTTGTTATATTAAAGCCCCATTAGTCCTTTATTATATGTTGTAATTCAGTTCATCTTACATTTTCCTTTACTCTCTACACCTATGCTTCCGCTTCTGAATGTTTCTATTCAGTTGCCAAATAGCAGTTCTCCCACAAATCCCCAGAAAAAATGTTAACAGAAGATAGAAAATATATACTCCTTTACCAAAGGATCCAAAAGGGTCATCAGAAGCCTCAATAGTTATGACTGCCCTCGTCAAAGATCCAAGCAAGGCTCCTCCTGTTGTTTGGTTCAGCAGCTGAACATAAAATGTCTCCTCAAGTTCAGGATTTATATCATTAATTATATAAATTGGCACAGCTTTACTTGTTTCCCCTTCTAGTAAGACAACATCTGATGAAGCTACACTGTAGTCCTCACCTAGATTTGTAGTTGAAAAAACCCAAAACAATAAAACACAGGTAATATTAATGCTTTATGGTTCAATATGGTGAACATTATCAGTAATACTCATATTCTCTTTGCTTATACATGCATTTCTCTGTGTTTTTATGGGGTCTTTTCCTTTATCTTTTGCCTTTTATATGTCTGGATGGATCAAAATAAAACTTGGTTTGACCGAAACAGAGCTTGTACTGTAAAACCAAGAGGTAGTTACAAAAGGTCTATTATTGTCTGCTGTTTACAAGGACACACTACCAAGATGTTTCTGGTTTTGATCCATAATTTCTGTCCACCTTTCTAAGAGATAAAAATGAAAACAGTCACTTGTCAAAGTAGATTTCAGTAAAAGGCACATTTGATATGTCAACTTCACTTCAGGCTAACTTATCTCAGTTGTCTAGAGGAACATCTGTGATACACTAGACCACAGCTCTTCCTCAGAAACTAATTTAAACCATACTCTGATACAAACCTAGCTACATATTTAATTTATAACATTCTGTTACATAAAAATAAAATTTTAAGTTCTCAGAGCACATACCACCCATTCAATTTGGACACAGCAGAAATGCAGTGCAATTTATAACTGTTTAAGTGATCCTGAAGACTCATAATTCTTCTCCTTTCTTTATGCAAATTCTCTACAGCAGGGACCAACTGGAGAAGTTTACATTCTATTTTGAGAAGTACAAGTCTCCTTGGGCTTTGATAGATTTTTCCATATTTTTTTTACAGCTAAGTCCCCAGATCTCACTTCCTCTCCAATAACCTCAACTAAGCAGTAAATGATGGATTCAAACGTACATGGGACTAATTTTTTTTTTAATATATACTACTATAGTATTTTGGGGAGTGGGGAATGAAGGGGCATTTAAGTGGTGGTGTGTTATTAAGTAAACAAACACTTCAATTCCTTCCCTTATTTCATTTTCAGATTCTCCAGTGATAATGTGTAAACTTTCCCCTAGGTCTTAGATTCATATTTTCTAAGCACAGTCAATGCCTTACTACTTTTTTATTTCATACTTGTTACATAATAGAGCATTCATTACACACTTGTTTGTTTCAGCTTTAACAAAAGCTGCATATTGCATATGGACAAATGCATATGCATAACAGGCTGTTCTGCTATTCTGCTTTCTTACCAGCTGTTGCAGTTATTGGCATAGCTTTAAATTTCACAGAAACATCTGAAAATATTCCCCCAGTTCTGGTCACGTTAATGATTGGCCCAACATAGTTTTCAGCAACTCGCACAGCTGAAGCTGAAAGCTGAAGTGTTCCAAAAGCATCATCATTGGCATTGATAATCACATGAGCTATTGTCTCACCCACTAAGCCAAGTCGAGGAGAATTTATAACTGAAATATAAAAAAAACTTAGTGAGGTGTACCTGAAACATTTACTATCAATGGCTATAAAATTCGTAGGCATACAGGTAAGTTTAGCTGTCTCTAGTTTTTATGAAAGTTATCTTTTTTACAATTGGACAAAACATAACTACAAACCACATTAAAATACATATGTTTAAATTATGTTCTAGTAGAAAATCTGAACATCATTCTACTATGCCATGAAGAACATAAGCCATATTTTTTTTTGAAAACATGAAGTATTGTGAATGTATTCATTTATTTATTTACTTATCCATAAAACTAATAGCAAAATCAATACAGATCAGGAAAACATCACTTTTTTTTAACTAAGACTGGTTTTTATTTTAATAAGAAAAACTAGCTTAGTTATTTCCTACTACTGAACTTCCAAAAACAATGCTAAATGAGCAGGTATTAGCGCACAAACAAATACAGTAACACATTTGGCCTGAAAGACCTTGGATAAATGAATGCAAAAGGGATAAAGAAATACTCATGCTTTTTCAATAAAAAAGTGTGCCAAAGGAAATAAATGCCAACAGGCAAAAGTCAGGTAACTACGAAATACCTTAACTATACAATATTTGGCAGAGGTAAAGAGTTCTTCATTTATCTTGTTGCATTTTCCCCTGTATTTATAAATACTAAGTTTTATAGTTAAATTGTAGATTTTATGTAAGACACTTACTTGGCCGATCCTGAACTTTCTTGATCAAAACAACACCACTTAGCTCCACAAAAACAGATTCTGACCTCTCAGGATCATCATCATCCAAAATAGGCAAAGATATTGTGGCCTCACTTTCATTGGTTGCGAAGATCACATAACCTGTAATGGGTATATAATCTTTTCCCTCTATTGCTCTGACAACATCAGGTGGAAGAAAGTGTGACTTTTCCTCATCACCAATAGATCTGTATTTCACCATTACTGTACCAAGGAGACCACGGCATCTTATAACTGTCAGAGAGATATTTTTTGTTTCTTCTTCAACTTTTATTGGTCTGTTTTGCTCAGAAAAGATGAAGACTCCATATGGATCATCATTTGCTAAAATAGTTAATGTTGCATTAGTATGATATCCAAGACGACCAAGGGAGACATTGATGATCAAAACTGAAAACATCTTATCCAATTCGGGAACATCATCAGGAGAAATCTGTAATGTAATATTTGCTCTCACTTGACCAACACCAAATGTTACATTCCCATCTGTAGAGATCAGGTCGTTGTTAAGATCGCAGACTATGATCCAATGCAATGTCACCTGAGATAAGGCCCCGTGGCTTCTCACAACCTAAGAAAAACATATAAAGATGTGCATATTTTTGTTCTATGAAAAAGAAAAACATAAAAGTGTGAAACACAATTAAGCAAAGACAATAACATGATGAATTAAAGATACGTCTGTGTTTTAAAAACATGTAATTTTTACCATCTTAGCTCTGCAGAACTTCTATTATCAACACTTATTTTAAGATAGTAGTCCCTTGATTCTAAACAAGTTGAGGATTTTAAGCTTTTGTATATCATCATTATTATTTTAGTTTCAAGTTGAATAATATAATATATTAGCAAACACTGCATGACTGGAAAAACAAATGTTCATGACAAAGTTGTTATAAACCCCATAGACTAATGACAAAAGCATCAGAGAACACCAGTAAAACCAGGCAGAAGAGTACAATGCAGCGATACAAGACTCAAAGCTTTCTAACCTGCAGCACAACATTGCTATCTCCATCTTCAGGCTCAGTTCCATTCACCAAAAGGGACTCAGCACTGAACTCAAACACACCATGAGCATCATCAGAAGCCTCAATAGTTACAAGGATGTGGGATGCAATTCCCAAGCTAGCTGTTAAATGCAAGATGCAAAAATGGTTATTTTCACTCTCATGTCTTCTTACATGAAAGGAAACAGCTAAAGAAATATGCTAGAAAAATGCAAAAGAGAATATAAAGTATCTGTGCTCTTTGTCTTGGTTTTGTTCTTTTTTAAATGCATGGTAAATCTCTGTATGGAAAAGGAACTGACTTCAGTAAGGCAGTCCTCCCAGTCCTTCTATGAAACCATGGAACAAAAAAAAGTATTATTTTAAGGGAGGAACTAAGATAAAAGTACAAGTTTAATGAATGAAAATGGAGCAGCATTTAGGACAGTGAGGAGTTATACAGTAAACCACAGTATAAGCAGAAAGACAAGATGAACACAGGTCTCATCTTAATACAAGCTGGAATGAACGACAAAAAAAAAAAACCCAAAAAACCCCACCGAGTCAAGTAAATCCTACTTCTAAAGATACTGTCTTGGGTGACATAACCTGCTTCTCAGAGAGAATTAGAGCCTGGCACTTAAGGAAACTATTTCTGAAAACAAGTAAAAGGGAAACAGAATGTCAAAGAAAACAGCAACAAAAAAATAATAATAAAAAAATTAAAATAATAAAAAGACAAGAAAAAAAAAAGAAAAAATAGGGTAAAGATGTAAAAAACGAAAAAATATCACTCTATTGGCATATGGGAGCTTATATAACACTTGTATGTCTGTAGGTTTTAATTTGAAGTCCTATATGCATAGGGTCGTCCCATATATTCTATGTTATTTCTTCTGGGGTTTTTTCCACATTAAATCATTGTGTTTTCTGCATTTTATGACATAAATAGAAATGTGAAGAAATGAAAGAGGAAAAATGAAAAAAATCAAATCATTTTGTTAAAAAAATCTAACACAACTTACTTTTCTATCAGAGTATTTTTGCCATGAAGGGATCAAAATTATACATATAATGTATCAAAGCATACAATCGGGTAGTTTTAAAATTGCCTTCAATTTAAAGAAATTTCTCTCAGGAAAATTTGACAGTGTTCAGACAACGATCAATTTGTAAACTTTATTTGTGCAATTACTTTATTGTGGTTTACAACACTATATTTTTTATTATGTAAGAACTGTTTGTTCTCCGCTTTGGATTAAACACTGACTGCTAGTGAAATTACACCTAAATTTAAATGGAAAATAACTTTTTCAATAAAACTTTATGTTAAATCTAAATTAATAATCTCTAATTGCATGGAAAGGAAGTAGTATCAAGCAAAGTAATTTATGACAGTTATCACAATTATACATAAAATATAAGATTAATCAAAAGAGCTTACCATGTTGAGGGACAGTTGAAAGGAAGAAATCCATGTTTCCATCACCACTACCACTTCCATCATTTCTAAAGAGCTCAGCAACTTTAAGATGACAGACATACAGATATATACACATATATACATTTATAAATAAAAGGAAAGCAGAAAGTAATTTAAACATTTCTGGACAACACAAAAAGACAGATGTGTTCTAGGAAAGCGTCAATTTTCAAAACAGAAGCATACAGAATTTATGCTAAAAGCAAGAAGTATTGAATGTGTTACCTCATTTAATTTATTGTATTGGAAACAGCAAAAGGAAGTTGAAAGGAAAGAAAACACATATAACTTTCTTTTATCTTTCTTTCTTTTTTTTTCCTTTCTTTCTGTGTTCCCTCTTTCTCAAGCCTAATGGAGAAATTAGAAATGGGGCAGGGGGGAGAGGGAAGCAGTATCTTGACCCTGTCAAATTCTCTTACTCTAGTATTTTCTCACAAATCAAAAACTTGTGTCGGAAAGTTGAAAAAAATTGGCAGCTTAACTGATGGAGCCTTTACCCTAAATTTTGTATTTTTAGTGGTGCTGGAAAGCTCAAAAAGATTATGTTGAGAAGGTATCTGCCTCTAGTAAATAACCAAAGTTAGCTGTAAGTTTTCCAGCCACAAAAGTCAAAGAGAAAAGTTCCTTTAACTGAAATTACTTGACCAAAAATTCCACATGCATAACAGCTCTGAAATTTTTATCAAAAGAATCCTAGTGTAGCACCACAGTGCCACATTGCAGCACAGACATTCATATTAATATGATCTAACTTTCCAGAAGGCATCACACTTGCAATTCTGAATTGCCTAGAAAAATAGTATCAGTTAAACAGACACTTTATGGGTTTCAATATTTTGATTACTTCTTTTCCTCAAACCAGGAGGAAGCTCCCTTAAAAACATTTTGCAATGGATCTAAATTCTGTAAAGTAAAAGTGATTTTATATGGCAGGAGCACTGATGCTTGCCAATGGTTCTGAGACTAACATCTCATAGCAGGGGACACTAGCTTCTAGTTAGTTCTCCAACTCAGCTAAACTCTGCATGCATCTCAAAACCCACAATTCTCTAATGCTACAATCCATTTGAATCAGTTATGAGCCAGTTTATTGCAATTTCTCCAATTTCACTCAAATGGTAGATAAAAAGCACACCTTTGGCTGTTAAACCTTAAATACTGACAACTTAAAAAAAAATAATCTTACATTACTTTAATTGTCTCTACCAACGCTGGAATTATGTAGTTTAAAAAACAACAATTGCCTTTGAATGCATGGTAGTAGTATACTTTCTTTGAGATCTAGTCATTTGCAGCAGTGATTAGCAAAACATCTGAAGGACAGTTTTTTCCTAAAAAGAACTGCTGCTGTGTGGAGGGTGTGTCTTTAGAAATAACACAGAAATAGTTCACAAGATTAGATTTTAAGGGATTAATAAAATCACAAAAATACAACCAGTGGATTGATGTATGTGTCTTACCTCCTCCCTCTGGGTTCAACAGCTCCACTTTAAAAGTTTTTTCTAGTTCAGGAATAGAATTGTCAGTGATGTTAACAGTAATGTACTTGTATCTTTCTCCAGGCTGAAATTCCATTGAGCCCCAAACAGCCTGAAATATGACAGGTCTTCAAAGTTTTGTTCATTTAGTGTTTTCATCCAAGTATAAAAAGAAATACAACCTCAATTCTTTTTGTCTTTATCAAAACATCTACTTTTCTTTAACTTTAAAAAATATGCTGAGTCTTTGATATAAGAAATAGCAATCTAAATTCACTGAATTATGAATATCTTCATTTATCTACATTTTTCTGCACAAACAGCAGTCAGACAAGTAAACAGATACTCATAAGCTATGTTGTGGAATATACGTAAATCCTAGTACATACAAATACAATCACATATGCACCTGTACGATCATATAAAGTCTGATATACTTAGAAACAATATAAAATATCTCTTCTTCCTGCACTGACAATTTTTTTAAGGAGATCAAAATCAAACACAGAGCCTTTTCCTAGGAAACACAATATGCTGCACCAAAAGGAGGCAAAAGGCACATAGTGATTTTTATTTTTATAGTGAGTACAATGCATCTATCTATCACAACACCATAATAAAACGAAGTGTTTCTGTGAAAAGCATCACAGCTGAGCTAAAATATTCATACTGATGGCTACTTTCAGGACAAATAGCTCTAATTAAATTCTAAAGTAATTACACACCTTGGCTATGGCCATACCTGATAATCCTTAGGACTGAAAGCTGTAAGTGGCACTGTCCTGTATTCCATAAGAACTGTTCCAAGAAGTCCTTGTGCACGAACAACCAATAACTGGATGTGTCCAACTTCTTCTTTAACAGTGATATGGGGCACAGCAGAGGCTGGCAGAATCATTTCATCACTGGGCTGAGGAGGTGGTCCCACTGAGAACTGCAGTAGTCCTGAAAGACAAAAATTGCTATTTACATGGCTTCTCATACCAAATTCAAATTATAATTACAAAAAAATTTTAAAAAAATATTTATAATATCTACATTTAACATTTATGAAATTTTAAAAATATGAGTATGCCTTTAGGATTCAATCATGTTATTTACAGTAATATGCTATGTACCATTTTCTCTCTCACCGATATTAATTTTAGTCTAAAAAAAAAAAACATATCAAATAATGAATTCAACTCTTCCCAAAAGAACCCAAATGTCATAATATTGGGTACTTATTGGTATAATAATAGACATGCTTAAATGCCTGTATCTGTTACAAATTCTCATTTCACAAAAACTGCCATAAAATCAGAAACATGCAATTTGGTTTTCTTGTAAAATGGGATTATCGCATGTTTGGTCCAGGCAGCTTTAATGCCTTTTTTGTAGTATTCTCAGGAGTAAGTAATTTGACTTTCATTCTTGTATAAAAATTATGAATTAATCTCAAGTTAGATAAAGTGTAATTGCTTCCTCATCTATCTAGGCTAGGCAAATTTTTACCTCTTGAGCTAGAAGTATACATAAATCTGCAATAAGACTGTATCATCTTCAACATTGTTACCATATGGGTGGTCACTGGCTTTAATGCTGATATCAGTAGTTTCCTTCTCTGGATCTATACTTGCTCCACTGGTAGGAGTTGAACCTAGTTTTCCATCTCCAGACACTGCAGAGACTAATGTCACACGGAAATATTCATTTAGCTCCGGAATGTCATCATCAATAACATGCAAATTTAAGACCTAGAGAAGGACCAAATCATGGAGAAATCAAACTATGCAACATATATCCCTTAGGACTTTTATGACCCTTTAAACAATTAAATATTTAATCAATTAGTGTATCTGCTGTGAGTTCAGAAAATAACGTAGAGAACATTTTTGCCCTCCGTGTAATTTAACCTTATGATAGTAAGTTCAGAATACCAATTCCAAAAACATCTTTACCAAACTGTCAGAGACACTACAGCGATTAATCTAATGTAGAGAGCAAGTAAAGTGAGCTTTTAATGCCACCTGACACTTGAGGTTACAGATCATACTATCATGTAACATAATCTGCTTTACACAGGCTAATATATTAATCTCAGACAATTCCAACTTTCTATGTACTGTGGTAAGATTTGACAAATATACAGGACAAGAAGTTTAGGTAGCTGATCATATTTAAAGCCATGAGAATGAGTAATTTAAAAATGTCAATGGATGTTCTCTTAAGATTTTTCAGCTGATGAGCAACCGCTCTCAGGCTGTTTCTTAGGGCAATGACCATTAGGTACTCTCTATGTAGACTCTATGTTGGACCACATAGCAATGGAACAAGAGGGTTCACCAGGTCTCTTCTGCCACTTTATAAAATAAGTCAGGCCTCATCCATACTGTCAGACTGGAAAATCTTGGCAAATTTAAGTTTAAATCGTTGTATATAATGCAGTAACACATTTCAGTAGTGAATTAAAGCTGAATAAACTGCCAGGAGCATACTGTTTTTCAAAATCACAAGTTTTTTCCAAGCTATTAAAAGGTAAATTGTTTAACTGGGACAAGATCCACAGTTCTGACTCACTGGGATCTTTTCAAACTATGTCTGTAAGTTTCAATCAGTCCC
Organism: Zosterops lateralis; assembly: GCF_965231275.1. Classification (NCBI taxonomy): domain Eukaryota; kingdom Metazoa; phylum Chordata; class Aves; order Passeriformes; family Zosteropidae; genus Zosterops; species Zosterops lateralis. The sequence goes on along the minus strand of NC_139800.1, from coordinate 60,511,926 downwards.
TACCGACTTCAGCAAAATTATAGAAGTGAAATTAAAGACAGTATTTTCTACTATCAATCTACTCTTTCTATTTAACAAATACTAATAGAAAACACACATGAACATCCTACAGTATTGTGGTTCCACACTTCCTCTTCAATTAAATGTGCAATTTCCATGCTGAGTTTGGGGTCAAATTCACAGAAACAGATTAATCGAAAGAGACAGAATGTGCCTAACAGTTGCAAGACATTCGATTACAGCAGTGAAGGTGACTGCTATTTAATTGTTGTGGAGATAAAACTGATCTCCAAAACTCAGATCAAAACCTGATCATATTCCCATTTCAAAAGTCACTGGATCCACTATTCAAGCCCAAGACTACCTATACTTGAAGTATATGTATAGAGATACATATATCTAATATATATATCTATATCTATCTATATATAGAGAGATATAGACATACACATAAACATATCTTATGTGAATTAAATGTGCAGTTATTGGCATTTAAGCATCCATGCATGCACAGTAAAGCATGAAATGAGATGTACACGGATATATAGGTGTGTATCCTATACTCATTAGATATCAAAGATGAAAGAAAACCTGCAAAATGTAATAAAAGCCATGTGAAGGAAAGACTCTTTAGTATGAAAACTGGTCAAGCATCCTCAAGAGGTGTTTTCCAGCAGGTTTGCAAAGGACAGGATGAATAGTTAATAGGAAGGTAGGGTTTACCTCTGATCTCTGCCAAGGAAGGAATGTGATAGTGCCACTGCTGTTAGAAAAATCGCTAACAGAGTAATTAATGCCCCTGGAATCAACCTGTGAGATAATGTAATTTATATACACATAGTCTAGGGCTCCCCTGGTACGCTCCACAACACAGGATATAGTGGAACCCTCATCAGCAGCCTGGAAGAAAGCAAGAAATTGACATATTTGTTACAATCAAAATACATCAAAGGAATAAATGTAAAAGTAAATGTAAAAATCCTCTAATGCTATTCAAATTTTCAGGAATTTTTTATTGCTGTCATGTTACTTTAAGCACTTTTGGAGTGATAGGAAGCTGAAACTGATCTTAATGGAAATTGCAATAGCTTCTACCATCTCCCTGAGGTCAGCTAGCAACCATATCCTGTTGTTTTTTTGGACACAAAACCAGAATAAATATGATTGAAATGTGTCTATCAAAAGCAAAAGACTATACTGTTTTATATTAATGTCAATTATTTTAATTTTAAGAAAGATTTGGATTCCTCCTTTCCCTGACTAAAAACACTATGGAAAACAAAATAGACACATTTAGATTAAACTGTACTATTACCATCCAGGGAAAACTGAAACACTTTTTGTGCTACAGTACTTTTTGCAATTCTGTTGTCACAAAGAACATGCCTTCAGCAGCAACAATTTCACACATTTGGAACAAATCAGGTATTGATACTAGTGAAGTATAATAAAAAAATTAGGATCATCAAGCTAAAATATAAAAAAAATTATTTGAAAGTTATCAGAATAACTAAAGCTATCTTAAGCATTAGATAAATTTCAGAGATGCTGTATAACACTGTGGAGATACTGAATGTACCTTCAGCTGCTTAACAGACAGATACCGACAGATACAAATAATGAAATTAAACTACTGATAAAACAATGCTATAAGAAAAAGGCGAAACAATTAACATGCCACATAAATTTTTAATTTTCCTTCATGGTCTGTTGCTGATCTGTGGCATCACAGAATTATCAGCGGCATTTGAAACTGAAGGAATCTATTATGGAAGCAGATGGCAGGCACATGGAAAGCAAACTGAACCGAACTGAAAACTAGCATTAGTCAGGCAAGACGGTTGCCTTCAAACACATGATAAGGACTTCTTTTAGAAAGGACGTACTTAAGAGGTCATAAGAGTTCCTAAATTGGAAAGCATAATGAATTATTTTTTCAAAAGAATCTAATAATTATAGAAATGTGTATCATGTCTTTCTCCCTCATAATGATTAAAAAAGTAACCATTAATTAGGTTTATTTCAAAGAAAGATCCAAGTTTATATACTGCATAGATGGCAACCACTGCCACAGAAAATGTAATGTTTAAAAACAGCAACTTCCAGCCAGTATCAAGTGAATTCATATCAAATACAATGATGTTAATGATGATGATTCAATTATAAGGGAGGGAGAGACTGGAAGAGAACCCAGGAGAAATAAGTGCTGCACAGAACAATCGTTCACCACTTGCTGACAAATACCCAGCCCACTTCCAAACAATGACCAACTGCCTTCCAGGTAACTCCCCCAGTTTATACATTGGACATGTTATTCTATGGTATGGAATGTTCTTTTGGCCGGTTCAGGTCAGCTATCTGGACATGCTCCTCCCCAGATTTTTGTGCAGCTCCTCACTAGCTGAGCACAAGACACAGAAAAGTCTTTGACTCAGGTGAAGCCCTACTTTGCAATAGCAAACCATCCTTGTGATAGCAACATTATTCTCATCCTGAATCCAAAACACAGAACCGTACTGGATACAAAGAAAAAAATGAACTCTATCGAAGACAATATCAGATTACAGTCTCAGAAGTTACAGAGGTACAGGAAAAAAACTATCCTAGGAAATTTTAAGCCTTAGTCTTCAGTTTATGTAATAAAAACAATTTTCTTACTAAAAAATAATTTGAGGGGATTTTAAAAAAGTGATATTGCAAATGACAGTGTTACTGAGGCTGTATAAACAGAACTTACACAATTCCAAATTCTAGAAAACTTTGCTTAACTACATAAATTTAAAAAGTGGAATAAAGACCCTTCAAAGGTTAGTTAGCCTTGCCAGTTTGATTGTGTCTAAAATTTCTCCTGTAGTTTTTCCTTATGAGCATCTTACCTCAGGAATACATGCTCCAGTGAAGCCAAATAAACCATTAGCATTATCACTTTTCTGTATTCTTAATCTTGCTGTTGTGTTTTCTTGTGAAATTCGAGCTCCACCACATACAGAAATAAGCTTTAGGATGAATAACTCCTCTCCTTCTTCCTCTTTGTCATCCTTTGCAGACACAATGAATGATTTATTGGTTTCTCCTTGCTGATACTCCAAATACCCAGAGACAGGATGTACATCACTCTTTGCAGGAGTTGCATGGAGTTCATAGATCTCTGCTTGTGTCAATTTTCTCTCATAAAGCCTTACATCCTGCATTAAACCCGTGTACCTGCTGTTGCCATTAATTCCTGCTCCAATTCTCACTATTCCTGGACCTGAGAAAAAAATTAAATTTTTTGTCATGTTATGGGTAGGGGTTTTTTTCAAAATAGCTAATATCTGTAATTATTTTTAAAATCTATTGTAAATTGTTTATTTCCCTGGGTTAGTAATCATATTGATCTTGAAATGTAGACTGGGAGGCTCCTGAAGCCTCATCTCAGTGTTGCAGGTAGATCATTACAGGTCAAATAATCCCTTCCCAGACCATTCAGGTTTTTCATCCTACTAAAATTCTATCTGCACATTGTCATCATCCCTTAATGAATCTTGGAAACTTCCCTCTTTCCACTAAATATTTTCAGAGCCCAGCTGCAGCCCATCTCACTTTTGTTTCTCCAAACACCTGCTTTACCCATTTTATATCTTTGTATACTTAATGTGTCTGCTAGGCTAGTGAATCCATTCTGATGATCAGATTATTAGCCACACTGGACATGCTTGTACCCTAATGCATTGGAAGAGGGGCTTAAGAAATGTAGACCATGTTCCAAACACTTTTTACAACTGCTTCAATATTTCTTTCTCTCCAAACAATTATCCTACTCAGCGAGTCAGAGGATGACCGTTCCCTTTTTCATAAATATGCTAAGATGGTAGCTCATACTCATTCCCATCACTCTAAAACATACAGAACATATATCTTCAGCTCTTCTGATTTTGGAAGGAAACGTGCCACGGAATGTCGCTTCTACAAACAAGCAACCACAACTGCTAATGGTCCCAATACACAAGAGGATGGTCAGAAAACCAGACCAGAGTGCTCACTGTAGTATCCAATATTAAATGGTGAAAGATTAAAGCCGTGGCTTATTCTTTTAGTATCTCCAGACAGAGCACACATCATCTCCACTAATAAGGAAAATTTGCAATAACTCAGATATATGCTTCCAGCAACAAAAGCCTTACTGCATTTCTGTGTTTTAGAAACTGAAGGGAAAAAATTCCTTTCTAAGCTACCGTATTTTGCGTCTGATGGCAGTTATTAACGGCAGGGGCACTACTTGTTGCAGAGGAACTACTTTTTTACAGTGGCTGAATTTCTTAGACTTCAACTACCAGGAAATTAAAGGTAGAAATAAAATCCTACACTTCAGAATTAATGACATCTCCTCTTCATGCTCACTTTATGTTTGTGCACATATATGCACGTAGGTGCATATGCATTTAACATCACTGCATGTTTTTTTAATTTTGCTTCTCTGATTACAGAGGAGATTGTATTCAAGAATTTGATAATCATCCAGTGCCTATGCCCATGAAAGAAAACCTGTGAAACTGATGGGGAGAGAAAGAAAGGAAAAGGATGGAGATTACTGCTGTGAAAAAAAACAAAAACAAAAACAAAAACAAAAACAAAAACCAAAAAAACAAAAAAAAAAAAACAAAAAAAAAAAACAAAAAAAAACAAAAACAAAAACAAAAACAACAAAAAAAAAAAAACCCAAAAAAAAACAAAAAAAAACCAAAAAAAAACCAAAAAAACCCAAAAAAAAACCAAAAAAAAAAACAAAACAAAAACAAAAAAAAAAAAAAAAAAAAAAAAAAAAAAAAAAAAAAAAAAAAAAAAAAAAACCACATCTGGAAGAGTGAGGAACTGCAAAAGAAAGAGTAAATGTAAATGTCTTCCCACCATACAATAAGCAATTTTGTAATGGAATTATTGTGATGCTCACTGATACGCTAGTTGAGTGTAAAATTCCATAATGCTTACGTATGACTAAGTCACATCCAGAAATACTGAGTTAGAGGAACTGAAGTACATATGCTAATGTTATTTGGAACACCATTAAACATATGGGTAAGTTTTTCATATACTGCGTAAATACATGCTTAAGTAAATCTAAAAAATGAAAAATTCTATTGCTTACAAAATATTGGTATAGATGTAATAGAATACGCAACTAGAATCAAAAACATTACTATATTTTGTTTCAGAAATCAAGAGAAAAAATCTTTCTTACCACAATACTGTAAATCTAATGAAAATTATTAATTATAAATATATATATGTATACATGATAAGCATAGTAGAAATACAATCGCTAATTTTTCTTTTCAAATTATTGCAATCCAAGCTCTCTTACAGTTCTGATGCCTTTTGAAAATTTCCCAGCTCTTATTTTCATCTATACGTTTTTTGAACATCCCTAGAATTTTCTATGAATTGCTTTTAACTAACTGGTTAGATATAGTAATTTCAGAATCTTGCATACATATGGAGCTAGACACTTCCATATTTTGCAGAACTTCACATGTGAAGAAAAATAATACAATCTGTTGGCTCACCATCAGCAATTGCTTCTCCTTTAAGGCTCTTAATTCCTCCTGGAACTGGTATTCCATCCATGTAAAATTCAATTATACTTTCATCCAGAGTAATCATAATATGAACCCAAGTACTTTCATCCAGATATTTCAGGACTGCTGCTTTGGCTATGTATGTCATATTGGATCCTAATGCTGTATAATGAAGCACTACAGAAACATGAGAATCATTTGTTTGGATTTTCACACCATAATATAAGGTCCCATTACCATCATCCTTTTCAACTATATAACCATCAGTATTGACATTAGGAATTAACCACGCTGAAAATGTAAAATTAGTTACTGCAGTACTTCCATCATATGGGTATTCCAGACCAATAATTCCAAATGCATCCTCTTTTCCACTGAAATACAGAGCATCTGTTCCACTGTGATGGCGTCTCATGTGCGGCTGAGATTGTACTGAACTGGGAAATGATCCCAGCAACAAGAAGTCTACCATTGATGGTAATCCAGCTTGAAACGTACTGGTCAGTATTTCCCAACCTAAACGGACAGTACCAAAAGTGCCTTGTTGTCTCCAGATAATGAAGTCTGTAATATAGGAAAGATCATCTTCAGAAAGAACATCTTCTGCTACCTCTCTGTCCTGGCTCTCTGGATCTATAACGAAGACTCCAAAAGGGTCATCATTGAAAGGGATCATCACAGTTACAGCAAGGTTTGTTTCAGATAACTGCCCACCAGGACCAGGAGACCCACCTATATAATGGAAGAGTAAAAGTTACTGGTCTGACAAAAGTTATTAAGTATTTTAAAGTGTTTAAACAAAATATCTTTTTAAATAGGCCTAAATCTTCTTTAAAGAGTCTCTGAACTCATAAAAACTTCTTCAAATTTAAGATTAATATAAATTAACCATATTTGTTTTAAAACACTATCAGGATCATTGTCATAGAAAACAAGCCATGTTATTTTTCAATTGCATACTATAACTATGTTTCAGTTAAAATAAGATTAGCTCAGATTTCCTGAATTAGTAATGAGATAAGTTGCTTTTGTTTCATTTGAAAAACATGGTGTCAAATTAATTTCTCATTGTACTTCAAGATTTAAACAAATATGAAATGGCAACATTTGATTCATTGCCACCAAATAAGCAGAGATTATCTTGCAAAATCAGTTGTGTGTTAAAACTGCTCCTAAGTCCTGCCATTAGTCACCTCACTTGTCCACAGTAAGATCTTGATGTGACTGCAGAGCCACCATGCACCACTAAGTAAGAACTCTTCTGTACATGCATACAAATTTCACTTATGCAAATATCAACATATTTTCAGTTCTATCTCGGCACAGACCATAAATAGTACTAAGGTGGAAAGATTTGGAACTCTACTCAGTAGTAGGCCTGCAGCAGTTGTAATTTAAGTGATACAAAGTGATAACTATCTGTATCTTACTGAAATTTCTAGAAAAAGGCAATCAAACCAGGCACTCTCTATTATGGTAGATACCTATAACCTTTAATACTTCATTTTTCATCTCTACACAAAGCTCTACATATCTGAAATCACCAAAATGCATCTTTTCTAAAGGCCAGATTCCAGAACTGTGTTCATATACCTAAATTAAAGAATAAATGAAAAAAACCCACTAAAATCTCACCAGAAAAGTAAAGGATGACATAGGCATCAAGACAAAGCTCTTTCCAGGACTGTTTTATTTCTGATTGATTAAATTTAATTATTTTCTACCAGATAAGAAGGGAATGGTTATATGGAAGATAATACCTGAAACGTTCACCAACTTTAAAATGTAAAATTCATTGAATTCAGGAATTTTATCTGAAACAGCATGAAGCACTATCGGCTTTGATTCTTCACCATCCATGAAGTATACAGTCCCATAAGTTTCATAGAACTCTTCTCCTGGCTTCAGTGTAGAATCATTATGAAACAGCTGCCAGGTTAATGAGACATTCCCAAAGCGTCCTCTATGTCTCAAAATCCTGTTCAGAGACACAGAAAGAGTGAATGTCCTGGCAGGTATGCATAAGCAGTCTCCATTAACAATGGAAAACATTGACTAATCATCCTTACTATGGGAAATAATATGCATTGTTCTAAATAACCACACATAACAAACAGAACCATGAACAATAATACAATCCTCTTAGACAGCCTGTAATTTCACATTATAATTTTACCTCTAGGTATACTACAGATATCTTAGAAAGAAAGTAATCAATGAAGGTACATGCAAAATAGTACTGTTTAGAGCAACATCATACAAATTTGAAAAATTATTCAGTAAAGCAGTCTATCAATAGAAACACAGTATGTTTTTACTGCTTCTAAAGGTATCCTTTGTTGTTATTAAGCAGGGTGTTCTAAGCAGGGTGTTCTATTTCAATCGAACAGCACTGTTGCAGTAATTCCAGTTACTCTCTTGAAAGCGCAGCGCTGCCTTTGGTGTGCTCGCTGGTAAGATTATAAACTACTATGACCCTTTTCTTTTATACTAAACAAAAGGCAAATCCTTTTGAGGGTATGGGATAGTTAATATATTAATATAGTTAATATATTTTATCAATAAGGACTAAGCAAAGTCAGATGTGGTGACCTTGGTATCCCTGTGCTTCCATAAAGCACCCATATATATGTGTGTTTAGTTCAAATCATCACACTTCACAACATTGATTTTTAAAAAAAATATTATTAAGGACCAAAAAAATGCCTAAGTGCAGCATAATAAAACCAACCACAGAATATGTATTTAATATACTCTTTTAACAAGGATTTTAATTTTTCAGATGTGTAAAACAAGCATAAAGATCTAACTCACAGTCATAAGCACCTATTTCAAGGCTTCAAAACAAACAATCACATCAAATAAAAATCATATAAAAGATAATTAAACAATTGTGAAAAAAACCTCTTCTCTCACTATTCACACTGTCAAATTTATTGTGAACATATATTTCTTTACACCCTGTCTAGAATTTTCTTATTGAAAATCAGTATTTTTGTCAATTTATAGTCACATTCTGACTTCAGGAATGAAAAAAGGTCAGATGACATGAAAATTAGTATCTTAACCCTTCCCCTTCCTGAACACATTCCAGCAGCTACAGGTCAGACTAGGGAAAAATATATTCAGCCTAGAAGAAGGGCACATCTGGACTTTAAGTATAGGCTCCTATCTATAATTTACAGCTAGGAAAAAAAACCAAACTATCAGGAAGAATAGAGTAATATAGTTTGTTCATGGGGTAAGATTTCAAAGCAGGGTGCAATAAGAAACTAACAACGACATAGTTGTATTTAACTGTATTTTGAAAAGATTTTTTACTTCTCTATTGGTCCTGGTTATATTCTGCTCATTCATCTTGATCCTTCTGTATCTACGCTCTCATGAATATATAAAAAAAACACATATACTGTAATGTTATTTGTGTGAAAATATAAAAAAGTCCCTTGTGGTGTAATCTTATTTGTTTATATTTTAACAGGAATTCTGTACACATTTTAATATGCACAGTCTACCTGATAATATAAGAGCTGATGTTTGATTTTTTGTTTTTGCAAATAATTTAATCTAAAATTTGGTGGAACTATTTTTCTAATAAATTTTAGCAATGCAAAAAATGGATTAGATCAAAGAAGTATCCATAAAATAACGCACACATCAAGATATGCATACATGTACTCCAAAAAGGGGCAACAATATTATTTAAAAGTTACTTACAAAAAAAAATTACTTTTTCCTTCTTCTACTGGCTTCTCTAGAGGTTCTAAGGAGAAAATTCCATTAGGATCATCATTTGCTTCAATAATAACTGTAGCCACTCCAGCATTAAAGATAACAGTATCCCCTAAAAAGAGGGTGATTAATTTTATCAAAACTGAAATCAGAAATGGAGGTAACTCTAAAATTTTCTTCTCACACCAACAGCTTTCAACCAAAGGAAGAAACAAGCAGCGATAAAACAATTAGTGAAAACCAATATTTGAGATATTCAGCAACAGACAAATCAGAGTAAAAATACATAAGTAGCATGTAAGGCAGAGATCCAGATGACACATTGCAAAAAAAAAAAAAAAAAAAAAAAAAAAAAAAAAAAAAAAAAAAAAAAAGGTGACATGACCAGAGATTATGCAATCCTGAGAGGAAAAGGACTGTATGAGAAGTAGTACTTCACGTTTGATCAATTTGTCAAGTCAGAAGAAAAAGATACATATTCAGAGATCCCAACTCTCCTTTAGACCTACAACAGAAATATTGCAACTTAACTAAATGCAAGGCAACAACAATCTCTAAGAGATCAGTCACACCCATATCACAGCCTATCTGAAAGGAAAAAAACCACAAGATACTGTGAAGTAAGGTGGAAGTTAGAAGGATTTCTGTGTGTATATTAGCACAGTAGGGACACTTCAATACCTCTTTATGTCCACAAAGGTTTCCATCCCCATCCTGGTTTTCAATCTTTTCAAAAGCACTATTCCAAAGTTTCTGTTCCAAAGTGAACAATCTATGGTTTTAACTTCATGTACCTCTATTTGTATTTTCTCAGAGGTACAACAGTCCAACATAATTTTCAAAAGGAATGTAAAAATCAAGGTCAATATATGCAACAGATCATAAAAAACAGTATTTTTTTTTCTTTCTTTCAGGAATTCTAGAAATAGTCTGTATTTTGGCCATTTTGGCAGGAATGTGTGCCAGGAGTAAAGCCATCAAAGTTTCCAAGAATGGTAAAAAGAAAATACCAGCAGATCCTGAACCAAGTTAGTAAAGTAGAAAGATCACTGAAGAAAAATTTTAAGGGAGAAGTATGGCTGTGTCCAATAATTTCTATGAAGCTGGTGTTCTGTAAGAGAGCGGGGTTTCCAAGTGAATTCTAGCTGGCCTCAGGAAACACATGGAACTACCTTATACTCAGATAATCAAGAAAAATTACCTATTTCTTATATTTAACTTATATTTGATGAGCAAAAACTCCATCTAATTTGGGGCATTTGGAAAGAGATTTAAACTCAAGTTAATTTTGCAGGAAAGTTTCATTTTTATAATTTAATTTTTGCTTCCAATTAATTCAAGATCAAAATCAAAACACAAGATACAGAAATTTTGTAAAATGTTGATATAAACCTTATTAATGTAATGTTTGGCATTTTTACATTGCTTTATGATAAGAACAACCTGGTGAAAAATAGAGAAAAAATAAAAAGAGAGTTACTAAATATACACTAAATCATTGCTTTTACCTGTTGAATTCAAAAGGAAGATATAAAATGCTTCATCAGTTTCAGGGGTATCGTCATCATTAATATACACAGATAAGGTCTGCTCTCTTTCTCCAACATCAAACAGAATGAAACTGCCCTTTTCACTGGGAACAAAGTCTCCCTCTTCAGCTGTTGCATCTCCATTAACAGTAATATACTGAACAGCAACAACAGCATCAGTCGATCCATTTCTTAGGACTGTAAAGTTTGCAACACTCCCTTCTGTAATGCTCACTGTCAGAGGTTCTGAAAACACACAAGCAATACATTCGAGTTCAAACCTGTGCTTCTTGCATGTGGCCTATTCATCTAAACCCCCACAAGAGGATCCTTTACCTCAGGGAAACACAAGGCACATCTATCTACTAGCAGGTAGAAGAGAATATTGTTGTCCTTAGCCACCTAACCAGTCCCAGAGACACCAGCAAGAATACTGACATAAAATCAGAGAAAATTCTTAAGGGTTTTTTTTGTGGGTTTTTTTTTTTAAAGCAAATTCAGTAATACAAAACCAGAAAAAGTACGTTTTTGTAACACTGTAACACTACTTCCACTAGGATTAAGATTTTTCAATAATCTTCTCTGTCGATAAAATCTGTTTGGGATAGAATATGAATTCAGAATTTAAAACTAGTAATATCTAACCTGCAAAATAAATGGGATCATCATTCCTTGTAATCTGTAAAAATGCACTGGTTATATTGCCCAGTCTGGCTCCACCAGTGACATTGAATAATCTGATTATGAATACCTCCACCTCTTCAGGTACCTGAATGATAAAGTATTAAGAAATTAATTTCTTGCATACAAAACAATGAAGAAATCAAAAGGAATAGCTGAGGAGGTTAACAAAACAGGGTTTCTGCATGTTTTGGTTTATCCATTGATTCATAAGTGTGTCAAGAGGGATGACAAATGACAGTTCATACACTTACACAAAAATAATCATCATCCAAAAATCTTTGTAAAAAAATCCATTCATCTTTGCTATTGTACAGATGATTCAAAAGTTATCTTGCAGTTTCCTGATGCTGATGTAACTTACTTTTACAGCTATATTTATTTATTTATTCCTTTATTACTAATTATTCTCATTCATTCTTATCTTACTTCAAATTTATCAGCATCAAAAATATAAAACCAGGATTCTTGCTATTAAAACAAGTGGTTTACTTATTATTATATTTTAACCACACTTGACTACTGACAGATTCTAACCTTCTTGCTTATAGATTCTTTTATGATTTGCTTAAGTAAACTCACTTTTACCCCAGTATTTTGATTTTTCTCACAAAACTTTATCCATTTCTTAAAAAACAGAGCTTCTTCTTAACTTGCAATGTTTTAGCATTTCCTCTTTGTTTCATATATTTACACAAAAAAAAAGTAAAAAATTATTACCTCATCTGGTAGAGAGTAAACTGTAATATTTTTTGAAAACTCCAGATTATCAAAGAAAATAATCCCTTGTTCAGGATAGATGTCATTGGTACATGCTGGGTCAACAATCCAGGACACACTAACATTGCCATAGATTCCTTGGTTTCTTACAAGTCTGTAAGAGGCTACAAAATGAAAACATGTACAGTCAGTGTGTGTCTCCACAAAAATACAAGTCAAAATTAAAAAGTCAACAAAAGCTGAAACAAAGGAAAAGGAAAGGAGACAAAGAAAAAGGAAAGGTAAGTAAATCCACTTCTGGCAAAACTAGAATGTGAGTGCCCTACACAAAAGGCTGCACAATAATAGACCATTACAGCAGTTAAGACTTGTATCAACTCTATTGATACAATAGAGATAAATTGAAGACACACATATGAAAATTTAGCTCAATTCCTCTCTCACATAGCACCCAATACCTCGTGCTTACCAGGCAGGACTACTGCTACCAGGCTGTACCTTGCACATAAATCAGTTCCCTGTCCCTCCTGTCTGGTATGCTCTCAAGCTGTATTTTAACTGGATTGATGCCTATGGCTTTCAAGGCCCATCCTCCTCCACACTAATCTCCACTGCTCATTGTGCTGGCACTGTACCACTCTAGAAACTCCCGAGTCAGGCATTGTCCTATGATGGTGAAGTAGGGAAAAGAAGCCTTGCAGGAGCAGACAGCAGAGAAAGCAGTAACTCTAATAAAAAGAATTACCAGCATAGATCATTTCTCCTTTACTTTCCTTTATTGTTACTGATAGTTCATCAGGCAGGAACTGAATGACACCATGCGGATCATCATTCTTCAAAATGGTTATATGGACTCTTGTGGCATTCCCCAGCTTGCCTGACATCTCACTGTAGCCACTGAGCACAACAGCATATGTTTCATCCAGCTAGAAGAGGGAAACTCAGTCAGAATAAAAAGATTTATTCAGCAGCAGAAAGAGAGGACAATTTCAACAAAAGAAAATTACACACATTTTCCACATGCAGAATGGTTTTGTACATCTTTGTCACATATAATAGTGGAAGTACAGATTTTAAAACCACTGACATTAAACTAATTTAAAAAGAATCTGTCAGCTTTCATTTTTAATCCAATGTGACTTTGTACTTCACATACTTCTTGGAAAAAAACCTCACAGGAGATGCATCATGGAACACTAGAACAAGTATTGTGTCTCTGCATCTATACGGCAAATATTAGTGTAGACTGGGGAGCACTGAGTTAAATGAGCAGGTACTTACCAAAAAAGGAACAAAAAGGAAGTAACTGTTCCTACTGCACTCAACTAAATAATGGCATTCTATAGTACAGAATGCCATGGATGCAAAAATCTCAGATGGATGAGCAGTTAAGCTTCAATTTACAAAAATTAAAAATCTACTGAGACCTATTAAAGCCAAAGATACCTTCTAGTTATCCAGAAATCCCTGGTTTGGAGACTGGAAATACATTCTGTAGAAAAGCATTGCATACTTGTTCTGCTCCCATATAGTTTCCTGTATTTTAATAAGTGACAAACTGTTACGCTGTGAACACAATTTGAAGAAAGGAAAATTTTCATTTCTACCTCTGGAATCCCATCCATCCTTGTCAAAAGAGTAATTATGATCTCTCTTTCCCCAGGCTTAAATTCCAGAATTCCTGTGCTTCCATAAAACTCATTATTGTCCCTGGGTTCTACAGTGTACCGCAGAAACTGCCTGACAAGGCTCCCTCTGCTGCGGACAATCTGCAGTTCAACAGAATCCCCTTCCTGTAAAAAACAGAAAATCCAGCATTTTACTTAGCTAAATCTGCTAAGATTTACTTTTCCATAATGATTAAGAAAAGTTACTCAGATAGCTACCTTGATACTGTAAGGACCTCTGGAAGAGGGAGAAAATTCAAACACTCCTCCAGGATCATCGTTTTCCAAAATAGTAATCTCACGAGTTGTAAACCCATATTTCAGTATTTGATTTTCCACACTGACTCTGGGAAAGGAAAAAAGGGAGGTTTGAGTGATGGTTCTTTAAGTAAGTAAATACACATCTATGTGAAGGACATCAGAATCCTGCTTAATTTTATTAATAAATTATGAAAACAATTACCTGCAAAGAACATAATAAATTAGGAAAGACACATCAGAGTGTTCCATTCACTTGCAATAAACTTCAACCTGTGTTCTTGAAGTACCTTTTTTTCCTGATTATTTTTTACAGTTTATAGTTATGGGGCTTTTTAGTCATATATGCACACAACAAAAAGAAAAAGAAATAGAATTGTATACTAAAAATTTAAAATAACATTTAGTGTTACTTTTTATTTGAATCAAAACATAAGGAATGATCCAAAATCACTTAAACAAAGAGAACTTGTATTTCTTGCATTCATTTCCTCAGATGCAAATTTGCAATTACATTGTTTTAAGTTCATTCCACTAAAAATGCAAGAAAAACTATTACTGAAAGATGCATAAAGAATGCAAACCTTCAGACTGATGATTTTGATATAGCTTATAAATGTTGGTTTATGAATTCAGAGTCATCTTTCATGTTTTCTGGAAGAAAATTTCAATGAACAAATAGGAACTATCTATTTTGAAGGGTCATATGTCATGTTTATCACATATTAAAAAAATATTCCAGCAGACACAATAACTTGTATTAACATAAACTAAACATATGTCATTCAAAAAAGAGACAACTGCTCATCTTTGATCACAGAGAACTTCTCTACAGTTCTCTGCTCAGGCATTTAGGTGGGACAAATTGTATTTCTGGCAGTTTAAGGCAACAGATCCATTATTGCAATCAAGTGCAAGTATCAAACACTGAGTCATGCATTAACAATTTTCATCATTCACAAATCCTAAATAAACCTTCAAGCCAGAAACTCATGCCATCAAATTAAAAACCAAAGGGCAAGCAAGCATTGCCTGAAGAGATGCAGAAGACAAGATTCCTGAGAGAAAAAGAAGTTATTTACAGATTCTGTTCAAACTAATCACTCGTAAAACAAAGCACTGATTCACTGAAGACAAACCACAGGTCACTGCACTTACCCAAAATACACGACAAACCTTTCTGTCTCTACCCTGTTAAAAGAGAAAGAAAGAAGGAAAGGAAAGAAGAATAGAGGGAAAGAAAAGGGATGGGGGAAGGGAATGAAAGTGCCACTTCCTGAAATTTCAACCTTAGACAATAATAACAAGAGCACCACAAAGTTTTCTTTTCCCTTTCAACACATCATGTTCCTTTTATGGGAATCTTTCCCTGGCATTTTTCTGTTGACAAATGCTAGCAAGTGGGCAGTCCTTATTAGTGAGAAATGACCTCATGACCAACACAGGATGTCAAGACCCATTCATGGTACATCCTACACAGTCCTCCTCCAGGAGTTCTATCACTGCCAAACTCTGTGTCTGTTCACAACTGGACCATCAGCCCACATTTCAAGGAAAAAAAAAAAATTTACAACCAATGTGCCTCCATCACGTGTTATTTCATCAATCTGATATAGCAATGATAAAAACATTGATAAATACATTGGGAGTTACACCACACATACATCAAAAAATATTTTAGCCCAAACTCACATCAAGCTTTATTTTTGACAAATTTTCAGTTTTTCAGATTACCAGAGTAAATAACCAACAAAAAAAGAAAAGAAGAAAACCCCACTCCGCCAAATAAAACAAGAAAAAAAATAGAAATAGGAAAATAAGCACATATGACAGAAGTATCACATCAAGTCAGATGAAAGGACATTATTCTGCAATAACAAGTATGCCATTTCAATAACATATAGATTTTTTCTTAATGTAAAATAAATATATATTTAACATAAAACTTGGATCTACCATTAAAATTGTATGAACAGATAAACAAAGCATTTATAAAGTGAAATTTTGAATTCAAAAATAATTCAGATTTAGAATTTAGTAGACATAAGAGTTCACTCAAAAGTTTAAAGTAATAAAGCAAATACCCTTGCAGCTCTATTCTTTCAAATAGGAGATCTGATTTAATAGTGATTTCTTAGTTATTCCTCCAAATGAGGCTGCATTTTAAATACTATACATAAAGACATTCTCATTTCCTTCAGAAATGTATGCAAGTTTTCCAAAATCATCAAGTATTAATATCACTTAAAAAGTCACGGTGAAAATTCCAGAGCTAAAATTTATGCTAAATTTTCATTATATTGCTCCTAATGCTAAAATTTAATTATATCACTAAGCTGTTGGTAATATATTTCACAGCACAGAATACAAATGAACCATTATATCAAATGGGTTTTTGGTACGTATGTACAAGCCTAAGTGGTTAAGACACAATAATCAAAAAATGAAAGGGCATGCCAGATACAGCATGCAGATATATCTCTTTCATTTTCATGAAGTCAAAAAGGGCCTGTTAACTGAGGAGTAGGGCTAGAATCTAGTATCACGTTGCATGATGGCAGGTCTAACGACATCCAAGGGTTAGCAGAAATTTAACAGTCCCAAGGTACCATGAGGAGACACTTTGAGCATCTCCAGGTATACTTTGAAAGGACTGAGAAGACTGGCAATACTTACAACCTTTTAACCATCACAGTGTAAATCAGACCAGAATCTCAAGAACTTGGAAGTTAGAAAGCAACTAGATTCAGCCCATCCACTGCTAAAAACACCATTGTCTTGGATTCTTCTCCAGCCAAGTTTTCAAAACTAGGGTCACTTGACTGACTGACTGATTGATGGATGTGACCATGTTTTCCCTGCATTACTGGCCAGATTGCTACCAGTGCTCTGAGATATTAAATGCTGGTTAATATGCAAAAACAGCAGACAGTGGTTGGGCACTGGAACAGGCTCCCCAGAGTAGCAGTCATTACACCAAGACAGAGTTCAGTAAGTTTTTGGACAACACCCTCAGGCCCACAGTGTGTTTCTTGGGGCATCCTATGCAAGCTCAAGAGTTGGACTCAATGGTCCTGATGGGTTCCTTCCAATTTTGTTATTCTCTGATTTCATGATAAAACAGCCTATAAAACAGACAAAATAGAAGCCATGAGGCACAGGCTTCCAACTCAGATCTGCCATTACATAAGCAATGAACACAACAGGATCCCTCGTGTTTACATTCTGAGGTACACATATACAAATTTTCATATCAGTCCTGGACCAGGATCCACCGTGGGACTTCCTGGCTCAATCTTGGATTTTGCTTCTTCTTGTACTTGCCTGGCAATCACTAAGCTGTGCCTAATGCCGGTGACAATCTCCCAAACTTGCCATGTGTTCCTGGCTTAACCTGCCCCACCACCACAACCTTGCCTTATGCCCTGGACTGAAGGCTGCCTCCACTTCCCATATGACAAATCTCATCTGAAAGGATTCTCATCTGAGAAGGTCTTTCTTTAAAAATACCTAATTATTACTTAGCAGGAACTACAGGTTAATTAGGACAACTAAGAGAAGCTTCAGAATGTTTCCTCACTTCTTTTAAAATGCATAGTACTATAAAATAAGAGAAAGAAGATTTTTGACTGAGTTTAAAATAATATGACACTTACGAAATAAATACTACTGAAAATAAAATAATACTAAAGAAGTGTGTTTGAATTTGATAAGTTTGAAACAAGAACTGGAATTCTGAAGAAAGTGAATGTTTTGAAAACCCCATGAGAAACTGAATTGCAACTGTGAACTTATATTAATGTTACTCTGAAAAACACACTTCTCTAAAACCTTCCTCCTCTTTCAGGTATCTCAGAAAAGGTGCATTCAAACTGCCTGTGGAATGTTACTCAATTTGCTTCCTGAATTTGTGTCCGCTACTTCATTTTTTTCAGGATTATCTACTGACTTAATTAGTGAACGAACTCTAAAGAACAGTATTCAAGGAGGATTGACCACATTATAAATTCCACGGTGTTTCTCATCAGAGAACCCTTCTTTCCTGTTTAATCCACAATTTATTTGATTTTGGAGGCCATTTTAACTTAAGTTATTCAACAAAAGATATATGGTGTTATTGCTTTAAAAAATAATGAAAGCTAGCAGTAGATGTCCAGTAACACTCATATAAACATTCTACTATCAATTTAAAATAACTTTTTCCCTATTAAAACAATATCTGACCAAAGCCTTGAAGTAAAAGCCAAAATTTTACAATGCAAGATTTTTCCAGGAAGAAATATATGTGATGCCATAAGAATTATTCTTATAGCATCGTATATATTTCTTCATGGAAAAAATTACTTAAGAAAGATAAATACAGTTTTGAAATAGGCACTGGTACAGGAAATCCCCAATAGAAAAATATTGCAAACTCTATTTAACAGCTTTACTTATGCCCTGAATTAAGGCACATAGACTATATGCAATGCTTTAAATGGGTCTTTCCTGATTTGCAAACTTTTTATCATTATGTAGTCTCTTAAACACAAAAAGTCTTGATTAAATTTAGAAAATATTTTTGTTAATGTGTAATGCAAAACTTAGGTTTGACTCGAATGCTGTGTTCAGTTTTGGGCCCCACAATTCAGCATCCGTGAATTCGTATTATTGTTACTCTTAAAAACATGCTTCTCTGAAAAACTTTCTCTTCTATCAGGTATCTCAAAAAGTGTCCCCTTCCACTGGGACACTTTCCAGCCACTTTTCCACAGCCTGTAGCTCTGCAAGGGTTGTTGCGACCTACGTGGAGAATCTGAGACTTGGTCTTGTTGAATCTCAAGCCATTGGGGTTGGCTCATCCACCCTATCAACCCAGCCTGTCCAAGTCCCTCTGCAGAGCTTTCCTGCCCAGCAGATCAACACTCCCATACAATCTGGTGTCATTGAGGGGTAAATCCCCTCATCAAGATCATCAGTAAAGATATTAAACAGTTCTGGGCCCAACACTGATCCCTGGGAGACGCCACCAGTGACTGGCTGCCAGCTGGATGCAGCATCATTCACCACCACTCTCTGGGCCTGAGAGCACCTGTCCAAGACTTGGGCTGCCAGTTTCTCCAGGAGAATGCTGTGGGACACAGGGACTTTGCTGACAACAGCCACAGCCTTCCCCCAATTACTAAGGCATGTCACTTGATCATCAAAGATCAGATTGATCAGGCAGGACCTGGTCCTCCTAAACCCATGCTGTCTGGGTCTGATGCCTCAGGCATCCAATGACCCCATTGAAGATGATCTGTTCCATAACCTTGCCAGGCACCAAGGTCGGGCTCACTGGCCTGAAGTTCCCCAGATCCTCCTTCCAGCCCTTCTTGTGAATGAGCATCACACTGGCCAACCTCCAATTGTCTGTGATCTCCTCAGTTAGCCATGACTGATGATAAATGATGGAGAGCAGCTTAGAGAGCTCTTACAGCAGCTCACTGTTACCCCAGGATGGATCCTATCCAGTCTCATAGACTTGTTACCACCTAAATAGCTCTGCCAATCATTAACCACTTTCTCCTGGATTTCAGGAGGTCTATTGTGCTCTTCAACCTGATCTACCACCTCAGGGACTAGCTGCCCTGAGAATTATTGGTCTTACTGAGGTTGAAGACTGAGGCAAAGAAGGTGTTAAGTACCTCAATCTGTATCACATCATGGAAATCACTAGAACCATTACATCAGTTTTGTTTCATTGAACATATGTAATATAAGTAAATTAGATGCATACACATGTACATGGATCTGTTCTGGCATCTTAATTTATGGGAGTCATGACCAAAAGATTCTGAGCATAAACTATTTAAACACTCGAGTGTTCCTGGATTTTAATTTTCCCAAAATAAAAATAAAATCATTTGTGTACTGCTGTTCCCAGAACTTAAGTCCAGAGGTTTTCATTCTCAGCTGCCCTCATTTAAGAGAACAAACACAATCCATGGGCCATAAGGGCCCTGGGCCTTCAGCAATGCCAATTGCCAAGTTTATAGCTGTGTATCTGCACTGGAGGCATCACAACTGCCAATAGCAGAATTTCTTGTGCAAAAGTTAAAAACAACAATCAGATTTCACTACAGACCTCTGGCTTTATTTATGTTTAGTTTCAATTCAGGCCTAGTAAGTTATGGGCAGGAATTTGAACTGAAGCTGGTCCTAAAGAAAGAAAATATGAAGAAACTTCAGCAAGTACAGGATTATCTTGCTTCTTTACAGCTCATCTGTATTCTAGGTAAGCATATATATATGATAGACATTGGCCACCATTTTGTGGACAACATTCATAATTATTTTTAATATCCAGGGCCTAAAGATGGTGGTCATAGAGCAAGTAAGGAAAATACTGTTTTTAATGGCTTGGAAGATTTCTTTTGTAATCATGAGTACAATCAAAACTCATTTAAAACATAAATTGCTTTAATAACATCACTGAGTACTAAATAATACATCCTTGTTGGAACTAATTATAGTATTATTTTGCCCATGCTATTACTAATTGCAATAAATAGAATGCTTATGAACACATGTCTATGTCTATAGTTTCATTAAAGTCTGTACATGCTCTATTTTTCTAATGACTTACGCTGCATTTTATCAAACAGTGCAAGCACATCCACAAGCACAGTGCATCTTTGTTTTCATGGTAATTCACTACTGCTGTGAGGTGCTGGCTGCCAGTCTTGGAAACTGAAATCTGTTCATCTAGAAAACACAAACGACGCAGGAGGCAATACCAAAAGCTTACACACACCACCCTGCCATTACCAGTAACCCCTGCTTTGAAGAGTCATCTTTCAGTATTGAAAGGATGATCTTTGCAGATACTTCATTCTTGGCTTCCGCTCACATTAAAGTTGCCAAATTTCACTCATAGCCCTGAGGGACACTCTCCAGGTTTAGAGAAAATTTTAGATTTTATCTGCTCCTTATTTACTTCTTTTTCCTGGCCAGACTTCCTATTTCTTACTTCAATCTCTGACCTTGCCAAGTGTGGGAAAGCTGCTTACTGCTTGAAGAATTTTTACCAGCCACTTCATGATCAAGAGGACCTGCTACTCCCACCATACACAGCAAAAGCAGAACAGTGGTTGCATTTGTTCAGCTGCCAAATCAATCTCCTTTTAGACATAATTTTCAAAGCATGGGATTACTAGTCAGAGTAAGTGGTAGAAAGCTGTAATTACACATACTGCAGAGCTGTCCAATACAAAAAAGTTAATCTTTTATGCTGCCCACTTCCTCCATGTACTTGTCTCCTATCCTTCCACTTCAATATTTTTGCCACTTTACACAACTTCTTCTCAAATTCAACCATTATTTCTAATCTTAGTTTCTCTGTTTGTGCCACAGACTTTAATAAACTTTCGGGCAAACCAGTTTCATCCACAGGAAGAAAAACAGAACTGCTTGAAATAGTCTCAGTTTTTTGTCTTGAACAGGACCATCTTTTTAACACAGTGAGTATCCAAGACAGAATGAAATAATTGTGTACTAGATGCATCCACCAGCCAGAAGGAGAAGCTTCTACAGAAGCAGACCAATCCTACACTGGAACAGCATCTTTCCAGTGTGATAAAACAATGCTCAAAAAACAGGAGCAGCAGCAGCTTGAGGAGTTCCTTTCTGGTTCACTAGTGTGTAACCTACATGAATATCTGGTGTTAAAATATTCCATGAGCTACTCTGCCCTTCCTATATACAACAAGGGTACTTCTTTGTAAGGTAAGGACTGCATAAGTAGTAGATGTTCAATGCAGACACTGCAGCTGAGAGACCTCTCTTAGCATGTTTCCAGAAAAATAAATGGGAAAAATACACCTTAGATTATAAGAAGGTATTAGCAGAAGTGATAGTATTTCTAAACTATATATACATCTGAATTTTTGGAAGCAGGACTGAAGAAACAGCCAAGATCCTCCTGCTAATAAAACAAAAAGGCTCCTAAATACGAAATAATTCAAGTATTCTGAGTAGTGTTTACATGCAGATAGATAATAATATCTCCTGAGGCCTCTTACAGCCTTAATTATCCTGCAATCCTGAGGTCACACAGAAGGGAGACCACAACACTGTGCTTCAGAAATACCATGGCTTCCTTTGCAGCTGAGCCGTATGGCAACAGTCACACTGGCCTATTTTGGAAGGCAGCAGTTGTGATGGAAATACCTAATTCTGCAACAACATCCTGACTAAAAATCTCTTCTGAGAAAAACACAGTTATGAATTGCTCTTGTAACTATTCATTATAGTTTTCTCCATTATCACACTAAACATTATTTTGCTGAAAATAAAAGTGTTATAATCAAGAT
Organism: Zosterops lateralis; assembly: GCF_965231275.1. NCBI lineage: Eukaryota > Metazoa > Chordata > Aves > Passeriformes > Zosteropidae > Zosterops > Zosterops lateralis. Next base: position 60,489,451 of record NC_139800.1, on the reverse strand, counting down.
CAACTATAACTAAAGATCAAAGTTAAATGAACTTTTTTCGTAGCATACATTATTTTCATCAAAATATAAATAAAACTAAGCCCCTAGATAATAAGCAAACATGGTTTCTTACACTGATCACTAGTCAAAGAAGATTTCATACATAGCCTGAATCAACGGCCCAGTATTCGTCCAGGCATTTATCAACACAATGGAGGCAACACCTTGTAATTAATACTGTGCCCATTTTTTTATATATAGACTGAGTATAGCAAGTGTTACATATGAATAAAGATTAGGGTACAATACCTGTCCAAAGTTAATAACACGGTTTCATTCATTTCAGGTATATCATCAGCTTTAATAGTAATGTTGATTGTAGTATCACTTTGTCCAGATAGGAAAACCACAGAGCCATTGAAAGGACTGATATCATCCTGTGTTACTGCCTTGTGATTAGGGCCAAAGGGTCTCAAACTCCAAAACACTGTTGCCTGACCATCAGTCCCATCTCGATGCAATGCAATGGAAACCTGTAAAGCACATGAGTCTCCTGTGACTTGAAAACAAATTAACCCTTTGCAAATTACTGTTTGAATATGAGCCTCAAAATATTCACCCTGGGTTTTATACTTATAGCTATGTATAAGATCTTACATGAAAGATGGTATATCAATGAAAATATATATGAATCTTATCTTTTTAATCATGTATCTATTATATACTTGGACATATGTGTTTTTATATACTTAGTGGAGGTGGCAAACTATTAATATGACAAATCACTTAGCACTCATGTACACAAAAACTCTTCTATGACTGAGTTGACCAGTGTCCACCTCACCAAGACAACCTAGGTTTTAAGGATAACCATCATAATTTACTCTGGCTATAGTAGAGTTCCAGCTTGTACTCTGCCTAAGGACATCAGCAGGTTTATTCTGAGGATGAAAAGCACGTTCTCTGATTCAAGATTTGAGGGAAGATCTTAGTTAAGTCAAGTAGGGGGAAAGAGGGAAAATATAAGAAAAGATATTTTATAAAGGGTTTCTCTGGCTGGGATTACAGTATTCAGATGGATGACAATGCTTTCGAAAATGCTTTGGGTACTGAGAAACAAAAAAAAAAAGCATATTTATTAGAAAACAGACCCAGCAAGTCAAACTACATATTCACATGTAAGTCAACTATAAAATACACAGACACTTTCATGAAATTTGGCAGCAAAATCAGTTCTACTCTACAAAAGTGTCTTTACAGCTGGTGAAAGAAATTAAACTGTCTGCAGCAACTTTTGCTCCATGTGAGCATCAAGACGTAACCAGTTCTAGATACTTACAGAGAAAGCAAAGCTCACCATACTTTGCAGATGACAATCACATTAATCTTCCTAGCAATTTTTTTTTCTTTTTGTTTTTTTAAAGCAAGAGAATATTTGGGATAAGATTGAACTTGGAAGATGGATTTTTCTCACATCAATTTTCAAATGTTACAGTGGATATAGAAAACTTTGCTTTCTCCAAGTAAGTTTTCCATACTAAGGGACTATACAAAAATTTTTACTTACCACTGTAGCAGGCAATTCTTCTGGCTCAGAAAGAATAATTGGAAGATTGCTGGTAAAGCCTATTTCTCCATTTGCAATATCTGGAGTAATCCTCAAAGAAATATTTCGAATCTCACCTAATCTAGGACTCACAGGTGGGATAAGAGGAATTCTATCCAGCAGCTCGACTTCTTCCAACTGTGAGAAAAAGTAAGAAAAACTTGAAAAATAAGAAGCCTGAGTATCAAGCAAGAACTATTCTGACATCTTGGAATAAATGTCATATGCAAGGAGCAAAATACTTCCAGAATAAATTTCTCTTACCAGCAACATTGCTATTACAAAAATTTTTAAGTAACTATGTAAGAAATGAAGTGAATAGTACTAAGCTTCCACAACAGAATGGTGTACCTCTCAGCCAAATCATGTACACAACTAAATGTATGTAGAGGTAGAATCAACCTTCTAAACTCAGCAATTCATTACTAGATCTATGAATTGATCTACCAAGCACCCCAGATATTGTTCTAACTTCAGTTTTTTGCCATGCATTGATAAAAATCTACTGAAGTCACTGCAAACATAATAAATTAGACCTCTCATGAAGCCAAAGAGTTATTCAATCTTCTTTCCGCTCTCCAAAAAAAAAAAGTAAAGACTTCTCTACTTACTATAACTAATATGTTAGAATTACATTCAGAATTGAAGATCAGTACAAGATTTCAAAACTGTAGTCTCCTGTTATATTACCATTTTTTGGTGGTGTATTTATACTAAGAAGTAGAAAAATGTTTATTCTGTCTTTGAATGGAAAATACCATTCACTTAGCCCATCAGCATCACTGACATAACAAGGAAAGCAGGACTTTCTTTGTTCTGCTTCATCATTATGATTCAGGACAGCTCATGTAGCAATACATGGAACCCTGATTTCTTCAGAGGGGATTCTAGTAAAGTTTATTGAAAGACAGATTATTTTTATACAGTGTTTTGGTACAATGAATAGAATTGGTCCTTTAGGGCACCACCTTTTTGTAAACATCTCTACCAGTAAACAAGTTGGAAAAACACCAGGTGTCAGGAGGATGGTATCTATAAGATTGTTTAGGGTTCCTCCTTATGATTTCCCAGGCTAGACTGAGAGAGTTCTAGTACTTGGTTTTCCCACAGGCTTCAAGATTCTGCCTGGAGCCCAAGAAACCATGTTCTGACCACTGTCAGTTCCCACACTGCTTGTACCAATATCTCTTTCAAATATAATTTTTAAGACTATGAGAATACGTCTACATGGATCATAATAACAGATAATGACTGATTCATATATACTTCTATAAACATCTCACTTAATTCTTAAAACCAATTTATGTAAAATACTTGGACTGTATCATATTTTGTTCTACTGTTACTCGAGTAACATTCAAAAATATTCATTGTTTATTTTATCTGATGATAGGTGGGATTTGTTTTATAAATACTGTAATTAGAAATTGATTCTCAACCATACAAGCTAGTCATTGGGATTCTGAGGAACACAGCGTGGTTTTACGTTTCCTTGTTTTCAAAGATTTCTTTTAGAATAGGTGCTGATTCTCCAGTTAACACCATGCTGGTGGACCATGGTTGTGGTTGTTAGCTCAGTAAAAGTTCTAAAACGCTACAGAGCTGAAAGAATTTCCCATTCCTCTATCTGTTCTCTTCAGTTGTAAGTTTCAAAATTTAAGTTCCACTCCTTCTTTCCCAGTTCCTGAGTTCATCCTTTACTGGGCCTGGGACAAACTTTGTAATCTCATTCTAAGCATGTGTGCTGAGACTCTCATTTATTCACAATGTAGAAGGATTGTCATAGTGATAAACAGGGGTATTTTTCTTCATTTTCTAAAGAAATTATTTGTGTTAGAAATTGCCTCTGATTTTGTGTACTCAAATTAAAGGACTTTTATAGTTCATGGAGAAAGTACAGAACATACGCTCCATCTCCCTGGAATCTGCAGTTTGAAAAGCCAGGCCAAGTGTCTGCATATTGAAGTGTTTGTCACACAACCTGTCCATATTCCACACTCTGATGTTATTTGTAATCTATCACCTGAAAGAAGCTTGGAATTAGATATTTCAATTCTTCTGTCGATCTTTCAGATCACATGGAGATGGTAAAACACACTAACCTATTCTAATATTTCAGAATCATATTCCTTACCTAGCTGTGAACATAGAAAGAGTGTGTGCAACTAAAATGATAATACAATTCTGGCAATATTTTCTCTCTCTCTCTTTTCTTCTTTTTTAATAGAATGTAGGGGGAAGGAGGTGGAGGGAAGAAATTTTTACAAGCAATTAAAACATCTGTGGTAGACTATAAATTAAAAAAAAAAAAAAGGAGACAAAATTTTACGTTTATGATTTCACATCAACATCAATGTTGAAAAATTTTGAAGACGCCTGACTTAAAATGAAAAGACTGAAAAGAATTAAGAAATTACTTTGAGAGTTCTGCTTTGGTTGTGCCAAGTCACCCCTTTGTCTGTGTATCAGGATTGCTCTCTGGGCTCATGATCCCAGACAGTGGCAAAAGTTAATCAGAGGCAGTAGAGATTATGTGGTAGTCCTAACCGCAGATGAGAAAATAAGTATAAAAATTACTGATTTAAATGCCCAGAACCTCCCACAGCAGCATATCTGAATAATAACTTGCTAACATGTATCCAAATCTGGTTTTCTCCAATGAAAAATGAAGAAAAAAAAAATCATTAAACATTTTTCTGGAAAACCCACTTTCTTTCAAAAGCATTATTTTAGTGTTTTTTTTCCTGCCAGTATTATGAGCAATGACACAATCGCCCTTCTTACAATTCAAATAGAAAAAAAAAAAAAAAAAAAAAAAAAAAGCACATACAGGAAAAACCCAAAGAACTTTTTAATTTCCAGGTCAAAGTTGCACATAAATTAAACATATGTTTTAATATTTTTAATTTATATTTATTTGATTTAATTTCTAAAATCTGTCATACTTCTCTACTTTAAGAGCCTTAATTTGATTAAATTGAAAGCCATGGAGTAGACAGAATAACATACCTGAACAGGTAACTAACCTCTGCAACAGTGATATAATTTTGTTAATTTTCATGATTAATAACTGAATCCTATTACAACAGTGAATTTTTTTTTAATTGAGTAATTAGAAAATAATGATTAGGAAAGAAAGCTCTTTATAGCATATTTGTGGAAGCTGTATCTAAATAAAAGAGGGTTTTTTTGGCTAAAGAACTAATAATATTCTTTTTTTTTTTAAATAAACAGAATAATTTTAATTAAATTAAAAGGGAAGGAACCAGTACTATTTTATATTTTTTATATTACATGGGCTAAAAAACCACCCCAAGACACAGCTGAGATACCTGTATGACAAAATGAGCTCCATTTTGAAGAAATGCATCATTTCGTATTGGTATATTTACAGTAGCTTCTGCTTTTCCTTCTGGAAAGATGAGAGTACTTCTTCTAGACATATTTAGAATGCCATCTTTTGCTCTGTCAGGATCCAGAGCTCCAGCTGGAATATACAGTGCAGTATAAACCAACTGCACATCTCCAACTGTTCCTCTTTCCCTTGCAAAACTCAAGGATAAAAAGCGTCCTGTTGGATTACTTTCAATCTTTTGATCCTCCAAAGGATGGAATTTTATTAGGCCGTAAACATCATCACTGTCCTGAATGTAAAACAGAAGCTGCAAAGCAGAAAACAGCATGCTGTATTACTCTGTACCATAGTTTCATGCCTTCACAAAAGTATCTCCTGACTGTCATTATACATTTTGCTCCTTAGTAAACTGGCACCAGGAAAGAAATCAGATTGACAGCCCCAAACTATTCTGTACAGACAAGAAGAACCTCACTGACAGTGGCAACTTTCCCACTATGCCTCATCACATGTGCCAGAATGAGCTCTGGATAACTGATTTTTTAGTTCAGCAGCCAAAGTGAATAATTTAAAAATGTTTCAGATTGTAAAGAATTTCATTTTATTTGCCAAACTCATTCCAACCATTTTTTAGGAAGACAAAGCAGGGACTTGAGTCACAGAACTGTCAGCAATTCTAGCCACCCTTTATTTCATAGTTCAGAGGTTACAGTCTTAATTGCCAAACCTTCCTCTTGACAGAGTTGTTACTCTGTAAAATATTTCAGTAATATTAAAACAGAAAATGAGCAAGTGAAAATGACTTTCCTGTCTTCTGTTAGAAAGCTGTCACTTGATACAGCATTTATTCAATGCTATCATTGCACAGTGGGAATAATCTGAACTGACAGCTACCACAGTAAAAAGGCTTGGCATTGTACACTATATTCAGCCAAACACTTTAGATATGGCTCTAGCACTAACATGATATTAAAGATTAGTTTGCTTGATTTTTATCCAAGACCAAACCTTTTCACCTGTTCAGCTACTCCATCAATCAATCAATGTTATTAAAACTGGTAAAGTCTTTATTACTCATTAGTACCTTCTTCAAAAGAATCCTGAAAGTAAACTTACCTCTGATGGCTCACTGACTTCTGCACCTCCCTGTATTGTATGAGCTAGGAGTTTCAGAAGATAAGGCTCTGCCTCCTCTGGTATATCATCATCAATAATGTTCAGATGAAGTGTCACCAGCATCTGTCCTTGATCGAAACTTATCTCTCCTGCCTCTGGAAGTAGGTCTGCAGCCACAGGTGAAGGATCACTGCTATTTCGGATTATAACCCAGGAAACAGAAACATTTCCATGTGTTCCACCATTTCTTACAATTCTGATCCCTTCAAACCTATGATTTTGAACAAAAGCAAAATCCCACAAACCATAATTATTACTGGCATGCATGCTTATCAATTCCCTAAAATATTTACACTGACCTAAGTGGTACAAATGTTAGCTGCCTGCAGTTAACATTTGACTCAAGGCTCACAGTTTGTGAAATCATAACACATATGTAACATTTAAGCACTTATTCATGATCTCTCTGTAAAATCTCTGAAGACACATGTTATATCTCACTTTGTTTACAGCAAGAAAGATACCGAGAAGTGAGTGGAGTCTTGCCATGTTTTACATCTGTCTTGAGAAATACAAATCAAATTTCAGAAAACTTTTTTCCTATTCTACATCATGAAAAGTTATGAGGCATGAGCACTGAAATAATGATCTTGAATGAACTGTTTGCCTCTCTACTAAAAATATATTCAGTTACTGATATTTATGGAATATATTACTGGAAATGACATGTTGCCTGCATCTGACAAGTGCATGACTACAACAAAAAGTCTGGAAGTCATGACTTACAAACATTTAGAAAGCAGAATTTATTCTTTACTGTGTATAAAAAAGAAAACTGAATGCTCAAGTTCTGGGCCCTAACTACCATAAAATATTCTTTCAAAATTTCCCATAGTATGACAGTTTGAGGCATTATTTGTTTCTTTGGGGATGAACTACCAGTCATTAGAAGTGGACATTTTTATTCATATCATCAATATTGTGTATCAGTCTGCTTATAAAATTTGTACAGAGCTTTGATTTTAATTTCTCTGTAAAATTACAAATATTTAAATTGGTTTTGAGTTTAAGGTAACTATTTTATGGGAGACACTGAACACTTTTTTTCCTTTAATCAGAAACTGGTTTTATAGATAGTAAATACAAATATACACAAAGGGTGGAAGAGAGAAATCTATTTCCCATTGAAACTGTGTGTAGCAACATCACAACTTCACTGAGCCTACCTTTAGATTAAAGAGTTTTCACTATTCTGATAATGTGATTGAGCAGTCATGGCTTATTTACATACAGTTTATAGGTACTAAAATACTTTCTGTATAATTAGACATTCCCACTTTCTTGAAATCTTTGTAGATACAGCTGATAATAACAACACACTAAGTAATTACTACATTATATTTTAGTAGTGATTTTATAATTACTTTAATGATACCCTGAGGATGCTTAACAATAACAAACAAATCTCTTAAATGGACTAGATATTAGATTTTAAGATCTGTAGTACCTTGAAATTTGGTCCTCATCAATGACAACAGTGTGAGCTAATAGAACACTGTGGATTGACAGCACTCCATAGGGTTTATCATTCGGCTGGATAGTGACATGAACAACAGATGGATAAATCAAAACAGCATCTCCTTGCAAAGTGTCTTTAAGAAGCATAACCTGAAAGGTCTCAGCAATTTCTGGTATGGCATCATCAAGGATCCTAAATTTCAAATATGTTTCATGAACTAAAGGTGGGAAAACAAGAGTTGTATTTGGCTGTAGATCTAGGAAGTCTACATTAAGCTGTGCATGTGCAGTTGAATCCCCAGTTATGATGGCGTAACTGACGGAGACTTCGTCTTCATCAGGTCCAATTAGTTTTCCACTGATATCCTTACCACGAACCACTTGGATTGTTACCACTTCATCTTCCTCAGGCACCATATAAGCGTTCTGAACAAAACGCACGGGACTGTCATTTTTCCTAATATTAATCCAAACAGAATTCTTTGTATTGTTGATTTCAGCCCCTCCCTCCACGCTCTTCAGGCAAACAACAAAGATTTCATCATTTTCAGGTACCTAGAAAAATAGTATTAGCAACCACGTGTAAGTCACATTTCAAATATATGCAGAACACTTATACTGAGAAATATGGTTTATGTGTTTTGCCAAAGAGTGAAATGATACCAACTTGAAAGCTCATTTTGTATTAAAACAAACAGGAGAATAGTCTTGCTTTTAACTTTTGCAAAAAATCCCTTTTCAAAATTTAATGTCTCTATTTCCCAAAATATACTTCTGAAAGATGGTAGAAGGTCAAACAAAATGCAAATAAAAATTAGTCAAGAATCAGAGAAATCTTCATCTTTACAGCTTGAGAGTATGAGGAGACCAACTGCCATTTTTGAAAGCCCCCTCTACTTGGAAACAAGTGTTCCTCTCCATTACTTAGATTTAAATTTTCTTTTTTCTGATGCTGATTCCGATACACCTCTACATGTGCCTGAGACAATACAACAACTGTACAGAACCTACCTTGGCCCATCCCTATACAATTGGAATCCTTTGTTCATACACACCCACAAACGCAGACAAAATTTTCAGCACAGATCTGAGAAAGTGTTTTCTTTTTCTTAGCAATAATTTAGATTTTGGTATTTCTACAAAACAATGTTTAAAACTACATTTTAGTTCTAGCTATTTTTATCTGATGCAGGAGACAATAAAGAATGGCTTATAAACCACAAATTACTGAATTAAGGATAAGATTTTGCTTTATATTACTATATAAATATATATTTATGGATAAAAATGGTGTGATGTGATTCCTGGGTATCCAGTGCAGAGCCAGGAGTTGGGCTTGATAATCCTAACGGGCACCTTTCAACTCAGCATTTGATATGATTCTATGATTCTATGTTTTATTCCCCAAATCTTGATTAGCTACACCTGTGGAACTGAAAAAATATTGTTACTTTATTAATATATATAGATAAAAAGTAAATATTTTAAAATTATTTGTGATCTTTGCATTTAATCCTTACTGTGGAGTACTGGAAAACAGCAGTATTTGCTCCTGAGAGGAGGATGCTTCCATCATCATCATCATCAGTAAAGGATTTTACACAAAATTAACTTTAGTGTACAGCTGTGGAAAACTTCCAGTGAGTGGACCACCACAACTATATAGATCAAACTTTGTGGGAAAGAGCATTAAGTGTATCTCTCAGAGGAAAAATACATCACATCCTCCCCACAAACCTAATGAACTCTTTTCATATATAAGTTACAGAAATAATATATCTAATCTGAAAGAGATATTTCTACACAGCAGTTTGGGATAGTCTCTGAATATTAGTATCAGTATGGACTTGGGAGACTATTTTCCAAAATTAACAGAAATACGAAAAAAAAATTGCTTTAAAGTTTTGACATTTTTGACACAGGAACTTTTTTTTTCCCCTACATAATTTTTTTTTAGTGAATTTCCTTATCACATTGTTCCGTATCATGTTCACACAGAAAAGTTAAATATAGAAAGGTCAGTCTAAAAGATGAACCTATCTAGTTAAGCATAATCATCCTTGACGAAACAAGAACCTCACTATTCCATCTAAATAAAAAAATAATGCTTTCTTGATTATTTATACTTTTACTGTTAAGCAACTAACAGATCTAGTCAGAGCAGTCAGTTCAGAAAGTACTGAGTAAGTTCTTACTGGGTAAGTTCAGAAACTAAAAATATTAATTGATTAAAAATACAGAAACAACATTAAAAGATAAAATGACAACCCACAGAAACAAAACTTTATGAACGTCACTTTATGAAGCAGAAAGACTTCTAGCCCTGTTTAAACCAAGCATTTTTATAACAATATATGAAGTCCAACCAGAACAGTAGTCAATCTATACATCCAAATAAATCAGTGTGGTTTTACCTGATCATCAAGCACTGTTAAATTATAAATCAACACTGATCTCCCAGGAGTAAATGTAATATTTCCTCTGGCTGGACTTAGGTCTTCTTCAGCTGAGTTTGGTCCATCTTCTATCTGCAAATAAATTATTTTTATGATAAGAAATATATAGAGCATTGTTAGAGAAGGGAGACGCAGACACCAGTTGGTCATCAGCAGAACTCAGTTTATTCAAATACAGTCTTGAGTTATATACCTTGCTTAATTAGCTCATACATATTGCAAAAGCCAAGCTCCTGATTGGTAGTGACTACACAATAGTTTACTTCATGTTATATCAGCATATTGCAACAGTTGTATCACCTTGTAGCATTTAGTTCCTCTTTTCTCATGATCTCAGTTCCTCTCCTTCATGGTCATGCTGGCCTTGTCCTAGCTTTTAGTTCTGAGAGCTATTGTGTCCCTTATCTTTTTCCCATTTCTCAGCTATCCTCTCCACAGAGCATGCACACAAATCTAGTACAATAGTCAATATACAGTGTGTGAAATGCATAAAAAATTGCTGTTTTTAAGTCACCTCCTGATCATATGCACAAACATTCAGTCGTGAAAATCTACTCTTTTTTTGCATATGGAGTAAATCAGAATAGGCATTCTGAAGAAATTACATATTTCCAGAGAAAGAGGAAGAAAACTCCTTCCTTGTAGGCCTTTGAGAACTCCTTGGTATCTATTGATGCATAACTAGGTCTTTTAAATAACAGAAAGGATAATCCTTTTCTTTTAATTTAACTAACGTTTTCTAATCAAGTTTCAAGACAAGATAATAGCAATTACTTGTGACCCTTCTATGTTGACTTGAGATACTAAGGAAATTATAATTATTACTAAAACCTAAAAAAATAGTAAGATTCACAGAGGCGATATATTAGGGTTTTGTTTTAGAAAATCTTGTAAATTTTATGTATATTAACTACATTTTGAGATTAACCTGCTAAACTGTGCAGATAGCAAAATTTATTGGATTTTAAAACAAACATATCTGGAATAAATAACATAAAGAATCTATGAACATTATCTATACATGCTGTATTTAGCATGCAATAACATCCAGTACAAACACATCTAGATTAAGTCTTTGATGATACGGATAAAGGAGTTTTGATATGAAAAAGAATTACCTGTAATTTTAAAGAATATAATAGAATCAGAACTAGACAGGGGGGAAAAAAAATCCTCCCTTTCACAATAAAGGCAATAAGTATATCCCATTCACATGAAGTATGTGAGCAATTCCCTAAATATTCAAGTAGAGATTTTGAAAGGTTGAAAGGTCTGGGAATCAAACTGCAGTCTTACCATACAGAATTTCACTAAATATTGAGGTCTATACTTACATGTTTGAAGGTGGCACATGCACCTTCAAAAGAGTTTATAAATTTCGAAAAAATACTCCAGAAATTTCTTGCACAGTCAATAGACATTGTTAGCTAATACCAACAAATTCTGCTTCAAATAGCTTCCTAAATGACAGAGAATTTTTTTTACATATCTCCTTTTTTTACTAAATTAAGCAGTTAGATAATTGCAACATTTTCCATTTGAAAGATAGTATCTTTCCATTTTATGAAACAGAATTAACAAATGTAGACATAGGTATTTAGTCCTTTCACTTCAACAGACATTTTGATAAGTTATGATTAAAGCTGCACAGCTTCATCTAATAGACAAAGTTATGAAGCCTTTTTGATAAACTCACCTCAAAAGTTACAACGACCGTCCCATAGGTTCCTCTCTCCCTAATTAGAGTGAGAGGCACAAATTCATTTCTGCCTCTAGGCTCATTCACTGTGATTAAGGCAGACTAATGAGGAAAAAAAGGGACAGGCAATCAGACACAGACCAAATATCACAGCAGAAGGAAGAAATTGTTACCATAGAAATACCAAACTCCCACAGACAAGTTAATCCAATCTACAAATCAGTCCACTGATGGCATACATTTCCTAGCAACCAATTAGTTCAGCTAATAAAAAGCTTGGAAGGTTTGAGATTAAAAAATTATCATAATGCATATAGAGTGGGTTTTCTTGATTTTTGTTTTCCTTTTTTTTAAATGAGCATAGTTATGATACACTAAACACTGGCATAAGAGCACTGGGCATATTTACAAGAGTTCCTAACCCTATTAAAAATAGGTTTTCTCCATTAAAAACTCATTTGTTAGATAACTAGACAATGGACTCTGTCTATGAAACTTACAGCTGAGAGATTTCAAAGACTTACAGCACTTCAGGGAGCAGCATGTTTTAATACTGCAGCACAAAAAATTTTTCATATTGGATTTTTTTCAGGGAAGTCTTCTAAAAAGTATATTGTCACAATGCCAGCAATAAAGCCTAGTTTCTCTTTGTGCTAACACAAACTTTGTATTATTGCAAATATCTTCCATATCAGTAAAGACACATCACTCTTATCCCCAGAAGGTACTATATTATGCATATATCATGATCCTGCTCTTAGAGCTTGAGAGTTAAATATAAAATTGCTCACTTAATATGGGGAAAAGGTATATATTCTTAAAATTTCCAAGCCACATCTTTAACTTTCCTATGGTGTTACTCCTCATTTCTTCCATAGCATATTGAGGGGCAGTGGGACTGAACAATTTCTAGAAGTTTTATATTTAGATGACCAACACAGATAGTCATCCAAGCCTGAGATCTCAGGACACATCTCAACGTCTAAAATCATATAGGAATATTAAAGCTATATATGTATTAATTACATACATATGTATGAATTATTTCTTGAGATGTTTTCAGAGATGTAACTCAGAATCTGTTTTCAAGGGATTTGATGAATAACTAACCAGCACCTTTGACAAGTTCACCTTTATGTTTTCTAAAATGTTCTAAAATATACCATATAAAAAGTCATACCATGTTAAAAGAAATTATTCCAAAGGCATTGTCATTTGATAAGATCGTTACAGTGACAGATTTGGGTGAGCCAAGCTTTATCCCTGCAGATGGTTTCTAAAATTAAAACCAAAATAAAATATTAAGTACGGTGACAGAAAAAAGGCATTTTGATTTTACTGTCTCTTGAGAGGTAATATTAGCTTACAGAAAAGTATGTAGCTTTATTATATATCACAATGAAAATTGTTAAAAGCAATAGAATGCATTAAGATAATTCCTAATTACTGTGGAAATACACTGTAAACAATCAAGAATAAAGTGCTTGAAACACACTTTGCAAATGACTAACAATAGTTTAACAATTATTAACAGCATATCAATAGGAAACCATACATGAAGCATCTAACACCACCAGGAATTGCAAAATTGTTATTTTTCCCTAATATTTGTATAAAACCGAAACTTTGAAGCTATTGTAGTGGGATACCAGACAAAGAATATACTAGGATAGCAGCTGAAAGAAGTCTTTATAGCATTGTAAAATTGAGCTACATTAAAAAATCTAAGTAAGAATGAAGCGAAGATATGGATTTTTATATTCACTTATATTCACTACGAACATCCCATTAGACATGTAATATCAGCAATGAAAAACAAAATTTCTTTTTCTGAGTTGACATCTTACTTAGTCATGAACTGGCAGCTAAGATACATGAATGTGAACCCTTCTCTTGTAGCATATCTCCTATGACACAGAACAGTATGAAGAAATTTATTGGTAAATATTTATAAAATTGTTTGGATTTGGATAAGTTACATTTAACCTCTGCTTCTGGAGGACTGGAAGCCATCCCTCTTTTTCTTTCCTCTCTCCTTCCACCCTCTCCTCCACACACATTCTAGGCAGGAAAACAGGAAAGACTGAGTCTTTTCAATCTAATTCTTCTGGGCTCTAGCACATCTTCAAATGTCCACAACTGAGTGCAATGCCTGCTCAAATGTCAGGCAAAGCAACATGACACAAAGACGTCCACAGAAATGTAAACTTTCTGAAGGGCAAAACGCATCATCCTGCTTGGATGATTTTAGTTCTTACTATTACTGTTCACAAGCAGTAAGACTACACTGAAATCTATGAAATACCATTCACCTATATTAGATTACCCACTGTTTTCTGTGGAATAGATACATTAAAAAATTGAGACTTACCAGTAGTGTCAAGTGAAATGTGAATGTCTCATCAGCCTCTGGAAGATCATCATCACAGACAGATATATACACAGTTCGGTTTGTTTCTGTGTCAGGTATAAATGCAGCTGCGTATGTGTCAAAAAAGTCTCCTGTGTTTTCTCCATCAATCTGCAATAAACACACAACCAAATGCCACCTCCTTCTTCCTTCAATATGTTGTATACTATCATTCTAGACTCATTCAAACAGACTTCATACCCTCTTTGCTGCACATAATTCTTCCCATAATTTCCCCTGCTGTCATGCAGTTAATTTCTGGACAGAATGTACATAGATAATAAGCCATTTTATTCTCACGGAGTAAACAGGTGGGAAAAAAAACCCAATAAAATAAACAGAACACTTTCTTCAGAACCAATAAAATAAACAGAACACTTTCTTCAGAACTATTTATGCCTTCCTTCCTGGTAACTGGGTATCTTTTGCATAATGTACCATATGTTTGAAAATGCAATGCCTGTACAAAGGCAGTCATGTAAAAACAGCAACGGGTCTACACTAAGTTTACAGTTGGGCACTGAGACTAAATGGAGAAAAGCCACTGAACCAGCATAGCTGCCATACCTGAATCATTCCTCTTAGAATTTAGCTTAGAAGCTAAAGGCTTGAAAGAAGACTGTGAAAAAGACTATTCTTCCTTTCAGAACAGTGAAAGTGGAAGTTCAGAGAAGAGGAAACAAAGAGGTTTTTGTGGCTCTCACTTATCCCTCTTATCAGTCACACTTGTAACTCTCCATGTATCTGAGTCCCAAAAAGCTGTTTAAAAAGTTATCAATAGTTACTGAGAATATAACAGCCATTGTTTCTTACCGACACAATTGCTGTGATGTTAGCAGGCTTTCCTGTCCTTTCAATTACAAGACGTATAACAGTTGTACTTGTTTCATTGACAACAAATTCTGTTTGTCCACTGAACTTCACTTCTGTTTCTCCAGATGTCAAATGAATGAGTAATGCTAAAAGCAAATAAACTAGTAAAGAAGCAGAGGGCATCCCTATAGAAAAAAGATATTAGAAATAAATTGTGAATCAAAAATACACAAAGCTTCTGTGGTTGACTTTACCAATCCAGTTGAGCCCTTCCCAACTCTTCACATACCCACGATCATCTTGTGAGTTTCAAAATTAAATTAAAACATTTGGAGGTCTCCACTACAACCAAGTCATACAATGTAATTATCATGTGTATCTAATTCTATTTTCGTAATTTTCATTTAGTGATATCCTAGACAGTATTTATCAACTTCTTCAAGTGGAGTGATAAGGAGCTTCTTTTAAGAAAAAAAACCAATTACATTATCACAACTGTTTTCATTTTCAATCAGCAATAATTAGCTTCAAGGCTGACAATTCAGTTTCCACTTTCTTTGCTTTCTAGATTGTCTTTAAAAACACACAAAAAAATTACACAAAGGGTGAAGGGTTGGATACTTTCAGTCATCTCACAGATCATTTTTGGACATCTTATTCACCATGAAATATCTTTACACATTTGCATAAGTACTTGAGTCTTATCCCATGATCCTTTCATGTGTTCCTGTCCCAGAGAACAACTGTGATGCTTTGCCATTGCAATCTTTGTACAGCCAGACGTTGATTATTGTTTGTTTCTGCATAACATCTAGTATCTTCTGTTAAGATATGCAAACTTAAAACCAAGATTTTCTCTTACATTCTCCATTTCTCTCACATCAGAGTCCAGTTTTTTGATGTAAAATAAAATTTTAAGTCCCAGTGAAGTCATCGGGTGTTGATACTATCAAAGATAAACGTTTAAAATAGTCTGGCACAACAATTTCAAATGGTTGCATTGTTCTGCAAAGGCTTACATTGTATAGCACTGACTAGAACGTGGATGCTGGATAGGGCAGATTGCTGTCATAAGGATCTTAGAAGTTTAGGAAAAAACCAAGAGAACAAAGTTGTGCTCTAAACACCAAAATGCATTACAATATCAAACTTGAATTGAATTAGTTCCCTCACCAAGCTTCTTTTAATCTGTAATCACTATTTCACTCTACTACTATTCAGAATTTCTGTACAAAAGGTACAAGCAGTATTTGTATCATTAAATATATAAATAAAATGTCACTTCGCTTAAAATTATCCTTCCAAGTGTTACAATTACCAGACAAATCTGGTCAATTGCAGTTGTATAAACTGTGCAGAACATATTACATTATTATTTACATATTATTAACAATTAAGACATGTCTGCAAAGCAGTTTGCTCTCATTATTTAAGAGGGGCAGATATGAATATTTAGTCATAAATCATCACTAAAACAGGAAATGTCATGAGTATACTAAAACACATTTATGTAAAATGTGTGTCAAATCTGAATCAGAAGTGAGGTCCAGCACATATTCTGAAAGTTTTATGTTTGTAGTCATATAGTTTTAATCCTGGACTGAACAGAGAATAAGATAGCCTTCATATCACTAAAGCTAAGACAGCTTCAGAAAGACTTCAAGTCTTTCATTCATCTTTCAACAAATTTGCTCTGGGCAAGGGTAAGTTTTATGTTGTGAGGACTTGAAAGAAACTCTTTTCAGGCAAGCTAAAGAACAAGAAGATCCACAGACATGACCCATAAACTATGTATAAACTGGAAGTACAGTCAAGAAAACTATCAATGTATTTCAGAGTACCCACATGGAAAAACTGGTGGATTGGAAAAGTTAGTTGATTTTTATTACCTGTAACAATAAATTAATCTTTATATGTTGAACATCAGAAAGAGAACAGGCAAACAAAAACGTAAGTGCAAAAAATCAGAACTAACTATTTTCTTTATGAAAACAGCTATTTTTTTCACCACCCACGTAAACAGTGTCTGGTTATTTCTGAAAAAAATGTCACACAGTAAGGATTTTGCTGCACAGCTCCACAATACTCTAAACCTTTATTACCAGGAACACAGTCCTTCAAGATATCCGTGACTCTTACTGGGAATTCAGTGTGTAACAGACCAACAGAAACAATGCTTGATTCTCACATATCTATCCATCCAGTAAGTCTAGTGCAGCAAAAACTTACAGTGGGAAGCAAAGATTATATATATATATATATATACTCCCTGGGATTTAAATTATCAGCACTTCCAAGGGTTTTTTTTTTTTTTCTAGTTTTATGTGGAGCTGCTCTGGAAAAAATGAAAAAACAAACAAAAAAAACCTTCAAGCTGGAAAAAGAAGAGTTGTCTAACTTTTGTAAACTCTCAGACAATTACACTGTCTGCAGATGCAGGCATCATCCATACAAAACTGAGGAATTTGTTGACCTTTTAGCTTCAGCTGTTACTTTTTCAAAGACTTTGCCAATACCTTCCCACGGTACATGCTTCTAGTAAATAATACTGAAAACATGATCCTTGAGGGCAAGATTACGAAGTTTAGAATTACTTGAATTCTATTACTTCTACTAGAGAGCATTCTAAAACTATAGGATTACTCCTGCGGAACAAGAGAACTTTCACAATCATACCATCAATTATTCAGCTGGTGTGTATCCTTCCTTGTTATGTTATTTGTACTAAGATTTACTTTGCACAGGGTGCCAGAAGTAGTTTTTACTCTGTTTATATAAACTAAATCTTTAAAATCATGATTTTTTTAATTGATATGCTGCAATATAATTAAAATACCATATATCAAAACTAAGAGAATGCAGAACAAATTTATTCAAATAGCTGAAAGCATATTTTAGGTCCCAGTATTTTACTTTATTAAAAATGAACTCACTTTGTACACTAAATTCCCACAAAAATTTATATGGGAACACAATTTGTTCTTTATTAACTATATTGCATAATATTCAGCAGAAGCCTTTGCAAGATCAGGGATTACAAGAGGACCCTTCCTTACTTCTCTCACTTCATTAAACCACTGGTGACTAATTTGTAACTTGTTTTTTAAATTAAGCTGAAACGTTAGTCCTCGTTCTGCTAAATTTTGGCAAGCTGCATTTGGTGATAAAGTATTCCCCTCTGTTTCAGCTAAATATTACTGAGTTCATTTCTCTCCGTCCAGAATATTGAGATATTCTAGTTAAATTACTTTAATAAGCAAAAGTCATTGAAATGTTTTTATAACAACTACAAGCAATAGAGCATCATACATTTTTAGAATATGTACAATGGGTTAACTTATGTGTTGTCATGCTCTAACTTAAGCTATTTCAAATAATCATTTGTAGTATCAGTGGTAGTTTAAAACAAGGCTATGTACTGAGGTTTAGGTGATATTTCTAAGTGATTTATAATAAAAATTTCTGTCATCAAAACCAAACTGTACCTTTCAAGTAATAATCTAGACATTTTAATGGTGTTAAAGGATTTTAAAATTTAAAAAATCCCATTTGTCAACCATATTGTTTTTAAAAAGTAAAGAAATCTAATTCCATTCTGAGTCATGATCTCTAACTAACATTTTCTTTTAGCATACCTTTTGAAGCACATTTGTATTTTCCACTAAAATACAGAATACTAGTGTAGAATCAAACAAATCATATCTTGATTCTACACAGTAATTTCCACAATACTGTCACAATTTTTATAAGGAATACCATTTCAATCTGTTGTTCAGTTAGAGCCAAGGTAGGCTTATGAAACTGGGGAATCATCAGGATTAACTTGCTGTTCCCATTATTTCTGTAACAAATTTCAGATGAAGACTTTAAGGTTTATAAAGAATGAATGGTCTTTTCTGCAGATTTTTACACCAGCTCCTGTGTTTAATAAACTAAACCCTTAAGAATGAAAAGATCTCCTGGCTGTTTTCTTTGAAGTATGAGGGAATCTATAGCCCAATGAAGCATGAAGAAATCAAGAAGAGAAATGAAAGGACTGCTTCAGATTAAAAATCTGAAATGAAATAAGCATAAAATGTAAGACAGGAAATGGGAAGTGGCAAAAGAAGGAGAGTTTATGAACAAAGCAGCAGATGGAACAGGGGATTAAGTATTCTCTACCTCAGAGTTGTCACTGCTGTTTACAGGAGAAGCAATGAGATGAACAAGCACCATTCCCACCCAATAGCTATAACCTGATTTATCACTTGCCCATTATCACACAACTCACTGTACATTTCAAAAGCCCACAGGCACAGAGGAGCATGAGTAAGTCCACGTTTCACTGCTTTTGCTTGTCTATCCCCCGTGATTACAAATATGCAGCCAAGTTGAACATTAAAAAACTGGCATGCCTGGTACTTTGCTTTGAGAACAGATAACAGTAGCTGCCAGAGAGAAATCTATTCACAGCAGAGATGTCAGCACCCAGCAGCATCTTTGGCTGAATACAATGGGAGACAGACGCATGGCCTCTTTCATACATAATGTGGTGATTCTCTGTAGTATATAAGAAGAGCGCAGAGCAAGAAGCTTCACAAGGTCATTGTCATTGCTGTGCCTGTTGTAGAAACTTATTAAAACTCTGCATATTTTCAGCATTTTTATTTTAGGGATTCTCAGAACCTCTCAACATTTACAACAGTGTTGGAGAAAAACCTGGGAAAGTAGCAGAGATTATAAAAACTTTGATTTACTAAAATTCTCCTTTCTATGTTATCAATGTTCCAAATTAAAGGAGAAATATTTTATTTCAGACTTGTTTTTTCCTAGCCTCAAAGTTCCCATAGTTCATATGTATGAAAAAACAGGACACAACAAAACCCATATGGATAGCAGACATTACCCAAGCCTGCACTGCTGGTAGTTCTTCCTTCTTTGGTTTGGGCTTGTTTAGATGTGGAATAAGTAAGTTTCTCACTCTAATACAGATTGGAAAATAGAGTTTTCAAACTCTGTGCTATTTCAAAACAATATCCACCTATATCCCCTTTCTGCCTTCAACCTATTTCAAGGCTGTTGGAGTCCAGGAACCCCTCTGGGCAGCCTGGATGGTCACAGACCCCGGTAAAGAGAGGGGAGAAATTAATTTACTGGGTATACCAGAACCAGGCTTTTTACTTAGGTATTCTGCACCAAGTAACTGTAACTTCAGACACTGAAGCACTTATACCCTCTCACAAACAGGTTTTTGCACCAAAAAGTAAGGGGATTAAAAAACACAACAAGCCAAAACAAACAACCAAACTAAATCAAAATCAAGCAATTCACCACTAAGATGCCCAGCATCCCCATCTCACACTCACAGAAGTAACAGCATGATTGAGCATGCCACAGGATCAGGCTCTGAACACATATGGAACCAGAAATCCAGCCAATGAAGGTCAGCAGACTTCACTGCAAATCAACCATTTATTATACTACAGTAGAGATCTTAACTTTCACAATAATTTCCATTTGTATCTCAGCTTTGGAGGTTGCTTGCATTTCCTCAACATTTACTTAACAAATGTTGAGAACATATGTTGGCAGCTGAGGGAAAAACTGTAACAGTTTCACATACCTAGTATCTGCTGTGAATGAAGTTCCATGGCCTGAACAAATAGTATATCTCAGAAAAAGAAACCATGGGTTTCTTCAGTACAGTGGTCACTTTTTCATACTTAAAACTAAAAACAGAAACAGTGTTTCATACATAATTTTTTGCAAGAAAACCCCCAAAACTTTAAGGTACAGAACAGCAAAATTAAGCCTCATGGCAAGAATTAGATGGGATTGCTTCAGGTACACTGACAGAAACAGCTATCCACAATGGACTCTTACAATATGTAGCTATCCACAATGGATTCTTACAATTTAATACACATATATGAGCCAAACAGAATTTTTAATGTGTTGCCTAATTATTATGATAATTGAATCAGTGAGATTTTCTTGAGTTTCAAAAAGCAGATATTAAAAACAAGAATTAAGGGCATATGTAAAACATAGTTCTTTTCTACAATAAAATGTTTTACTTTTTCATTAGATTACAACAAATGATGTTGACTTAATTAAAGAATCTGTGTGCTACAAGTCCCCTAAAGACTTATTTCTGTAGAAGTAAAAATACATTTGTGTAATTTGGAAAGATGATTAGCATGGGGCCCTCACTCTAATCTATACTGAGGATTAATCTCTTAAATCTGGGCAATCTGTTTTTAGATAAAATATATAATAAAGTATTTATTTCTCAGAGAAGAGAACTCCTTAAGCAAAATTTGTTTGGATGCAAAGCCGCCTTATACTACCTTTATCATGTATTCTGCTTTGCCTGGCTTTCTAAACCTTTTAACCCATGTTGCAATTTAATAATCACTATTTAATAATTATAATCATTCCCTTATTAACTGGGTATTTCTTTTCATTCTTCTAAGGCACCCTGCAGTCCAAGACAAGGAAACTTCTTTGTTGATTAGTTATTTAAGACCAGCAACAATAACTATGCTGGAAAGAAAGGTGCTTTGAGAGGATTACACAAAGCTAGTTCTCAACAGCACCAAGCCAAAAGCAGCAAATTACAAACCCAAGTACTTCATTGCATGTAACCAAATTGGCTGGTTGAAATGCTAATTGCCATTCAACAAAGCTAAAGGCAGACAGGGGACCCTGAGCTTCAGAGAATGACAAGCATTTTTTACCCCACTTCTGCACCATTGTCTTGCTGAGAATTATTCAAAATCTATTCATAAAGGTAGCTCTTTCCCTAACCTTTAAAAATGTGGGAAATTTCTAAAGCTCTTACCAATACCTCAGATCTGTTGGCCTGCCAAACCCATAACAGATGGCTGAATTAAGGCCATGTTAAATCCTTAATGAAGCAAAGCTTGAAACAATTCAAAGCAGTAACATATTGGACCAGTCCAGAATAAGTGACTAAGTTTCCTTTGCCATCAGAAAATGAAAGTCATAACTGCATTCTAATTAATGAGTTTACACAAGATACAAGATTAGATAAACAAAAATACCATGGTATGGAAAAATATATATTGCTGTTACATTCTAGAGACACTTTGGTCCTGATGAAAAAATCCACAAACACAAAAGCTGTGACAAACATGCAAAGCATCTTCTCTGTTGTTTAATTTTGCCAGATAAATTTAGTCTGTTAACTATGCCTGTTCCAGTAAGTACCAGTATACTTATCTTAACTGCAACCTTCATTTAGATTTACAAATTATTTAAGTACAAGAAACTACAACAACTGTAGTTTTATAGAAAACATAAGTCAATCTATGAAACTTTTTTTCATATTTGAGGCATATTTCAGAACTTACAGTTCTAAAATTCTTTCTGCAAACTGCCACAAGTTCGTATACATCGAGTAAGCTAAATCTTGCAAGTGTTTATTTACAAAAAGTGTTTCCCACTGAGATTATTTACTGAAAAAGTGACTTAAGCAAGTGATACTTAGCAGAAATTTGTGAAATCATTTGTGATTTAGTTGTTTTGGTTTGTTTTTTTTTTTTTTTTCTGAATAAAATATATTACAGTGGGTCCACCTGGAGTAAGACAAATGGCAGGTAATATTGTTTTCCCATGTCAATTTTTTTTTTTTTTTTCCTTAAGAAATTAGACAGACATAATTCTTGAATTTGTGGAACTATGACAACACCTACAACTGATGGCAGTGGCTTTGTAAAATTCAAATTGATGATGGAGATACTATATAGCATCTGACTCTTAACACATATTGAGAGAAGCATTTAGACACTATGTATACTAATTTCTGCAGAGGAAAAGAACTGTTATACTCACATGTATACACAAAATTGGCCATACCTTAATTGGCCAGTCTCGTAGAGCTGAAATCCAAGCACAATTTCTATGAATGACTACAGCTGATCAAGAGAATTACACATTTAAAAATAATTATATATGTGATCATATTTTTAGAAGGTCGAGGCCTAGTATTTTATGAACAAATAATTTCAGCATATTCTTTTTATTTACTCTTGTCTACTGACATTTTTGTTTTTCTTAGGGAACTGCTAAATTGACCCAATACCAGGAACACCCTGGAAGAGGTTAGGAGTATTCAGAAACAAAATTTAGCTAAATTGCATCAGATACTCAATCTCAAATAATAGCAAGAGTCATACATAAATTTTACTGTTCCAATGCTTTCAAAAACATCTTGGACTAAAACACTTCAGACATAGCTGATACAAATTTTAAATCTCTCATTCTTCAAACTGTGATGCAAGAACATATTTTCTCATTTTTCAATGAAACATTCTAAAATTCAAGTTCTGTTAAGCTTATAGATAATTTTTAAAACCATGCCTATTAAAAATCCCCTCATTGTTACCATGTCACAGTTCTGAACAACTATGGTAAGCTGTGTAATAATATCAAAGGTGATTTGTAGGCCATCATTATTTTTCTCACAAATTGCTATAAAACATTACTCCCCAATGAATGAGACCCTCACAGACCTCTATAGTGGTATTCTCCTTTAGTGTTACACAACTAAAGGAATATACTTTCATAGCTTTTTCAATACTTTCATTTCAGTCATCATATTTACATGCTAATTAAAATATTCATGTAAGCATTTGTAGATTTAAGCACTCTATTCTTTTTTAAATGGAATTCCAAAGCAAATAAAATCCCTTGAAGATAATAAGCTCAAATAACCAAATTCCATGGCTAGTAGAGATTTTAATACAGGCTATGATTTAGACCAAATTCTGAAATTTTTTTTTTCAAATAAATCTCACAACAATTTCTCAGGGAAGAATTGCACAGTAGATTTGAATGCAAGAGGATCATCTCATTCACTAGCACCAACAATTTGAAACTCATCCAGAATTGTTTTCCAACCTTAAAAATGCTGACAGTACAGATAAACTGACTGCCCAGCACTAGTCTTCATAGAAAGAGATATAATTTTTTACCATTGATTTTCATGTGTCCAGGACACAAACCACACTTACAATCTAATAAGCATATGCTCCCATTATGAGAGTTAATTTGCTCAGATGTAAATTTAGTAAACATCATCAATTTCTTCATCCAAAACTATTAAAATAACAAGAGTGTATCAGAAAACTGCTAAAGCACAAAACTGTGCTTTAGAAATCAATAAAAACATAAATACCAGTAACAACCACAAATTAGAAATTCTATACCCTTGAAATGTGGTAGCTCTTCTTTTATCAAATATTTGCCTAATTCTAAGCCTATAATGCCACAAATTATTTTTATTTCCTCAGGATTCTGATTCTTTTCAGTCTTTCCACATGGAAACCTGAAATCTGTTTAGTAGGAGAAGCTTGTTCTAGGCTTAAGGGACAGATAAACTAAATATATCACATTCAACCTCCAGTTATTAAATTGCCCTCATGGCAGAGTCCCAAAATACTTAGCACTTAACTGAAAGACCTATTCTAGAAAACATGTATAAAGTACTATCAAGAAAAAAAAAATGAAAACATTTTGGCTTCTATATAATAAGATTTTTTAAAATCACATGTTATTTCACATATGCACAATAAAACAATTACAGACTCATTAAAAAACAATGACTGATTTTTGGCAAGCAGTTCCATATACATTTGATCTTAACTTTATCTGGGTTAGCAAGAATGAATTATGCAATGTCTTACATAGAATCAACGCATCAAAAGCAAGAAGCAGAAGCAGTATTTCTAATTGTAATCACTTACATGCTATATTGTAAATATTATGGTTTAAAACTCATTCCTAATTAGACAATGATTTGAAAAATTCATTCTTACTTTCAACTCATCCTCCTTTAAAATACACAGTGCATAGGCAGCTCCTCCCCTTCTGTTTTCACCTAATTTAAACTGCCAATGTTTAGGTTTTTTTGAGAATCAAAAATTGTCGGCTTCAGACTGAGCTTCATCCTGACAGTATCCCCTGAGAACAAGATTTTCCATTGGAAAGACAACTGTCTCCATCTGCCCGGCTTTGCAGAGCAGAAAGAGAAGCTGCTGGAACAACAGAAACCTTAGCACACTGTCACCTTCCAGCAACCCCTCATGCACAAGCGACAGGCTCAGTGCCTGCCGCTGCTAAACCCCGTCCCTGCCGCAACAGGTGCCGTCTGCAGAACATTGGGCCGGACAGGGAACACCTCTGCCGCTGAAACAAGATGCTTCAAAGCAACTACTGCCTCAGAGAGAGAGATAACAAGCGTACCTGGACCCTGGGACAGGAACATCCGCGTCCTCTGGACTCCGCCAGCTGCCTGCACACCCTCTGTCACTCACGCATTATGCATGCCCGTCTCCTACTCCTCCCTCTGTTCTGCGCAGCGTCCAGCACTCTCCTCCCTCTCCTGACTGCTGCTGCCTTCCCACTGCTGCGGAGATAAAAAGGGGTGGGATGGAAGAGGGCAAAATTTTTTCAAAGCCCAGCAACTGCCACTGCACTGCTGTAGTTGAGATAAAGCCAGCCCCTCCCGCCAGCACCTTGGCAGGTCTTCCACTCAGCTTGGGCTGCGCTGTTGGATTACTCTGCACAGCAAAACTGACATGTCTTATTATTGGATTATGACAGATTTCGGATTCAAGTCCTCAGTGGCACCCAAACATGCAGGTCATCTTAATTCACAGCTATTCACTGCTCTGGATAGAGAAACAATTCTCTGTTAGAGAAACAATTTCTAATCCTAGATGAAGCAGTCCAGACTAAGACATTTGTCTAACTAATTTCAAATTCACATTTAATGGTCACCACCATCCCAGGGAAATCCTGAGCCACAAGAAAGACACAAAGGCAATGCCCAGATCTTTTCAGTGTTGGCTCCCAAACTCACAAATTCTCCCATTTAATAGCAAAAAAAAAAAAAAAAAAAAAAAAAAAAAAAAAAAAAAAAAAAAAAAAAAAAATTCTTCTCCAATAAAGAATAGAAGGAATAAATAGAGCATAGAACTATTCAGGCAAAACCAAGACAGAATCTAGAACACTCTATGCCTTCTGATGTCATTAGCCTGGTCACTACATCAATCTGTACTAAGTTATGATGATTTGGGAACAATGTAAACAAACATGGAAAGACAAAGAAGATACTAGACAATGATGAAAGGTTATAAAAATTACTTAGTAGAAGGCATTTTACTAGGAAGTATTTTGCTTTAAAAAATGATGGTTTAAAGTGGAAGCATTTCACCCAACAAGCCATCCAGCCTAGTTAGACTTACAGCAGGACAGGATAAACTACTTCTAAGAGGTAGTTATTTCCCTCCTCTGAACAAAGAGGGAGTCCAAATAGTAACTTCAGACTACTACCTAGCTTTGTTAGGTAAGAAGAATCTCTCTATATACTCTGTATATAGCTACAGAGAAAATCAATGTTGACAAATAAATCTTGCAGTATAACTGATAAAGGCAGAGATAATTTAATATGCATATGGAACCGCAGACATTAATAATCAGAACAAACTCCAATTCTTAAGATTGGAGGAAATATTGGAACAATTCACCATCCCAATAAAATGGGATTATTATAAAAATTCTCTTTTTAAAAAAAACCCTCAACAATATTGTTTTCTCCTAAAGAACTATGCTGTGCATGTAAAAGGCATTCAGGTCATTCTGCTTGATAATCTTTTTTATGTTTAATCACTTCTTGCACTAGTTCACCTTGGTTTGTATCTGAATATATTTTTGATTAATACTTTATTATGCATAATCCTCATGTACCACCACCAGTTTATCTGGAGAGGAAAAAAAAAAAAAAAAAAAAAAAAAGCAAGAAGCATTCCTTTAAAGGCCAATACTATTAGTGCAGAATTCGGCACCAGGTGAATTTAATGTATGAGCAGGACAGATAAGCAGCATTTTTTCAACACGGTACTGTTATTATATTTTATTTTATTTCAGCCTCAAAATCTAGATAACATATTGTTTTTCCTCTTTGGATCAACTGGCCTAAAGAATACTAGAGGTATAAGATTATTTTTATCTTTTATTCTACAATGTTTTTCAGCTTATACTTTACTTTATGCTTTCCTCTTTTCATCCAGTTTTTGTACAGAACTTGCCTCCCACCAGCTATCAGAGGGGCTGCCTTAGCAGTCATAAGTTCTCAATTATAGAAAGCCTGAGTACATTAAACATTGCTAAGTACTGAGCTAGAAAACTAAGGAAGAGTGAGAACTCAGAATTGGGCTCAGTAATTCTCATGGGCTCTTCCCACAAAACTGCATTCAGATCCAAAATGACTGCACCTTTTTCTGTACTCTCTGACTCAACATGTGGTAGTCCATGTTTTCTCTCAAACCCCGAGAATTTCCTGATTACTTTTTTTCATTTTCTTTATACCACTCCAGCGATCTGTGCTTCCTTTTGTTACACTTGAGGAGAGAGAGCTCCCATAGGATTTGGTTAGTGATGGTCCTCAAGCAGCTGGAAGGCTGATGGTGATTGACATCAGACACTCCACATACACTTTTAACAACTCAGCAGGCAGCCCACATGGCACTCCCAACCCTTACAAATGTCAGAGACAAACAATCAGGACTGGTATTGGACTTACAAGAGATCTGGCATTGCACAGAACTATGCCTCCAAGTCAGCCTCAGCTTCTCTTTTCAATAAAAGCAGTAAATAAGGTGTATTAAGAACACCCCTCGCTTATTTGTTTGTTTGGATATCCTTTGTTTTGAAATCATTAAAACTCTGTAAGAAAAAATGGCTCTGCTGCAAATAAACCAATACTGAAAGCACCAGAAACAATGGACTCCAGTTTGTTTGTTTGTTTTGAAACCTTGCCTTTTCCCTTCATTGGCATCATCTGAAAGAAAAGACCACAGAAGAGGGAGTTAGAAGAAGAAACAAATCCCTGAGAAAGAACACGACTTAAAGGAGCAAGGGAAAAAAAAATCTAACAACAGCTTTTCAGGCATGTCTGTTTTCTCTTCTTTACATTTTTGTTTCTGTTAAGAAAAAACTTTGTGTTATATCAGTGCTATTTGGTTTTCAGTAAGAGATACTGAAATCTTAATCAAATATCAGAAAGCAAAAATAAATGCTATAATAAAATTTCTATTAATAAATTCCACTAAAATTCACCTTTGTTTTCACCTGCAACATCCAAGCTTATTCTGGGCTAAGCACCTATTTGGATGCAAGTACCAAACAAAAAGATTGAAAAAATTTTGAAATTTTGGTTCTGCACAGGTATCTAGGTCTATCTATCAACTTTTCTGGTGCTTTAGATGAAGCTACTCAGCTACTCAGAATGAAGAACATGAAGCATGTGCATAGCTCTTTTACAGATCAATGCTTAATTATGATATAACAGACAAGTTATTTTTACCTCTTATTTATAAATCAATCTCTTCAATTCGATGCACTTCGAATGTAGCATCCACCAGATCTGCTGGATCTATATCTATATCCACCAGATATAGGCAGATACTGAAGCTCATCTTGCTTCTTTCTTCACAGACCAATCACAAGACATAGAATATTTTCCTTCAAGAAATTCACTAGATCTTGGTAGTCAGCTGTTGGTTGTGTTTTTGGTTTTTTAGGGGTTGTTTTGTGTTTTGTTGGTTTGGTTTTTGTTTGTTTTTGGTTTTGTTTTGGGGGGTTTATGGGTTTTTTTGAGTGGATTTTCCTTTAATGATGGTCCATGACACTAAGCATCTTTGCAAGATGGACCAGGTTAGAGATGGCCACAAGCACAAATATCCATCCCTGTGCATGTGCAGGTGTAGCTTGATTTTTGATTCTGTACAGATATTTGTTTTGCTCACATCTAGGTTGCATTCCCCTTTCTCTCTTATTATTTAGTGTGATTCACACTGGGGACCACATCCACCTGGCAGTATTGAAAGAAACAGCAGCCAGAACTATAGAACATAACTTTAGTAGCATAGTCTTCAGGGAACTATGTTAAGTCAGGCTTCAAAGGAGGGCAGAACCAACCAAGACTTACACCAAAGAGGTGTGTTCATCTCATAGCCTGATCAGTCTGTACTATCAGGCTTCTGGCCTGCTATCCCATGGCAGCTTAGTATCACTCTTGGGTTGTCTCTTCTTCAAAATGTGAAATGAAGTTTCTGGTCACTTTTTGGTTGTTCTACCTGCACCCTCTGGATACTCCTATCCAGCCACCCCATGCCAGAGAAATGCAAAACCATTTGCAAGTGTCACCTGATGCCAGGCACTTGCACTGCTCTTTTTCCTGAACTTTATCATATCCTTTTGTTGGGCTAGGAGTGTTATTAATATTATAATCTTGATTTTACTGCATCGGTTCCTGATGAATAAACAAACACATGCAGGAAGGACAAGACAATAGACAAATGAAAACAATGCCCATAAACTGAGAGGACTGGATGACAAAGTTTGAGAACTATGCTTATCATTGAGCAGTTTATTCCAGACTAGTTCATGTGCAGAGATATATAGGTAAAATCAGACTTTGATCTTCCATTTTATAGAAATGTCCAGGAACTGAAAAATGAGAACCTACAAGCATACTGTGTACTTCTTCAATGGACAAACATTAATTTGTTTATGCTTCCTATGATCAACTTCATAAAGGTTAATCTTTTTATTATGGTACAGCTCCTTACTTGTATGTAGATAAAGCATGATGATGTTAACACTTTAAAAGAGCTTTTAACATTAAAATATATATATATATATATATATACACATATACCTATTATTAGGAAAAAGTAAATGATTCCTAGCATCTGCTTACAAAAGGCTGCTATATTTTAACACACATTACAGCAGAAACACTATTCAGATAATCGTAACTTTTTGATTCAGGAACTCTCATTTGACAAGACTTCCACAAAAAGTGAGATTGCTTTTTAAAAATGTTAATTTAAATACATTAAACTGTACTAAAAATGAACAATTAATGAGATAATAACTGCTTTGTTTCAACTTTGTGCATCTTAGATTTGGGAGATCAAGCTCTATCATGCCATTTTGAGACAATCAAGTCATTTTGTGTCACTCTAATCATTCAAGAAGAAAGTCACCTGTGAAGGGTTGGTTTGGTCTTACAATGTTAACTCAGCTCGTTTCAAACCACAGTGTATGCTAACTGGCTTGTGTGCCACAGGGAGAAACAGCAAGATAAGAATTTGTCAAGAGCTGCCAGCTGCTCCTCTTATGCAGTTACTGTTGCTAAATGAAGCTGCAGTCTTGTTTCTTCAAGTGTGTTCAGCTCATCATTTGCATCATGTCACTGATAATGTACATTCTATCCAGCAAATAAGTAGTTTTCTCATAAAATCCATCAAAACACACAACTTCTGAGCACGTCAAGCACTAGACTGTAAATTCAAATAGAATGGTTATCAAAAGTACATTTTTCTGAAGGTAAGAACTAATAAAAATATTAGAACTTCTCCATAATCTCTTGCATCTAGTTTGCTCTTAATTTCAAAGTCCTCAAAAACTATTTAAAGATCAAAGCAAGAGAATTCCAGAAGCTGTAAACAATTTTACTTGCTTTCCCAGCTCACAACTTGGCATTCTGTTTGGAGACTACTTAGAGACACAAAATCCCTTATGTTCTTCAACTCAAAGAATTGACTCTTCTTTTTTAAAGTGAAACATTGAAATGTTTTCTAACTGATAACTTTCCCCCCTCAAGATCAAAGACAAATTACTTGAGTAACTGTGAAATTAAGTACCTACAAAAAACATAAATTTTCAATGGAAAGCTTTAAGACCAGAATTTTTGTGTCAGAAGCAAGTATCTTCCATGTTTATGAATTTATTTTCCTGTCTGTGTGGAATCCTGGCATTCATCCTTGCCTCTACAAAGAGGCACTGAAACAATTTAGCATTCTGATGCTGAGATGGTGCTTATGAGGATTGCCAAGCACGTAGAAGAGAAAACAACTGAACAGTGCTAATACAGCAGATAACGTGCTCATTTTGGAATTGGTCTCCAAGGGAAAAAAATGTAACTATTTTCAACACATCTGCTTTTAGTTTCACTTACACTTTGAAGACATTCAGGATTTTCTTCTAATATAATGCTTCATCTGCAACATTTCTAATGTTATTTCTAATGAAATAACTGTATGCCATTGTTATGTAGTTTTTCTAAAATTTTATGCATTTATAATAATTTATGCCCTGTGACACCTAAAATTTGAGTACCTCAAATGCTAGCAGATTAAAAATAAAACCACTTAATTATGTTTATACTGCAAAGCATCCTAAAGTAACTGCAGATAAAAGTTCTACACATGATCTGTTATTTGTTATTTAGGTATTGTAGAGGCCTGCATTGATGTAGGCACGCCATTTAATATATAAATATTCCGACAAAAGCATAGCTCATGTAACAGTACTATGAAACACACTTTCGCATGGTCTTTTAATTTATGGCATTTCAAATCAAAAGAGAGGTTGTTCAGACAAGAAATAAAACATCCCATGGGAATGGGATATATGAAGGAGGAACTACTGAAATCCAGGGTTTAGGGTAGAGAATACAAAATAATAAACCCCATATTGTTTAAAATCTGTGTAAGATCAGCTAACTCAATCTTTTAAGTTGTTTCCAGTTTATGCTCACCATGTGTGGTGCTTCCCTGTGGCTTGTTATTTTACTTCAGTGGCAGAAGGAAGAAACTAGCAAAGCTCAGTAACCATACTGCATAGCTCAACGTAACCATGGAAGCATTTGTCCACTTGTCAGAGCCTCTCCAGAATAACTCAACCATTCATTTCATTGAATAAATATTGAAGCTTTTAAGATTTATTACTTGAGGGAGGAGGAAAACTAATAAAACAAACTCCTTGTTGCTTCCCACTAAACACAACTTGTCACAGTAGGCATATTAATACCTTGTAAACACTTTATTGATGCCATGTGGGCTACATTATTGTCCCTCCTGATGAAGATTACTAGTAATGTATTTGCATTCACATGCCTGATACTCTCTGAAAGAACTTAAAGGTTTCTGACGTGTTCTGCTGTCCCGTATAGAAGCTGAATCAAATAGAAAGACAAAAGTTGGAAGAAAACAATGTGGGAGGAATCTAGTTTAAAATTCATGAAAATGCTCCCTTCAAAGAGTCTGTTTCTACTAGATCATTCTCATATTTATGATAGAAACTGAATATTTGTAATCATACATTAAGTGCTTTAAAAACTCGAACGGAATGATTTATTTTACAATAAAATACACCACACATCTAAAAACAACAGAGGCAAAATTGAAACAAACTTGTTTTGTATGAAAAACAACCATTTCTTAAGTTGTATACTGGTAAGTATTTGAGACTACAAATAGCTATATGTATTTTTCTTTTAATCAATTTTATATTGAAAATATGAATGCAAGCATAGCAAGATGCTTACAACTACAATATTATCACTTACTACAATATTATTACTTATTTAATAATATCAGGAGCAGAGAGTATTAATCCATCAATTCCATTTACACCCACATGCCCTTATATAGGTAAAAATTGAAGGCACATTAAACTCTGAGTTCAAATATTTGTCAATATAACAAGCTGTGGACATCACACCTGTTTCTATATCAAAGATTTTCATTACTCTGAATTAGACCCTTTACCATGAGATAGCCTCCCAGGCCCTGCCTCTCACTCCCTGCTACTCTTCCCTTTCCCTTTGATAAAAGGCTGCTCAGCATATACCACTACTCCAGCCAGAAGCAGTTTAAAACAAAGGATAAAAGTAAAGCTAGGATGTTTCAGAGAACTCTCTTCCTTGCCTATAGGCCTCTGTTCACATGGCAAGAATAGTAGAGGCATGGAAGAGGCAGCTGCAGAGCTGACAGGATTGCAGGGGTGCCGAGGCCAGTATGAGGGCACTTTCCCACCCTGCAGAACGACATCAAAGGACAGCTTGCCAGAGAAAGTCTTTTTCAGCTGTAGCTGTAGGTAACAATGTACCAATACACAATACATCCGCTGTAGAAATTCGTAAGTGAGGAAAGTTTGTATCAATTAAGATACAAACTTTGTCATATGGTATATAATACCACAAAGCGTTATATTATCAGCAAGCTCAGAAACTTATAGGTTTACAGGCTTTGGCCTTACAGAATTACAAAGCAACAAAGCCCCTATGGAGCTACTTTAGGATTTTATCTCCATATGTAGCCGGACCTTAATGCTTTTACTCACCCACCCAAAAGTGAGTATCCCCTTCCTTAAGGCTAGATGTACCCTGCAGGCATCCCTGCCCGTGGGGGATCCACACAGAAGCTGCCTGTGGCCTCAGCCTTGCTCCACTGGCCCAGGATCCAGCAGCAGTTTACACCTTTCTGTATGCCCATGTGTACCAAAGTCA
Organism: Zosterops lateralis; assembly: GCF_965231275.1. Lineage (NCBI taxonomy): Eukaryota > Metazoa > Chordata > Aves > Passeriformes > Zosteropidae > Zosterops > Zosterops lateralis. The sequence continues at coordinate 60,456,132 of NC_139800.1, read as the reverse complement.
GTTGCAACCATGAGAGCTCTTCCATTCCTCCTGTAATTCCTGTATGGTGTGGCTCTTAGGACAAATCACACTGATCATCAAAAACATCTGCAAGAGGGGAAGATGTGGAGACCCAAGTATCTTTTGTCACCATCACAAAATTTCATTATGAAAACATGAAAACATTTGTCTTATGTAGTTCAACAAGGGTTAAAAATAGATATCCTCAACCCTCTCTCCCTGTAAATAAAAAACTCATAACTGAATGTTTGTGATATCAATATTAGTGGAAAGGCAATGAGAGTACTACAGCAACACAACTCACGTGCTAAGCTGGTTCCATGAAAACAAGTCATATTAACACTGCTGAATACCTTCAAAGCTAAAATAAAGGTTTTCTGAAGCATTTTCATCTGAAGAAATTCAAGCAGAGAAGCAGTTCACCGTAAGTGTCCAATGTGATTCTGTGACTGGGAAAGAGAAAACAAATGTCATCCTCAGATACATCAACAGCAGATTAGTGACAAGTAGTTTTCTACATTAGTAGAAGGTTGTTTAGTGACATTACTTTTCTACATGGCACTAAAGGTGCCAAACATTTGAAGTTCCATAAATCCTGGTGTCTGCATTTTAAAAACAATGCTCAAACCCACAGAGGAGCTACATAAATCAAATTCCCCAAAACTGAGAGTTAGAGAAGGCAGAAAATAGAAGTCAACAAATTCTGAATGCTTAATTAATTGAAAACAAATGAGATAAAGAATTGAGGACAGTGCAAATATTCCCTCAAAACAAAAAAACAAGAAAGATTTCCTTACTTTGGTTATGGAAAACATATGAAATAGCAACAGCTATTGATTGAATTTATTACAGAGTCATCCAGTAAAAATTGGAAAGAATCTATTATAATCTTTAAAGAAAACAAACTAAAGCCAAAAACCAAGAAACCAAAAAAACCCTAAGAAAACCCCCCCCAAAAAAAACAAACAAACAAAAAAAAAAAACCAAAAAAAAAACCCTCCTCAATTATTACATCACCAAAACAGTTATTCATCAATAGATAGGAATTCCAATTCTAATACCGAAATCCATCCGTGAACAATTTGAAAGAAATTTTCAAGAAACTATACTGCATTTTTCTATACTTTTTACTGTAAGTGAATGGACTCCGTGATAGATTATCTTATTCAGAGGGTATTTAAGCAGTAAATCAGAAGCCAATATGCAGTTATTTACAGTTTTTTGAAAATAAAATATCAAACAACCAATGCACCCTACTGGCTGCATTGTGGAAGGCACATAGCATATTTCTATTATGAATAATACTAGATTAATACAATTAATTAAAAAAGTTACTGATTCCTGTCAAGTAACCAAAGAGGAACAACAAATATGCAAAATATTACATAGGGAAAATGCAGTCTCAAGCCACTGATATTTTTTCATTTACTGTCATTTAAACCATAACCATAATAAATTAACCAATTAAATTCTATGGTCATTTTTAACCCATTTTTGTTGTTGGACCCTTGCTAACTAAAAAGGTTTTATGGTAGTTTTGAGGATCAATCGTTGGACTCAGTAATATTAAGGGTTTTTTCCAACCTAAACAATTCTATGATAATAGCTAAATGTATACATGCAAAAAAATTCCACTGGAGAACAGACTATGCAGTGTCAGTAGATTCAGCATAATTTCCTCCTTGTATGCTTTTATAGAGATCTTAAAAAATTCCTCTTACTGCATCTTACGGTCACGTCTTAATAACTTCCTTTGGTCTTTAGTGGACCTGCAGAGCTACCTTGACATTATTATTTCCTACAATTTTACTCCCATTACCAATTACCGAGGAGGGAAGCAGAGACAGACAAAGGCTATATATTATCTCTGTGTGAATCTCTTAATGAGTCATAATTTATCATGTAATTCAAGCAATTCAGCATACATTTAGACACTTTAACTAGCTATCTAAAAGTAAATCTAGACTGGTAGTACCAAATCATAGAATGACTTACAAAAACAGTGGTGGCACATGACAAGGGGTAACTTCCAGATGGAAAGAATATGTTTGGGATTTTAATAAAACATTACCAACAAGTTATATCAGGCCTTCTACGTGTTCATTTCAACTCCTTTCTAATAATTTCTTCTAATAAGATCTTCCTGGTATTTCTATGTGTATACTAAACTTCCTAACTCTGATCAGGCCACACAAGAAATAACATGACCAAGAGGGATGTGGTACAGATCCATGCAGATGCTGCTGGAATGCCATAGTGTGATTAACACTGACCCTGTTGCTCATTGAGAATGCACTATTAGGATATGCAAAGTAACTTACACGGGAATAGAGAAAGGCTGTATTCCTATTAGCATTCATGGGAGCTACGCAGCTCCAGTCTTGTTCATCAAGTTTGGAATATACCCTTTTGTTATTGATGGGAAAATGTCACCAGTTACAAATGGTTACACACAGGGGTGTAGCAGGGTCAAAGCAAACTCCAATACTTTCTTTCCCTTTCTAAGCCAGAGTGCTGCTTCAGCAGTTCTTTTTTGACCTGATGGTACACCTCTGTAGTTAAAGAAATGGTGAAATTCCCTGTTCCTGATCTTCGCTGTAACCTCACCACCCAAAGATTAAAGAAAACCTCCAAAAGGATATTCCATTAGTGGTGTGTTATTATGGGTCAATCATTAGACACCACTACAGGCATCCT